>NC_053454.1:10186987-10496002 GCF_015227805.2 Hirundo rustica | reverse complement strand
GAGACCTTATATGTGGAACAGGTATAAATATAAGTTTTTTACAAAGTTCTGTGACTGCTACCATTTAAAAGGAGAGAGAAAGAATTGTTAAAATAATTAACTAGCATCTCTGGTAGTGTGGTTTCCTTTACCAGATTGATCATATACTCACTGTTACCTACTGAGGTTTAAATCTGTAAAGAATTTCGGGTACATGCTTGGACAGCTTTGCTTAGGTGCTGTGCAGAGGAATTTCGACATATTATCCAAGAGAGAGCCCTTGACATTGCCCATATTACCTGTATGTGGGGCCCTCAGCTGACCCTGATACAAATCCTAGGTTTTACTTAAAAAACCTAGAGGCGCTGCTCCACCCCCAAGGAGCATATGAGGTTATCAGAGAGTGCCAACAGGGCACTCATCACTGTGCAGACATTGTGCTCCAGTGCCCTGTTTTGAACATCACAGTTGATGGCAAACTCATACAGAGGAGAGCAAAAGCCAGTGCAGCACTTGGAAGATTAAGGCACTGAGTCTCGAATGAAAGAGGCTTCTGATTTCAAACAAAAGTCACTGTGCATCACTCAGTTGTCATCACCAGTCCTCAGTACAACTGCAAAACTTGCACAGTTTTAGTCGCTACTTTAAACATCTGAATAAATTCCCCATGTGACCTTTGTGAACTTGGTGGGAAAATACTGCAGGATCACTCCCACCACACTGAGGTCTTTGAGTGTTCTCAGGTATTCATGAGTAAAACAAAACACACAGACAGGAGATGACACAGCTAGAACTGCTCATCTGAACAACAAGTCTGTATTGAATAGGTCTTGTCTATTGAACAGAATTTACTGGAAAAGATTATCATTGCATATAATTTCTGTTAAATTAACTCTGCCTGATTATGAGCTTTACCAGGAACAGAAATAACCGTCAATCCTCCAGCAAATAGTTTAAATGAGTTAGCTTAAGAACTGCATTAAACTGTCTTATCTATCGAATGATGCAATCAAATTAAAAAATTATGTGCTCATAAATGAACTAGGAACAAATGTACAAAGTTGTTATGGCAACTGAAACCCTGAAGTTAAAATTATGGATCCTAAATTCTTGCAAATAAAAGTAAATTAATTTCCAAGGTAATTGGAATTTCTTCTAAAAATTATTTATCACAGCATCATCTTTTATAGTTTCAACAGAATTGGTTTGATGGCTTTCTAATGAAATATAGTTAATCAAGAGGAAGGTTTTAGTAGCTTATGAATTGCTATCATCTTGATATATAACTTCTAGTCATCAGTTACACTTGCAGCATCATTCCTTTTTTTTTTTCATTCATATGAATTTATTCATCATATATATATTATATTTTGTACCTGAGCAATTATATTGTGATTGCTGTTATGTACTGCTTTATTGTAGCTCATATTTTTGGCTAATCCATTGAATCCTACTTAATACATGCCTTTGTTACTTTGAAAAAGTACATTTTTATTCTAGTGATCTTTAGCAGTACATTTAAATGTGCTCATGTGAGATGTCTGCAAATTGTGCTACTGCAGAAACAGCATTAATAATAATTAAGGCTTTTTTTTCCAAACAGTATGCTAAAGTGGATGCATGTAAAATGCTGCTTTCCTTGAAAAATTTACCCCAGGAGTTACAAAGCTGTATGTTTACATTTTTAATGGAGTTTGTGACTGCACTGGGACATACTTTCTTAAATCTTTACGATTTTATTTAAGCCAGGGAGTGCTGGGGAACACTGGTGTCATTACTGAGCTCTTTGAGAACATGGTATTCAGTCTGTAGAATCGGAACAGCCATAATCGAAATGAGTTTGGGGATTTTTTGTTTGGTTGGTTTTTTGTGGTTTTTTGGGGGGTTTTTCTGGTTTTGCTTTTTCCCCAAGAGGCTGGACCAACATGCAGAGATGTTATTTCAGTCTTCTGCTAAAAATCCACAGAAGAGAATGTTACAGTTCACCACCTGAAGCAGTGTCTTTGCTGTTTGCACATATGGTTTGTACATAGCTGCCATATTATCCTAGTAAATTTTGCATAATTCCAGAGTAATTTCTACAGTTTTTCTATAATTATAGGGTGTGGAATTGGGCAATATTTATCTAATCTCTATCTATAATCCTCATATTTTCTAATTTCTCACTCTAGTGGGGCAGAATAAACAACTTCAGCCTCTTGAACCATTACTGCTACAGAATTCGGGAATCATAAAATCGTTGAGGTCAAAAGTGACCTCTGGACATGACCTGGTCAAACCCCTTTGCTCATGCAGACCCACCCAGAGCCAACCACATAGAGCTATTCCCAGATGGCTTTTGAGTATCTCCAAGGGCAGAGACTCACAACCTCTGTGGCCACGTGTAACAGTGCACCCTCACAGCAGAAACGTTGATTCCTGATATTCAGACAAAACTTCTATGTTTCATTTGGAGGCTGTTGCCTCTGGTTCTGTCACTGGGCACCACTGAAGACCACTCCAATCCTAGCAAAGAATCTTCTTTGTACCTTCCCTCCAAGTATTTACAGATTTGGGAGTTTCCCCTGAGCCTTCTCTTGGGTTGAACAGTCCCACTTCTCTCAACCTCTCCTCTTACGAGAGCTGCTCCAGCCCTTTCATCACCTTCACAGCCTTTTGTTGGACTCCCTCCAGTCCTTCCATCTCTCTCTTGTACTCAGGAGCTCAGAACTGGACCCAGTACTTCACATGTGAACTCACCAATACTGAGGAGAAGGAATTAGAGAATAATGTGGCTGTATCTTTATCCTTGTCCTTCATCATTCTTGCCCTACCTCCAGGTCTCTTTGAAGACAGCTCTTTACCCTATAATAAGACTCTGCAAACATTTTGTTGTACTTCTCAGATTTATCTGTTCTGGTGAAAAACCCAATTCTTTCAATCATTCTTCATTGGTTATATTTTCTAAGTAGCTTATGAGTCATTTTGCCCCTCTTCAAATTCATTTTTAGTGGGTTTGGAAATATGCATATAAAATCCAAAATTAGACACAATATTCTTCCAGAGGCTTCACCAGTGCTAAATTTATCAAAATAATTACCTTCATGTCTTCTGTTTTCAAGTTCTGAATACAGCCTAGAATTAGTCTTCCTTATTTTGCAGCAACACTGCATTCTTGTTTTAATTCCACAGAATTACCCATCTTTTGTTTGGTATTTGAAAGTGATTTTCTGTTTTGATGTCTTGGGTTATGTAACCAAAAAAAAAGTGTATTCTATTTCACCTGTTGGGGAGATGTTTTATCCTTCTCTCACCCTTCCAGGGGGGAGGTGAGCGGATGCCTTCTGATAATGTCCCAGCCATTAAATCCATGTGGCCAGTGTTTCTTATCTCTTTCACCACCCCTCCATCCTCCAGGGGGACATCTTCTGGTAATGGGCCATTAGGGCCCACCAGTGACATGACACATTCCATCATCCCATGGTGAGATGCTGCACACAGTGGGGGAGGAGCCAGCTGTTCCTAGCTAGATAAAAAATGGTACTGAAGGACACAAGGGATCCGGTTTTTCCACTGGATTCCCAGAGGAAGACTGGACCCAACTCGTCACCACTGGACTTTCTACAGGACTATCTCTACTCCACAGAGCCACATTTGTTACTCCAGGAGGATTTATTTGGACTGCTTCCAACACCCTGATGAGCAGGGTGTCAGGTCGTATCCCTGACTGTGAGAGATTTTTCAGGATTTTTGTTTGCTTCCTTGCTTTGCTTCCTTGCTTGTTTGGGTTTTTTTTTTTTTTTTTTTTTTTTTTTTTTTTTTGTTGGTTTTTTTTTTTTTGGGGTTTTTTTTGTTGTTGTTGTTGTTGGTTTTTTTTTTTTTTTTGTACTACTTCGTTTGTATTTTTTTTTTTTTTTAAATATTCCTAGTAAAGAACCGTTACTCCTATTCCCATATCTTTGCCTGAAAGCCCTTAATTGCAAAATTATAATAATTTGGAGGGAAGGGGGTTTACATTCTCCATTCCAAGGGAAGCTCTAGCTTTCCCTGGCAGACAGCTGTCTTTCAAAACCAAAACATTTGGTTTCCACCTTTGAAGTGGGTTTGGGTTTCTTTTTTTCCAAGGAGTACTTTCTGCACATGCTTTTGGAGTATTTCATCATATTGATTTCTGAGCATTGCTTCCATCAGTCAATGTCCACTCTCTTCCTTATGTGTTACCTGCAAAACTTTTTGTCTTTCTTATTTGACTGCAAATAATGTTAATGAATATATTGATTGTGGACCCAACATACCTTTGTGATACATATCTCAAAATATTCTTTATTTGGTAACTACCTTTTGAAAATGGATTTTTCTAATTCAATGTGTGTTTCCATTCTTCTTCACAGTAATTTTATCTGCACTGATGTTTTCTTTTTTACATTGAGACAATGTCAGCTAGAAATGTGTAACAGTTTCAACAAAGGTCAAAATATGCTACATTTTTTCCTTTCCTTTATCCACTAAACCAGTTATTCTGTAAAAGGAGAAAATTACATTAGCTTGACATGATTTGGTTTTGATAAAACCATAGTAGCTGTTTGTTATCATTTTAATTATCTCCAAGGTGCTTAGAAGTGGATAGCTCAATAATTTGTTTGGTATCTCTGTGGATATCAAAATTAATTCTTTAACTCTCTGAGCTCTGTTTTGCTGTTTTATATCTCTGGTTATATATACAGACATAATGTGTATGTATGGTTGTGTGTGTGTATTTATATATATATGAGCAACATGTTTCCCTTACCACAGTTATTTGGAATCAGCCTCATAAGGTTTCAAAGATCATTAATAATAGTTCTGGGATTATGTTTTCAGAATAATGTCATTATTCTGTTCTGCCTTGAACCCAAAACACCATCTCTTGCTTCCTTTTTCTAGGACTGAGATATGCCTGAGATAGCTAACACATATGCCTGAAATAGCTAACACGAATGGAGAAAACTTAATTTGTTCTGTAGAAAATGTTTTTCTTGAGGCAGGAGTGAAGCTTTAACAGGACTTGGCTACTTGCACTTGAATGTATTTTTTAAATAAATGAATTAATAAAAGAAATATAATAAATTTGTGAAGTTTTGTGATGTCTGGAGCAGCAATCACTGAGGTAGGTAGTTGCATAAGCACATGGTGAAATCTGCCTTGTGTGAGTACCTTGTGTGGAGAAACAAAGATTTTAGAAAAAAGGTACAGGTATTTTGCGTGCAAAAGACACTTCATGTCTGTCAGCAAACCCAGTCATGTTGAAACAGGCATTGTGGAAAAAGCAAGAGACCACCTAAGTAGACACTTTATTGAGTATGTAACTACCAGTGAATAAGATTATATGGTGACAGCAGCTCTCAGGACCTGGCTGAACCAGAAAAAGGAACCAAACCCTTAGGCTCAGTGAGAGAAATGGGACCACACACCTATGTGCACAAACAGCCAGTGGACTGAGCCACGTTTTTTAGTATGTGTGCATTGCTTCTACTTCTGAGCCATGGGTACATTTAGAAAGAAAAGGAATTAGATGATCCAAGTCCTTTAATCTCAGTGCCTTACAAGAAAAGAATAAGACATTCAAACTAAATTCATATGTTTGTGCTTAATTAATGGCACTGCTGGTGGTGTAGTTTCCTGTGAGCATGAGTGGTCCAGTCATTTTAATGTGAGTAGTGTGGGCAATAACCTATTGATATCTACATCTCTCTGCTGGGGAGAAGCGAAGACACCAAAAAGGAAAGGGGGAAATCACTTTTAATCTTTAGTCTCTGAACTATTTTTCAGCCTTTTTGGTAGATTTCAGAGCCATTTACCAGGGAACATGCTTCTTCTATTGCCTCTGTGCTGTAGAGAATCAACCACTTCTGGTCTGCCCCAGTTCTACTCTGAACCTGGTATCCAGGACAAGAGAAATGACTGGCCACTGCAGAATGCTTTTAGTGAAACTGTACTGTTCTTGCTGTGTCTGGCTTTGGACAAAACCGAGGGCAAAACAAAAGGAATTAATTTGGAGAATGATACTGAAGCTTGGAATATGAACTCTGTGAAGTATGAACTGCACAGAAATTGTTGGCTTCAGAGTTAACCTTAAATTCTTTGGCAAGTAAGTCACATAAGCCTGATACAAACCACAAATACATTTTACTTTTGCGCAAATAGAGTCTTTATCCCTTCTAATTTGTTGCTGGATGTCATACTTACCCATTTTGTTTTGGAAATAAAGATTCTGACTTAAAAAATGTTGGCTGCTTTGAAAGTGCAGCTTGGTTTTTAAAGCAATCAGATTTCCTCCCCCCTGCCCCAAATTTTACAGTTTGTAGCTGGTTTTTGTTATACATTGAACTATCTGAAATGAAGAAGAGACTCTGAGTTCTCCAGGACAATGTGAAGTTGTAGGGTATTCCTTAGAAATTAATACAGCATCATGATAATTCTGTGAGTTTAACAATAGCACCTTGCCATGTGAAGAAATTAACACAAAGTCCTGCAACAAAAACAAATGAAGAAATTGCAAATCATAAGGAATGAGTGACAGAGCTGGAAACTGACTCTGGTGATATGGGGTTCTGCTCCCTGATCTGAGCTTTCTGTCAAAACTGAGAGCTCTGTCTGTTTCACATAGCGAGATAATAGACAAAAAATTTTGATTCCTGATTAGAAAATATTATTTCCTATTAAATTTCTGGATAATTTGCTGGGGGAAAAAACCCAAGCTTTAATATACGAGTTATATCTCTTCATTGTAAAGTCTCATGCAATTGTGAAATGTTTCCTAACTAGACTAATTGTACATAGAAGAGGAATAAAACTGGAAGAAAAATTAACATGGGACCATTTAGCAGAGAATTATGACTGTGGATGGGGAAAGACAGGACTGAAATTTTGAATCTCTGTGTGGTATTTCTTTGCAGTAAGAGTTTACTTTTGGTCTTTTGTTCAGAGTCTTTGGACATATCAGCTACCGTTCAGACTGGGAACTGGTGAAGGTGGACTTCAGACCATCCTTCCCCAGGGAGTGCACTGATGAAGACTATGAGTCTTGGGAGCTCACAAATCTGCAGGTACTTATGGTTTTATGTCAATTGACAAAACTTTTCCATAGCTTTCCAATTCATGTTGAGTTGTGTGCTGAGAAAATGTTTCCAAATTGAATTTGAATGCCACATCCCTAGCTTAGTCTCCTTATGCTGATTTCGCAAGAGTGTAAAGGGGGAGAGGATTTTGTGTTCTCTTTGGTTGTGTGATCTGTGTCCCAAAAAAGGCAGAAGTATATCTGGGGGCTGCCATAATAATAGGTAGTCCTGCTGGGTTGGGAAGCATGTTCCATAAACTGAAGTGTGTAATATTGATTGAAACAATTTCAACATGCAGTCGTGTTCTGCCAACTTCCTGACCACATACTGTACTCATATATAAATTGCCTTAAATAAAGTCCATTGCAGAAGTAATTTAGGATCTCGGTGGACCAATCACATAGTGGAGTGCACTTGTTTTGGGCAATACCCTTTCTGCTGTAAAGCGCCAAGGCTGTACTCTGGCCAAATCTACTTTTCAGAAGCTAAATTCTCTGTACGATGTACTGATTAAAGAGACCAATATGAGGTGATTTTTTTTTTTTAATTAAATGGAATATGTCATATTTATTCATAATAATTTTGATTATTACGTTCTGCTTCTTCCACGAGTTTTGGTGTATTTTTTTGCATGCTACTCAGTGTTACTCCAGCTCTCATTTGCTAGTTCTCATGCCTAATTTTTCACCTTTTGTTTGGAACTACTGTGTGTATACAAAGGATGTTGTGCAGATCTGAGCCTAAAGAGTAACAGTATCTTGGGATATTGGCATTGAAACGTCTTTCAGAAATTAGAAACTACTAAAGTGACCTTGACAGAGGTAACCACTCTGGGCAGCTGCCCAGTTACCAGTGAGGTGTGTATAGAGAGAGTTCATTCTGTGTCCTCATGGCTGGTGCTTCAGGTGGACAGCCAACACAAGATACGATGATTTAGAGAAATTCAGCTATCTGGAGCCAGATGAAATTTTTAAATGGCCAGTCAGAGCTTTGTACACAGGTTGGGCACTCATGAAACATAAATTGCTCTTGCATTTTCATGTGCATCTCCAGATTTGTGTCCTGGAAATATAGCCTAAGTTACAACTCTGTAATGATCTGTTAGTGGACAGCAGTGGATATGAGGGCTTGCTATACCTACATACCTGAGGATCAGAGGGTTGATAAAGTTTATAGCCTTGGCAGCAAGGCCAGCCTTTCTCAGGACAGCACAAGGTCTGTGTGATGGAGGTTCTGTTGCAGTAAGTCCAGTGCTTTGATATTCAGGGTGATCGTTGCATCATGGGCCAGCAGAGAAGCTTTCGAAAGAGGAAGATTTCATCATGGTGCATTAAAGGGAAGAGTTTCACATCGGCTCTCACATCCAAAGTTTGTGAATGTGTGAACACTGATTTCTTATGGTGAGTCTGTCTGTGGGTCTTGGGACTTATTGCTAATAGATATTTACTTAGAGTTTGAGATAGGTTTATCTTCCTCCTTTTGCTACATAGCATATTTTCCTCCTGTTCCTACATAGCCGTGGATAAGCAAATAGGCAACCTGTTTATAACAAGTTTCTTTTACATTTGCATTTGTTTAAAAATGTTGTCATGTTTAAGTATTTTCTTCACCTGACTGAACAAATCCTGGTTTTTTTTCTATTGATCAAGACTTGAAAAATGATCATTGAATTAATTTTAAAGGCAAGCAAAGCCTTTCTACTTTAAAAAAAAAAAAAAAATGGTTGGTCTGAGTGTCAGAGGAAAAGGAAACCTTTAAAAAATCTTTTTTTTCCAAGGGAGGTAATTTTGCAGAACTGACAAAGTAATTGCAACCAGTTTTTCCCCCAAGTGTACACAACTCCCATTGAAATTAGAACAGAATTGGCTTCATCAACTTGTATGTTCATCTAGTACAATAACACTGAAAAAATATATTGACTGAAAAGTGTAGTCTCATTCACCCCAAACTGGATTGCAGAATGGAGAAGGGATGGTAACACGTTTGGTGTTGATGTTTTTCAGCGATTATGGGTTTGAGCGCTCTGCACCTCAGAAGTCGGAGTCGAGCAAATGCTTTGCTGACTTTTGGTTTAACCCAGAAGCACCTCCTGAAGACTGTGTCTTGGGGCAGGCATACACCAGCAGCACTGGGTAAGTTGATTTTGCATTTCATGGGTTTGATGAGGCTTCCAGAGAGGGGCAGAATATTTCAACCAGCAGCCTCAAATGTGGTTTGAAAGAAATTCACATTTAAATACTTAAATGGAGTCTCCAAGAGAGCTGGAGAAGGACTTTACACAAAGACATAGGGAGAATGGCCTTAAATTGAAGGAGGGAAGGTTTAGATTAGCTGTTAGGAAAAATTTCTTTGCTGTGAGAGTGGTGAGACACTGCACAAGTTGCCCAGAGAAGCTGTGGATTCCTCACCTCTGGAAATGTTGAGGGCCAGGTTGGATGGGGCTTTGAGAAGCCTGGTCTAGTGGAAGGTGTCCCTGTCCATGACAGGGGGTTTGGAATGAGATGATCTTTAAGGTCTCTTCCAACCCAAACCAGTCTATGAGTCTGTGAAATGTAAATAAGGCATACTGTAAAAACTGGAAAATGGAAAAGTTCTGATTCTGACTTAGAGGATGAGCACAAGCTTCCTACAGACTAATGAAAGAAAAATATTGCTTTGCATGTTCACAGTGGTTCAAAAACAAATCCATTTGAGAAGAAGGGGAAAAATTCTGTCTTTTCAGGTTTTTTTTTTTTGTAATATTTTGTATTTGCTATTACAGTTCTGATAGGAATGTTCATTCATAGCCTTTTCTTTTAGCTGATTTCTTGGGTTCAAAGTAATTTTCAGTTTGGATGCAATGAATTAGTCTGAGGAACTGGCAACATCTCACAGAATTTCCAAGTTTCTCACTTCCATAAGGATAAGGAGTTCTATGGAGAATAGATTCTTTTCCTGACCATATGGGACACTCAGAATTAAAGGAAAGCTTTAGTAACTATAAACAATACTGCATAGAATATACACTACAATGTAGTCTGACGTCTGTGCTGAGAATAACTTGCAGCTGGCATCTATTCTGGCTTATCATAACACCATCACAGTCAGTTGTAGAGATGAGAACCAAATGCTAAAATGTCCAATCTGGCAACAGAATCACAGTCTCTGTGTATATTTACCTTACTGAGGAAAATGCTGCCTTTTGGGTTGCGGCTGAGAGCTGTGATGTACAGAATGAGCATTCGAAAGAATGAAATATGGCTCTGATTTTAAAGGATATTAAAAAAAAAAAAACATACCTGTGTGAAAGTGATCTGTAAATAATTACTGTACACATCCAACTATTTCATTATTGGCACTTTTAAAGTGTGAGTTCTTTCACTCTTTCATATGGTTATATTAAACAAATGCTTTAAGCGTTTTAAGAAATTAATAGATTTGAAAGCAGCAGTTAAGCAATTAGTTCTGGGTTAGTGCAGAAGCTGTTTGGTCTAATTTCTTTGTGATCTTTGGGATTCGAACCAGGACTTCTAGAGCATTGAAGACTTGGATGCTAGAAAAGGGGATGGCAGAGAGAGCAGCAGACTGTCTAGGTCCCCGAGGGCTAGTCTGGCATGTTTCTAAGCTGGAAAATAGACACTTCCAAAGCATGCAAGTGAAATTCTTATCAGGCTCCACACTCTCTTTCTTCAGCAGGTTTCCCTTAATAAAGGCAATGTCGCCAGTGAAAGTACTTGCATTGTGAGTTGGCTTTGATCACCTGCAGTCTTGTCTGCTTGTGAACCCAAGGAAAATGCAGTAGCTACAATCACACATTCATTTGTTGCCTTTGCTGGCATTCTTTTGCTTACCTCCAATTCAGTGTGTCCACTGTTTACTGTTTTTGCAGGTACAGGAAAGTTGTTTCTAATGTGTGTGAAGGTGGAGTAGACCTGCAGCAGAACTTAGCGCACCATATGTGTCCATTGATTGCTCCCAAGGGACTTCAGATCAGCATCAAAGAAGAAAGTCTGGCTGTTAGGCCAGGGGAAGACATCACCTTCATTGTCCAACAAGAGCAGGTAGTAGTGAGAATTGGCTACATGGAAGTTGAATCAATGATTTTAGGGTTAGTTTAATTCCTACCTGTTTTTCTGCTGAATGAAGATTAATTTGTGCTTGAGACAAAGATTAACAGCTTTCTAAAAACTGAAACTTGATTTCAAGTGAATAAGGCAAGCCAGTAAACTCAGTGAACCTCCTAATTCTACCTGCAGAACAGGATTTGTCTTCTCAGCAGAAAAGGCACTGGTTTCTTGGAAAGTCAGAGTAACTGGATTACCAAAGTCTTCTTGGACTGAAAATTCCAACTGCTGTATCAGAGAAGAACAGAAATGCAGAGAACATTCAATACTTGGGTTTAGGTGTTTTTGAGAATCAGCCTTTCAGAAAGGAATGAGGCAAAGCTGTACAGAAATCAGCAAATAGCTCAACATAAGAATATTTATTATATATTTGTTGTGTTGCCAAAGATATGGGGTTTTTTTTTCTGTTTATTGAGAGACAATGCCCTAAGGCCATGACCAACAGCAGCGAGTAACTTTTGGATGAATTGTTTGGCATGGGTTTGTTTTCTCATGCTTGTTTTTTAGCATTAGGCTATAACTGCTCTGCTCAGGTTACCGAAGTATTGTAATCCTGGCTAACCCCACTGGTTTGCAAGAACTTGAAGAAAGTTCACACATTTTGGCAAACCTGTGTTATATAAATCGAGCACTTGGGATTTATTTCTGTAATAGAATCAAGAAGGTTACGTGCAGAACACTGGGCTGCTTAATACTTCACAGGCTCTATGTCCCAGTGCATGCAGTGCCCCAACAGTTTGTGTGGCAAGTTCTGCTGCCTTCTCTTTTTAGAGTTTGTTTGGAAATGTTTATTGTTCAGCCTAGAGCATTTGGTTACAATTTGGACTCTAATGATTTTGATTGGCAGTTTGACTTTTTTTCTACTCAAGCTTTCATGAATCTCTGTGGCAATATGAAAAACATTTAAAATTATTCACAAATCTTTAGAAGTAAGGGATCTCTAAGAGAATCCCTTGCTGTGTTTTTTGGTGAAATCTTTGCCCCATACTTCAAAGAGCAAGACAGATTTAGAAGAAATGTAGCAGTTTGGTGCCCCCTATGGCTAAGAATAATATTTAAACTCCAATGTCCTGAACATTGCTTAGGACTTAATCTGTATGACAAAGTCTAATGAAAATTTGTAACAATAACTGAATTTACGACACAGCTGTACTACAGCAAGCCGAAACATACTACTTTATCTGGTGAGCAAAATTAATTTGCTAGTTTCTGTGAATGCATGTTTTTAGGTGCAGGAATACCAGACAGCATAGAGTAAAGGAAGCAGCCTTCTGGTACATTTTGGCACAATTTTTGAAATTATGCTTAGAAATAATAATAACAAACAAATACATCATCACAATCATAATTTTTCCCAAATTTTGTTGGCTGAATGTATGGATAAATAATGTTGTGATAATCTCCTATGTTTTATGAAAATGGAAGTCCCAATTCCTTATAGATTTAGCTGCCTTTTCCCTTTGTCACTGTTTTGCTATCTCTCCATTCTCTCTGTCTTTACTGGTCAGGAAATAAAAATACATTCGTGTTTTGAAGACAGCATCCTCATCTTTACACTAGGGAAGCTATCAGAATAAAATGTTAAGAGAACCTTCCTCTACTGTCTATCAGCACTGGTTTCTGTCTCACCTGGAAAAAATACGCATGTATACTTGTTAGCATAAGAAAGGGTGAACAAGAACTGTATGCAAGCTAATGTCATCTAAAGAGATCTCACTTGCTAACACATTGCTGGCAAGGAGATATCTCTTTTGCTTTAAACTTTAATAACATATAATCTCCGCTGCAAAATTCTACTCTTCTCTTGTCAAAAGAAAGATGTTATTTGGGAAAAAACTATTCACAGCGGAGAGGCTTTCATAGTCCTTTATGTGTCTTGAAATATGGTGCTTAAGTATTTAATAATCCTACAGGTTCCTTACTGTGGATATTTTTACATTATAAACAATGTTGTTTCATGTGATAAAACATGGAAGAAAATCATCCACACTACAAAATAGTAAAAAGAGGAAATAATATAATATAATATAATATAATATAATATAATATAATATAATATGATTCCCTTCCTTTTGTATGGCAGGGTATGTAGGTTCTAGGCATGATACCTCCTTTCATTTTCAAAGAATCATAGAAATACAGACTGACAGGTTGGAAGGGACCTCAAGGATCATCTGGTTCAGCCTCCCTTGAAAAAAGCATAGGGCTGGATGAGATGCCCAGCACCTGTCCTGCTAAATCTAGAAGTATCCAACTCTGGGTAATTCACCGGTTTCCTGGGGAGATTATTGCAATCACTGATCATTGTCATCATGAAAAGAATTACATTAGTGTTGTCTTTTAGGATTAAGTTTTGAAATAAAGCAATTTCAGAGAGTGGCTTTTGGAGAAATTAAGTGATTTTTGAATACTTCAATGTCAATCCTTTTCTGCTTTGATGGCCTTTCATGTCACTAGATCAGCATATGGGTGTATACGTTTCTTTCCTAGAGGCAAGGAAGTTTTTGAAATCAATACTTGTGTTTTCACAACAAAGAGGCTTTTGCACAAAGCCTGGTCCTGCAGCCTGTCTGAATTGCATGGCTGTGGTGGCTATGATCTCTGGCAAGCAGACAGGAGCATCCACACTGCTGGACATCAAGGAAAGAGGGCCTCTCGTTCAGGCAGTGCTACCAGTAGTGTTGAGAAAGTGTTGCTGCTCACACCTAAAATGAATTTTCCTTTGACTGCATCCAAGTCACCAGTCCATGTGGCAGAGGCCTGATTTCTCTCTTGAGCAGCCATGCCATGACAACATGAGGGATGGGCATGTTTGTCCTCTGGCAATGGTACCAGTCTTGCGGTACTTCAGGCCTGAATTTAGGAACACAGTGTCACTTAAAGGAGCACTTAGAAGAAGTATGATGAATTATAAATTCCATGAGATGTTTGACATTACAGAATTATTTGACTGAGCTTTTAAACCATTTCCCAAACTCAGCTCAGTGATCTGCTTCATTAAGCATGCATCTAATTTTGCACTAGAGCATGTTAGTTCTTGGCATGCTGGTAGCTCAGTGTAAGCTCTACAACTCTGTGTGAAGATCCCAGCTTGGCTGTTGAAGGCCACGTGGTTGACACTAAGAAGGTGTGGCTGGAAGGCGCTGTGAAAAACATCTAAGCCAATTAATTTTACTTTATAATTGCAAAGGCTAAAAACTTGTCAGGTGAGTAGTAAATTGCTAGAATAACAATCTTCAGTTGCTTACAATCACACGAGCATCACTTTTGAACCTGGGGCTGCCCTGCACCATTACGTTACATAATGTCCAGCTGCATTAAGAGAAGAGTGATGGTTTCTGTGCCGTACAACTTGCTTAGTGGTCTGGGGTATGTAATTCTAAGGTAGCACCTTATGATATTATCTCTGTTAGTGCACACAGCATCTTTTGCACTGATGTAATTGCCGTGGCAGTAGTGGTTTTACTGCAGCTGTCGCAATTGGGTCAAGATGTCCGGCTGGGGCTGAAAATGCTGTTGTGATTCCATGAAAGGTTATGAACATGTGTCCTGTCTATTCTGGTGGTGGCCATTTAAGATATTTTTGATGTATTTTCCTTTTAGGGTGATGTATTGAGTACCAAATACCAGGTAGATCTTGGAGATGGCTTTAAGGCGATATATGTGAACCTGACGATGACCGGAGAGCCCATCCGTCACCGCTACGAGAATCCTGGGATTTACCGAGTGTCGGTGAAGGCTGAGAATGTGGCTGGGCATGACGAGGCTGTGGTGTTCGTCCAAGTCAACTGTAAATCAGCTCTTTCATTTTCTTACTTTCGCCACTGTGTAAAAACCTCATGTCAGCTATGAAGCAGGAAAGAAAAGCCATATTTTTTCAATATCCTTGTGCAGCCTTGCAATGTTGTGTGTTGTTAATGGAGAGGCTTGAAAACCTAATCCAGTAGGAGGTCAGAATTAGTTTTGTTTGGATTTGGCAGAAAGATGGTTTATTAATCTTTTAAATAACAAGCGCATCTCAGTATAAATTTCAGGCTTGATCCATCTTCCTGATTCAACACCCTTGTCAGCCTTAGTAGCTAAAATTTAATACTTCAAGCTATGTCTTTGTAAAGCTTCCAGGTGCAGTGTAAAGCAAGTTAACAGACATGTTGGGAAACATATGAGCTCTTGTACGATTTTAAAAAATATTCAGAATCTCAGTGGTTCTAAATCTAAATTTTAGGTAGTTAATTTTCACAGAGTTTTAAATGGTGCTTGGATATAACTTCATATTTGTAGGCAGTATTACTTGACTTATACTTCTCTTCCTCTCCTTAATTAAGACTGAAAGAACCCAATCAAACAGATAAAAAATAAAGAATAGCACGACCCAGGGAATACCATGCACCGTTGCAAGCTCAATGTACCTAAGTCATCTCATAACTGAAATGAAGAAGAAAACTCAAAAGTGGAACTGATTTTTCCTCTTCCTTTGAGATTCAAGACAGCTATTGCCTGTTTTCAGATGAGTCAAAAATTCAGAAACAAGTAACATCAAAGGAAAAGATATTCATCTTGCATTCTCCAGGTGTCTGTTTCCCTCTGTTGTGAGTGGTGTGTCTTCCATCCTAATCCCAAAGCAATGGAAATCACTGGAGCCATATACCAGGTTGTGCACAAAGCCATCTGCTTTATGTCAGCTTGTCTAGTGACTGCTGATATTTATGTATTTTGCTAGTCAGTGTCCTTCAGTTCAGAAGGACAGTTCTTCTTTGGCTAGCAGATGGAGCTAAACACATTCGTGCTAAAGACCAATCTCCTTTTAATATCCAGCAGAAAAAATAAGAATCAAATTTTACACATCAGTTTCATTATCTGTTTCTTTCTTGTGTTTGTTTTTTAAATCATTTGACAACTCCAGAGAGCTCAGATAAATTACTTAGGGCTTCACTGTTACTTTTTAGATGCTTGTAGGTGCTGAGAAGTGGAGTAGGCAAAGAAATAGTATATCTGTATAAGCAATGAACAGGAAAAAGCTCTGTGTGACATCCTTCTCTCCAAGAATAACTTCTAACTCTTCAGACAATGACAAGCAGTAGCAAGCCCTGATGGAAAGCAGAACACTTCCTCAAAGGGTGCTTTTCATATGGCCTATGTTAGAAATAAACAGTAAAACTAAAATATGTTGATTTTTTTTTTATGCAGCAGATTTTAAAATTGCAGAAAACAGAGTTATTTTAGACAAGTAAATGGCTGGTGCATTAGGGGGACTTTGGTGCCGAAGTGCAGAGGCAGCAGAGCACTGAGATGTGATCCCTTCCTGAGCCTGCCCATGGATGCTGCACAGGGACTAGCAGACTCATGGAAGTGTGTTACACACCCTGCATGAGAAAATGCTTTCCATGTGACCCACTCTGTTTAAGCTTTTTAGGTAAATTACAAGATTTGAGGAAATTAGTTGGGACTAATTAAACTGCAATTTCTACATTCTAGCAAAACACTAATAGCCATTAGGGGACACTTTTCACTGTGGATTACCATGAAAACAGGAATCTCCGTAGAATCCTGCTTTCAGGAGTCAGCCGTCTCCAGTTGATGTATTATTCCCAGGGAATTTTTTCAGAGGCAAATGGTAGAGGAAGTATTTTTCACTGCTGCCAGGTTGCTGTGGGATACTCTGTAATGCAGGGCGATTATAAGAATTTTGGCCTGTCATCCAAATCATACTTTCTGATCCAAATTAAACAATCTTCAGCTTTCTAATGAACTGCAAGAGAAATTAGAATTAGCATAAATTTGAGTAGGCAACTGTAGAGGCCCAAGAACTCAGAATAAGAAAATTGAAGAACTACATACATACATTAGTACATATGCTGCATGCATTTTATTTTTCATGGAACCATGACCTTTATAATGTGGAACTTTGGAAACTACTGGAATTTTAACTTGGTTAAATAGAAATTGTGTCACTTCAGTCTTAATTGTACACACTTAAGGGTGCTATAAAGCTTGTTCAAATGCATTATGGAATTGTGTGACAGAGACAAGCAGAAGGATTTGCAGTAATTGTTCTCATCTCTTCAATATATAGAAAGAGCAAACTTGAAATTACAGTCATCATTCAAGTACCAAACAACTTGGCCCCTAAAAATTTTGGAAAAGAAAGAAATCTTCTTCAGGAACAAAACCATATCTCAAAGGGATTAGTTTTCTCTGTGAAAGAACAAGTTTATATCAAAAGCAAAAATGTTTCTCAGATCCTTCCAAAAGGAAAATCTATTTCTAGGAGGAATAAGTTTAATGAAATCCTAACATTTCTGAATTTTTTCAAGATGCCACTAGAGAAACATTTTTACTCCTCTGGAAGGTACTGAAGAAATAAATTGTTAAAGCAGCCAACATTTCTTGAATTCATGTAGGTGGTTAAAGAGTTATTGGAGAACATGCAGAGTCAAAGCAGAGCCTTACATTCAGCTGAAGCACCACACAGACCAGGTGAAGTGAGGTGGAAAAGGAGTTTGGACAACTTGCTCTCAGAAGTTCAGTCAGTTTAGTCAAAGTGAATTAGAAGAGAACAAGCAATGACTCAGTCCCTGATACAAAATTAGATAAATACTTTAGACCAGTGTTATTTACCTTTAAGTTTGCACTGAGATGAAAAACCATGGAATGAGTTAAAAGATACTTAGAATGGAACAGAAATGGATGGTAATATTCATTCTGTGTAATGAATGAATGTTGAGCTTTACAGTGATTTTGTATCCCAGGCTGTTGGTGCAGATGAAGAAGTTAAGAAATTCTAATTATCACGTTGTACTCTTAAAAAGCTTTTACCTTCAGATAAAGATATACTGGGAAACCTCTGAGGGAAAGATTTTCATTCAACACAGTTATTGTACTGTGAAACAGCACAACACTAATAAACACAACACTTACAAGCAGATAAAACCATTGTAATGATGCATGTCTTTTAAACAAATAGTAATGTTTATGGGTTTGGTAGTTCAGAAAGGAATAAACTTACTCTAAGGCACATTTTGGAGTCCAGAGGTTATCTATTTTGATTTGCAAATAAATGCTCCCCGGATGTACACATCTATTTTAAAGCATGCATTAATGAGACTTTTTGTGTGGTGCGAGCCTAACAGCTGATATTTTATAATGAAAAAGAGTAGTCAGCAGCATTCTTTTTACGTTTTCTGCTTTTCCCATAGCAATTTGAGATTTGTTAGATTTCTATTCATTTGATCTTTTGTTAATAAGTTAAAAAAAAAAGCTGAGATTGCCTTTTCCACTTTTTAACTGGAGTATTTGCTTATATGTTCTAGAACTGGACATGAATGAAAAGAATGGGCATGAGAGAATTGCATTTTGTCTTATTGCTTTAAGATTTTGTTTGAGGAGTTTTGGGGTGATCTGGGAGATGTTTTTTGGTTGAAATGAGGTCTTTCCAACTATGTCCATAGCTTTCAACATGGTGGGAGGCTTTTGGGGAGGGAGGTGTTAATAAATTGATGGATTCTTGTTCAGTGATATTTTTGGAACTTTGTTCAGCTCCACTCCAGGCTTTAAATTTAGAAGTGGTTCCAGTCATTGGGAGAAACCAAGAGGTGAACCTGACAGCCATCATACTGCCTAAGAACCCTAATTTGACAGTTTTCTACTGGTGGATAGGAAACAATCTTCAGGTACACAAGTGGTTTTGACTGGGTTTTTCTCAATCTCTTTCCAATAATGGTTTTCCCTTTCTTTCAATTTGTAAACTGTTGTGGGTTTTTTGGGTGGGGGGGAGAAACAACAATCTCTTCTACTTCATTATCTGTGAAAAAACCACAACTTCTAAAGGGGGATGGATTTGGGATCGTAACTGGTGAATGATGAAACTTCAATTTATGTGCTTCCAAGCTAATAACGTGAGTGATGTAAATTTAAGTGCTGAAGAAATATAGATAAACGTTGGGGAAATATTTTCTGGGATTCTAAAATAACTGTCATATTAAAAAAAAAAGCATTATCTTAAAGGATTTCAAAACATTGAGAGCATTCAACCAATCCAGTGCTACTCATTTGGGGATCAAAGTCTGTATGAACATGTCTTAGAGCATTAAATATCCAAGTATTTCTATTGGCAATATTTATTGTACAGCTGGGTGAATTTCTTTTAAGGTAATTTTTTCAATAACAGATAAGTAAAATATTTTCTTTATGAGGGAGACTAAGTGTGACAGAGGAATGCTTCATATAAGTGCAGTGAACTTTCCTCTTGTGAATGTGCTGTCTGCCATAATCCCAGCCTCTGTCTGTTCATCATTATTGACTTTGCCATTGCAAGAACAGGCAGTGCGGGTCTTGTGGAGGGTTTTGTAACTCTTAAGGATGTGGTAAGGGAACAGAGTATCTCAGCTCCACCTTAGAGGTTACTGTGGGCTGGTGCTCTAAATTGACAGCATTAATCCTTTTGACCCTGACATACCCTACATTTTTTGAGGCAAATAACTTGCTTCATATAATCTTATAGAGATTGTTGAGTCTCCCTCAGACTCCATTAATTTTAGTGGGATCTGGCTGAAAACCTAATACTCAAGCGATTACTCTAAAAGAAATATTTTCCTAATCTGGCTGCTATTCTAATTTCATAGGATCCTTTTAGAGAAAGAAAAATTCTCTATTGAAAATTTTAATTGATCAATTTGATAAAATATTGAAAAATTTAGATTTTATGTGAATTATTTTTGGTGATATTTTTAACAACACTCTATTCCTGCATTTACATTCTCATGATTCTTGCTGTAATTCTGTTTCAAACTGTTCTTTGTGTTTTTAAAGCCACTGCTTACATTGGAGAGTTTTCTGGTGACAAAGTTTGTTGAGACAGGCGATGTCAGAGTCACAGTGCAAGTTTCCTGTGGGAGCTCTATGCTTCAGGACTCAAAAGTTGTCCACGTTTTTGGTGAGACATTCATCTTTTTTCCTTTTTTTGTTTCATGTGTATTTTTGTTGGACTTCTAAAACCATCCCTACCACAAGTGAACCTATTGTAAAATTACATCTAATGCCAGATTTAATTGTTGAAATTAGAGGCATGAATGGTCACTAAGTAACTCCACAAAGCTGAACAGTAGGATTGTATGGGAGGTTTAATCTCAAACATTTTGTTTCCTTTGCCTATTTTAAACGTTATTTTGGTTCCCAGATGCTAAATGTATTTAAGTAGTATTTTGGCCTGTGACTAGAAAGTTTCCCAGAATTTGTAAGTAAAGTAGTCTAAATACCTCTTAAAAAAAAAGAAAATGTAGTTGTGTATATGCTCTCAGCATTGAAAACCATGTCAAATAATTGCCTTTTATCACAATATGTCACTGCTACCTTGATGTTTATCTGAGATTTTGGATCAAATATAGCTCTGCTATAATTATTAAATAACCCTTCAACTCTTGTTCCACACTGTGCCCTGGTGTGGCTTTTTTGTGTTTTATAATGTGGTGACAAGGCATAATATGCTGTGGAAAATGTAGCGCTGAGAAATTATTTACATTTGTATTTGTGCTGTCACATGTGGGAATTGTGATAAGTATAAAAGCTTTTATTTTAATGCAGAGCTAAAAGCCTTCAGATATCATGCAATACAAGATGTGATACATCTCTATTGTATGAAGAAGATTCTGTTATTTTTGCTTTTAGTATGCTTACTAATTTGAAGTAATGGCAAAACCCCCACTTATGCTAAATGGTGCTTTTATGAACCTTGTCCTTTTCTAAGATAAATGGATATAACATTTATGCTACCACTTATAAATGCATCAGCCTTTTTAAAAATCTTTAGAAGTATAACCATCTTAGTGTGACTACATCAATGGCTTTATCATTCCATGCTCCTTTTGCCAGTCCTGATATCAAGAGCATGAAAGTACTGGCCATCCGGAAAATAAATTTTTGAAAAAGAAAGCCATGTTAAAATAAAATTCTGCTGGAAATATTGGGGAGAAGTATTTGACTTCTGCATTCCAGAGGTTCTCTATCCCTGCTTTGCATTAAGTTCCCTAGCTTTTTATCCAAGGATCCTGTAGGGAGAAAGGGAAGATTTTAGAGACTATCTGAGGATCAACCCATTTCTAGTATTTCAGATATTTTTGACAATATTCAGAGAAATATTGTGGATGTGCCTTTATTTTTTCTTCAAAGAGGGAAGTAGTAAGCCTTTGTCATATCATTTCTGTTATTGTTTTCATATCTGATTTATGGAGTGACGGATTCATTTTATATGGAAAACAGAAACATGTAGTGGAAAACCTCCCACATGCTTATGAATCAGTGAGAATAAAATCCATTGGTACATTATCATTTCATATAAAAGAAACCAATTACTTCTTTTTAATACTCCCTTACTGACCTAAGGGAAAATTTTTGGCAACATTATGACCCCAGAGCATGTATGTAAATCTGCTTTATATCCTTTTGTTCCTTTTTTTAATCTTTGGGCACAATTTTGATGATGTTGATGAAAATACAGAAAGAAATTGAACACCTGACAACAGAGAGCAGCAGGGGTCCTCGATACTGCAGTGCTGCGCAGCAAAAAGTGCTAAACAGAGACTTTTATCTTTTAGTTCTATCAAACCCCTTTTGCAATCTAGTTTATTTCTTGCTGCTTCTTTTTGTTTTTCTAGATAATTTTCATGTTCTTCCTCTGAAGTTTACAAAGCACCTGGACACGTACAACCCCGACATACCGGAGTGGAGGGAAGACATTGGGCGGGTAGTGACGCGACTTCTTGCAAAGGTGTTCTTTCAGATCGGTCCTAAAATGTTCCCTCGCCAGTCGTAAAGCTTGAAGGTTAAGTTAATACCTTCTCATTTAGAAGGTATTTTGAAATGGAGGCAGAGCAAAATAATAAAGTGAACCTCATGAGCCACATTTCAAGCAAGTTTGAGCCTAGTGACGCTTTTAAGTGCAAGCTGTCGACAATGATACTGTAACAGAGACAGTTTAGGTCTAGCACAGCCTAATTGGCAATTAATACTAAATATTGCCCTCTGGGATTAGGGATAGACAGCAGCAAACACTCCTGACTCCAAAGCAGGAGGAGTTAAGTAGCTTAAATGTGATAGACTTAGAAGCTAAGCAATGTGTAATATAAAAGACATCATCTTTGCGTAGAAACAAGTCAGAAAGAAAGAATTTACTGTGCTTGTTCTGCAACTTTGAAAATTATGTATAATATATAGGCACACAATTTGTACAGCTGTTTTTTAGAGCATGTTCACGAAAGAAATGTGGATTGTGAACAGCTGAATCCTATAGGTTAAACCAAATACAAACTCTGCAGTAGTATGTGCTGTGGCATTAGATCATCTCATGGAAACTTTGAGCTCAAGAGCTCTTCATGCACACACCCTGCCAGCAACCGAGGGTGCACACACTGGCTTTCATGAGAGCAGTAGCACTGAGGTACAACTTGATATTGTTTACAAAATATTTGAATTTTAAATCACTTTACTTTTCCTGTATTTGCAATCGTGCAAATAAGGTTCTGAACTTGACTTTATAGAGTTTCCTGCTTTTTTTTTTTTGAGATTCTTATCAAATGTAAAATTAATTTCTTGCTTTTATCAACTTAAACTCATTCCATAATGAGTTCCACCAGTGTAAGTCAAAAAATATTTTAGTCCCCTACAAAATAGCTCTTGCATTTTAATAGTTACTAAGACATTTGCCAAGGTATATGAAAAATTTGATGGAGTTTCAGAATCTGTTTGAGGAAAGCTAAGGAAAGTGCCCAGGGTGTGGTCATTAGAATTGAGTGGCTGTATTGTACAAAACACGGAGAAATTTGGTACTAAAATCCAAATTTGCACGAACTGTTTTACAAAGAGATGCACTTGACTCTCAGCTGGGGGATGAAGGTATTCATTACAAATTCAGGAACTGAACCTGAGTGTTCTTCGTCTCACATTGGAAGACTTCTCTCTGTCCATTAAGCACCTTCCTAAGTAACCTCCAAAAGCTAAAGTTACCTGTAATGAATACTCACTTCTAAGTCTACACTGTGTCTGAATGGCCCACAAAGGATCCAAAATCGCTTAGGATTTTTTTTTTTTTTTTTAGTGTTACCTTAGAAGTGCTCAGCCATTGCAGAGTTTTGATAAAACCTGGAAACCTCTTCATTTTCCTTCTTTTTGCAATGCCACTGCATTACTTTTATGTGATAACAGCACTTAGGTCTTCCAATATTCAAAGCACAACTCACATTTCAGTACATTTCTGTTTGGCTTTGACCATGTTTCAGCTTCAGGTGGAATTCCTTTTAAATATTAAGGATCTAAACACCAAAGTCGAAAAGCCGTATGTGGAGTTACTTATGTATTTTACATAAAACACGAGGTGTGCCTTTGTTGTCTTCACAGGAGACCAGTATACCTGAAGAAACACTCGTGACAGTTGTGAAACCTGGTCTGCCCACAGCTGCTGACTTGCATGTGCTACTACCAGCAAATCAACCAAAGAAGAAGAGAAGCATAACTAGTGATAAGGTAACCAGAGCAATGCACATCTGCCTAGGACAGTCATCATCCTGTTTTGCAATAAGTGACTGTACTCTCATTGTCTTTGTATGAAATTAAGAGGTGATCTCTGCCTTTGTAAAGGTCTCACTCCCACCTGACGAGATACATGTGAATGCTACAGCAGCTATGTCTGCTGTGTTTGACAGTGTACAGACCAACATAATCTACTTCTTTCTGGTATTAGTGTATTTCTCAAGAATATTTAATACTGGTATGTCTTTTAAACAGAAACAGCAGTGATGCATGTCATTCTGTGAAGATCCAGTAGAGCAGAGAGTCTCTGCACTGTCTTCAGAAGGAAATTAAATTTCAGGTCCAAACAAGCCCAGAATGTTAGTTGTTGACCGATAAAGTAAAGAGCATCAAGCAGGTATTTTCTACCCTTATAAGAAAATATCCTTTTCAATTGGTAAGAGACAAATTCAGTGAACACAGGATTGAAAATCAGACATTAGTTTCTCCCTAGTTTTTATCAAACCATGTTTCTTCCATTGTAAAAGACTTCATGCCCACTAAAAACCAGAAGACTGTTTGGCAGTTTTATATTTGTCCTTTTGCTGTGATAGACACAGCAAGAAACAGATCCCAGCTCTGTGCCTGTACCTTGCAGTTCATATCCTGCCAGTTACAAAGATTCAGTGTAAGGTGTCCCTCATTTTAAAGGGCATTCTACAGCTTTTTAAGACAAGGTCATGGTCTCTGAAGAGCTGGAGAGGTAGGCAAGACAAAGCTTTTAATTTTAACATAAACCTAATAGATTGTATTTGGAGATAATGAGATATAATTTGGAAGGTCCAAAGGAGTATGTTGAAGTTCTCCAAGTGCTTGAACAGGTGTCTATCATTAAAATGCACAGACTATGGTGAGAGTGCATTAAGTTATCTCCTTTTTTGGCAGAAACCCTTACTGTTCTCCCATGTAATCATAGTGAGAATTCCTGGGAGTCTGAATTCCTGATTATGTTGCAGGAAATAGTTAATTTTAGCTGGTTGGGGGTTTTTTTTTGTAGACGCCCATTCGTGAAGTAAGGCTTTCAGCCAGGGGAATATTACTACTTCAAAATTATTTGGAAATTTCCATTTCTTCAAGAAGCAAGGTGAAGCTTCTAAAGGAAATTCCTTATTCTGAGCCTGTGGGGAATGGATGAGTTCAATAATTTAAGGAAACTAATGGTGATAAATTCTTTTGGTTGCAGAAACATTTTACTCTGGTGCAAAGTGTTATGCACTTTGCACTGAAGGGTAAAGTTCCCTTTAAATCTCAATTTCTGTATTAGTGCTGTGCTTCAAGCCAGTATCAGTTAAAATCAATGCTGTCTCATGTTTTCCTCAATGTTTTTCTCATGTTTGTGTATCAAACATCATGTGAGTTACTTTAAATCATGAAGAGGAGCAATCACATGCTGCAAATGATCTGGAAAAGCTTCCATTCAGTGGGGCTATAGGGATGACACAGTAGTTTAGCAGGACAGAGTTTTGTAATCAGTTCTCCAGTAAGTCCTTGCAAAGGTTTTCTGGAACTAGAGGAGCAGGGGAAGGGGAAAGTAATTGTATAATCTGGAGAACAGGTGTACATTTCTGACATTGTTAGGATGAACCAGGTCAGGACATCCCCCTGGTGTCTGGGGCTGGAGCAGGAGCAAGGGAGACAGGAGCAATTACAGCAGCCTGTGCTATGCAGTGATAATAAGTCAGGTACACCAGTCTCACATCTTGACTCCAATTGTTTTATAGAGTGCAATGCTGTAGAGATGTACAGCCAGTCTTCTTGTGACAGCTGCCTACATTTCTGTTTTTATATTACTGCTAATGGACATTGTTTTAGCTGTTGATATGGGCATATAAATTTGTTGATTTAGACTTGAATGGCAATAATTATGATAAAATGTGTTATATCAGAATCAATTGTGACTTGAGAAATATCCTGAAAATATATGCTATATAAATAAACTTAGAAGCAATAACTTCTGGTAAGTCAACAGGAAAATAGTCAGGTTGTCATATGTTTAAAGATTCCTTGCATTCCCTTCTGTTACTAGAAGGGAATCTTGAAGGTTTTTATCATGAATCAGTGAATGTGCTTTGTCACTCTGCTTGTGCCAGCTCTCAGAGTCAGTGTTGTGACACTTCTGTGAGGAGTCAGCAATGCAGAATGTTTTCTGCATATTAGGAGGAGGTGCCTCTGATACCCTTAACTTAGACATAGTTGTAAAATGTCTTTCCTTAAAGACAACCTCTTTGTTCTTGGCTGAAAACCTTTTAGATTAGGGATTATTACATTATTTCAGAAAGATTAAAGGTAATAATTGCTTGCTCAGGCAGAGAACACCTGCTTGCTGGAGTTTTTATTGGTGCTTTACATGGAAGTTTGGGATGTGATACTGTTTACTAGGTTAGTCATGTAAGATATGACTCATTATTGATAAAAGTAGCCATCAATAACAAAGGTGGTAAGTAAGCTGTCAGTGCAGTAGGAAGAGTCCTTTGGAAAATTCTGAAATTTTATTCCATTCTGACAAGAGCCCTTTTTGTTTCAAATATATGCAGGGAGAAATAAAAGCTGACTGTGATTTTACCTGCTTTCAAGAACAGAGAAATTTCAAAAGTATTCCATTCTAATTATTGACTCCAGAGATGACTTGGTTGCTTAATTTATGCACATCTATTGCATGTCTAAGGTCAGGTAGGATGAGTCCAGTTGAAAGAGTCAATTAAAGTGCAACTAAACTATAATCTGGAAGGCAGAAATCTTCTGAGGAAGATTTCTATCCAGACAAACTACTTCATGAAAATTCCCAGTGAGTTGCTTTGGCAAAAAAGGAAAGTCAGAACCCAAGATGTGTAAGTGGGTAAGAGTTCGAATAGTGTCATTATTTTTCATTCTTTCACATTCTTATAATGCAGGAGTCGTGTTCACATGTTCAAATATTGTCATTGTAAAGGATATAGAAAGAGAAGGTGGAAAATTCAAATGTTGGTATTTTAACCTAAACATAAGAAGTCTAGAGAGAAGCTCCAGAGATTGCATTTGTTTTTTTAAAAAGCTGGAGAGGTGGCAGCACCATGCTCAATAAATACCTTGGTGTTGGGAAAAAAAAAATCCCATGAGCATTGAAAAAAACATCAGTCTATCAGTGAAATAAACAAGCCAGAACCTTTGGCTGGATTCACGTGAGATTCAAATTTTTGACCTGAGGACATGTTGTTCATATAGATTTGGTTACGAATCCAGCAGTGGGGAGGTAAATAACAAACAAGTCATAATCACTTAAGCAAAACCCACATCAAATGTTGGGTTCCTTGTGAACCTGCTAGGAAAATGCGAGGAATAAAAAGTTGTGGAGCTCAGAAATTTCATTTACTGGCTGTGAGTCAGATTAACCTGAAGTAGTTGTCTCTCTTGCACTGTACACCATGAACACATAAATGAACCTGGACCGATACAAGAAACTTTATTTCACTGATAGCAGCATCACTTTAAAGCCTCCTAATCAGTGGAGTTAACATATCCATTTTCTTTTCAGGCTTTGGGCAACAAGATAAATACTTAGGAGCTGTCTGCTGTAATTTTCTTGCAAAATAACTGAAGCCATGCTCGCTTCACCCTTACTTGAGTCATTCCTACATAAAAAAAATTAATAAAGTCAGTGGAATGACTTCAGAAGTTAGATATTTTTCAAAAAGAATGATGATATTTGAACTTTTGTATAGTGTCTGTCCACAATACGAGAGGGACTACAGGGATTTTTATCCATTATACTTCAAAAGCTTTTCAAAGATGAGCACCATAATTGATAATATCATAAAAGGAGTTACTTGTGAAGGTTTCATGGATATAGAGCAAATTTCTAATTTGGCATCCTCTGGGAAGTCATGTCCCAAATTATAAGGCATAGAGTATAAAACTAGCTCAAATCTTTTAGAAAATTGACCATGTTGAAGACACAAGCAAGTAGAAAGTGTAATTCAGACCATTTGTCATCTGGGGTTAGGATGTGAGAGTATATTTAATGGTTCTGCTCCTTAAAAATATGAGAGACCATATTTCACTATGCTCTATCCACTGGAGGAAAATGGGAGGAATACTGATTTTTTTCCACATGGATGAATGTTTATATTTCTATAGAGTATTGTTAAAAATCAGCCATAAATGGAATTCATTCCCTCACACGTAAGGAGGTAAGGTAAATTATGACATGCAGTTCATTATTAAATAGTAGTTACTTTTCATGGCAAGAAATTCAAAGTGACATCACTGGTTTTCTTCTGATAGGTTGGAAGAATGAGGGGTTTTTAATATGGATTAGGCATTGTGTGAGTTATGACCCAGGTAAACCCAACAGCATGTGCAAATTACTTGATGTCTGTCACATACTGGGTAAACATAAAGACTTGGGAAATCAAAAAGAAAGATTTGGCTATAAAATTGTGACATTTTCAGCTTTTATGTCTTCTGGAGTTTTGCTTGATTTTTAAATATTGAATTTCTTTTAGATTTCAGCTCATCACTGACAAGTGCTTTCACCATTTAAAGAACCAGAGGTTTTCCTTTTTAAAACATTGAGTGTCTCAAAGTGGAACAGAGCACAAGACATCTGACATTCTCTCTTGTATTTTCAGAGAATAGCAGCTATAAAGCAGGCCCTGAATGCACACAACATCAGTTTCTTTCTGAGGGGAGGATACTGGGTCTTAGTGACTTTAGCTGACTCCGGTTCAGGTAAATATATTTAAACAGCTATCAATAGACCAAATTTTGGATGCCTGTTCAAGTTCTAATAATTTAAGGAGAAAATCTTTACATCAGTATACATGTGTACATATAATACACATGTATATACTTGGTACTTGTTACATATAAATAAATACACGTGTGTATATATGATATGTATATGTGTTAATATATATACACATACACATATATATGTATGCATTTTCATTTTGTCATTATTAACAATCACAACCAAATAAATATTTCGTTGATGTTTCCATTTCGTCATACATCACGATTTGTATCACAAGCTTCTTGCTTTTTCTGTGTAAACACAACGTAAAGTAAATACCTCCATTGTACAAAATAGTGCCCTGAACAGCCAACCAAGCTTCGACAAACTCATCTGGTGATCTAAAGGCACTTTAGGCTGTACTGGCTGCTAAGAAAGCAGAGCTTCTTTGCCCTTATATCAACCATTAACTCTGCTGCTGTAACTATCTGTGTCTGACACAAGGCTTGCTGCATCTCTGCCACATATCTCTGATCTTCTGATCAACTAATGGGAAGGTTGCTGTAGGGTCTCCACATTGCTGATCCTGTCCTGAGAGAAATGATGCTTTTTCTCTGTTTAAAAAAAATGGAAATGGGGCGGAGGCAGGGGGAGTTGTATGCATTTCCTGCCCCCCTGGATTCGCTGGTGATGGACGCTGGCTGAAGAGAGTGTGTGTGCATACACGTGTATATGTTGAACAAAAAGATGTTAAAATTATGTTTTAACCAGAAAGTACAGCTTTGACTTGGATCTTTTATGAGCATGTCCTGTAAATTTTGTTTGTGTATTATCTCCCATAATATATCCTTCTTTATTAATTTCAGTGTGTTGTGGGGGAACAGCTTTAGCCAGCAACTATCATTTTGTGTAAATGCTGGTGTGATATTTTATCTCGCAGCTCTCTGAAAAAGACAAAGCTCTTTTATCTAGCTGCCAATGTAGAACTGTGCTACAGTCTCACTGTGGTACCTTGTCTGGTGTAAAGGGCTGACATTTGTTTGCCAGCACAAAAGGGTTTGAAAGAAGCCCATGTTCATTCCAGCCTTTACCAGTACATGACCTTGATGAGTTCATTTGTTGTTCAGAGCCTTAGTTTCTCCATCTGTGAAATTAATAAAGCCCTGCTTTTGCAAAGCATGTACTTATGGTTTCTGATCATTTACTGTGATAGCTTCAGATTCCCTGAAAAAAACCCAAACAACCACTGAGTGTGCCAATAATTAAATCTTCATGATCTTGGGTTTTGTTGTTTGTTACTTTCTTTTTTTAAAATGGATTCTCTGTCCTCCAGTAACAAGTCACCAATTAATTCTGTGCTTCTGCCTTTCTGAAGAAGCTGCAGACTGAGTGAAAAGAGGTTGCAAAAATAACAACCAATGTTTTTGACCTGACAATTAAATAGAAAAGAATGTTCAACAATGAGAAAGATGTGGAAGGGGACATGCAAAACTGTTCCTTTATTTTGTGTTTCAGACTCTCAGAGGATTGGAGGAGGCAGTGGCTACTGGGCTATTGTGGTTCTCTTTGTTATTTGTCTAGTTGCAGTTGGGGCTTTCATCCTCTACAAGTTCAAAAGGCAAGTAAACATTCATCAATATATGCATTTTAATAGATTTAAATTAGATTTATCCATAGATTAGCAAGACAGAGTTTTTATTTGTAAAGAAGATTTCATGAAGAATTGCAGGAAGTACACCACTTTGAAAGTCATATTTTTCTGAACTTTTCATACATCAAGGTACTGCACAGATCTTGTATCACCTGCTGTGTTCCAAGATAAATATCAACAATATGGGAACTATGGAGAGTTTGTTCAGTTTGTCTAAATAATACCATCAAGAATCAGAGCTGAATTAAAATATGATTCCTAATTAATTCCCTTCTCATTACTCCTAACAGTTATGAATAAGCCAAAACTATTGGGACAGGGAGTGCATCTGCAATGCTAATTTGCTTAAAAAAGTAGTTTTATCAAAGCATGTAGTGTTCTGGGGCTTCTCTTTGCACACATTACATTTTAATTGCTGAGGCAATGCCATGGAGAATGACTGACAGAAAGAGATTAGCATTACTTTGGCACTAGAGTGTGTGGAGGGAAGAAATATTTCTGCAAGCGGCCCTTACGAGGATCATATTCTCAAAACTGAGCAGTACCAGCCTTGGACAGTCCAAGAAATCTCTAGTCTGCAATTGATTTTAATCCAAGCCGCTGTGCAATTTCAATAATTTGTTCTTGTTCCTGGGACAGTGTTACCACTGTCCATCCTACTGGCATTTCTGTATCTCTGGGGCATTCTGAAGGATTTGAGCATACTGGAAACAAGCCATCATCATCATCATCATCATCATCATCACCAACTCATGTTTGCCTTTGTCAGTGAGGATTCATACTGATTTGCCTCATTTTTAAAGGGTAATTTTTATTTAAAATGAATATAAGTTTATAGAACTAGGAGGAGCATTACGTTTCTGACAGCAGTAAATGTAGCTAGCATTAGGTAAGAGTTTGTTTAGCTAAAGTATTTTTATGTCAATAGAGAAAACCCCCTTTTTCTTCAAGAACCTAAGATCTTAGAGTTCAGAGTGACTGATTGCTTTAAAGGACAAAGCACAGAACACTGTATCAGACTGTCTACAATGGAATAAAAATCCATTTTGCTCTTTTAGGTGCCTGAAGTGAGGGGAAACATAAAAATGGTTGATGTGATGTAATTATATTATTTCAATAGCAATACAATGGGGGATTTTCTGTTTGTGGTTTCGATCATAAAACTTCCTTGTGACATCTTTTAAAAGCTTCTGATTTATGTCTTTTATTAGCTCTTAAATGAGAGCAATTAAGTAACAGTCACAATTACTGCATGGTATAAGAAGTATAAAATATTCAAGAAAGGAATAAAAACATATTCTTCCTTGAGTTCTTTCTAAAATGCCCAATGAGCCATCACTTTATAGGTAGAACTTTTATTAAGGAGAAAAATATAGTACAATTTCCAAATTGTGAGCTTTAATGTCTATCACACTTCTGTATATAATTTGTGAAAATTATTTGCATTTACATTTGGGGCGGGGGGTAATTTAGATGCAAGTGAGGGCTATTGTGAGATATATTAAATAGTTTGTCAGTAGCCTAAAAACTACAGTTGGCATTGATGAATGACCATGCAGTAGTATTCAATTTTAGTCTGTATCTTATCTATTTCTGAGATATTTGAAAGAATCCTTTTTACATATTCCTGCTCAGCTTTTCAAAATTGACAGGGTTTTTTTTGTTGCATTCATCTGCAATTTCTTCTTCAAAGAATATTGAGCACCTAATCAGTGCTATGTTTCACTTTTGTCTCATGGGCTCCCTGTGAACTCCTGTCCCACAAAATCTTTAATCCCTTTAAAAAGTCTTTCCTGTGTTTATGGAGATGGTTGCTGCATTGCTGGATCCCCATGGAGTACTTGTTGGGAGTACAGTCCCTTTAAAGTCAGTACAGTGAGTACATTAGTTTACAAACTGGTCCACAGGGACTGAGGCTATGAAATGAGTGTCCTTTATAAAAATAAAAATTGCAAGTTATAATGCATAAAGGCAACTTTTCAATATTATATGCCTGGGTATTAAAAATTAATTTGCTGAAAGAATGCCTTAGGCAATAAAAAATGTTCCATTTTAGGTGATAATTTCAGAATTACTGTCGCCTATGGTAACTCAGATAACTTGGGGAAGTAAAAATATGATTTAATTTCATAGATAAATTACAGATGTGTAAGGTGTTGAGATGATAATACTTTCCATAATTATGATCTATGATTTACAAACCTAAGGAGGAGATGCAAGACATTTGGTGGCGCTTTCCCTTTATTCATGTAGATTAATAGAAGGGTTAAAACTCTTTTCCCTACATCAGTGAATTTTTTTTTTTTTTGATCCTAGTTTTATCACTAACTGATTTGGCTTACAGGACCCACAGCTAGCATTGGAGCACATGGAAAGCGGGTGGTTTGCAAAAGATTATATGAACATGTCTTGGGCTGTTCTCTCCCTCTCTCTTTGCTGGCTCAAAATTAAGTTTGATACCTGCAAAGATGCAAGATGGAGAAACTGGCTTGCAAAATAAGATGGTAACTGGATTGGCAGGGAGGTTACACGAGAGCATGTCCTCTATTTGCAATGTTCAAGAGTTCAGGACTGGTGATGAAAATAAGGAGAGAAAATAGCAGGCTTTTGTGTAGACCTATAGCCTTGATAGAAAATGGCATAACGTGCCCAAACTGCCCCAAGGTTTCTGAGTGCTGGTGCTTGTCCCCAGGCGTGGTCACCTGCCCAAATTATTCCTGAAGTCATGTCATAACAACTTGGGTACTAATTTACACTAATTTTTGTCAGACTGAGCTGGGAAATGAAAGATGGTGTTGACAAGACATCAGAGACCAATCCAATACCTCTTTTTTTAATGAATCTTTTGTAAGTACTGAAACTTGCTGCTCCTACTTAGTTTTTCATTTTTTGAAAACTGCAATATTCAGTACTAAAAATTGGTGTCCATGACAAGAAGTAAATCTAATAAAATTAGTTTGGGAGAGAGCAGTGATCTAAAAATAACAATCCTGCGTAACATTCTTTGTCCAGTTCCTCATGTGCAGGAAAAGAAAAGAGTATTTCATCTAATTAGATGGGGGGCTAGGGGAAAAACAGTGGCAGATTCATATAGAGATAGTGGGATTTTGGCTGATTAGTTACAAGTGTAGTACAAACCAATGCCATCTCATCACTCCTTAAGGAATGCCCATTAAATAGAAAAGATGGAAATGGTACAGTTGCTCACTGCTCTAATACAGTCTAAAATATTATCTACTGGATAGCCAGAGCTGTCGTGGCTGTCTAGCTAATGGTTAGGTGACTGCAGGCCACATCTGTTCTTACATGCCCGAATCCCAAATACCTAAGCATTGACTAGGAAGACTGGTGCCCTCTGTTTTTACATGCTGTAAAATTGTGAGCATTTATGGTTTCATTTCCCCATTTCATTTCCCCATTCCTGAACCTCACACACCCGACACTGCATCTGATGGTTTCATTGTGCATTCAGCCACTTCTTGAAAACAGGAGTCCCCAGAGCTCATGAAGTGACTCCTGGCAATCCCAAACATGGTTCATTGTTTTCAACAAAAGGAAAAAAAAAAAAATGTTTTGGGAAACACAGGGGTTTGATCTTTTGTGATCAGAATAGATAAGGACTTCAGATTTGGGCTATTTTTACTCTGTATATGGCAACTAAATTTTAAATGATGAATGTGATGGGTTTTAAAAAACTGTTTGTACTGGTGTACAACAAATGAGCTGTTTGGTTTATCTGAGCTATTGGTTTAGATAGTTTAAGGCAGGAATTTTGAGCATGGCAAGAAGGAGAAAGGCATTGTTCCTCACAGGTGGCTGTGCAGGAGTAAGAAAGCCACGAGTGAAGTGTCTTTGCTCTGCTCTGCTCTCACTTCTGAGTATGGAAATCACTGAGTGGGTGCCTCAAGCAAACAACATGTTGCAATACTCACTAGTATGCTCCAGTTCTTTAAGCATCCAGGTAAAATGGACTGCAGCTGCTTCTTTTGCCCACAAAAATATGAAACAGCTGGAAAATATTTTTGAAAAATCCAGGGCTATTTCTTAATGCGGATCTGGGATCTGCATATAGTTTTTTCTATACCATACCATCTTTACTAGATTTGGTTCAGTAAAAACACACTTCTTCCATTCCATTTGAAACAATGTTTGTATTTTTTTTGTGGTTTTCAAGCTGCCATCCAGAAAAGATTTCTTCATCCTCTCAGAAGAAGCTTTATGGCGTGGGATCCTGGGCAACAGTATAGAGAAGGGAAATAACACTGTCTGCACCAGATGAAGTGGAGGAAAGGAAAATTATATTTTAGCCACATCAAAGCTGCCATGTTATCATCATGCTACTAGCGGAAGATGTGAAATCATAATTTTCTTATTTTTCATTTCTGTATAAGAGCAGGATATTAGAGTGGCCAAACCAGAGCAAATAGCTGGCTTTTGTGCTTATGTATTTTACCTGGTTAATTGCAGCAAATTCAATTCTCTGAAAGAGTATTAAAATCTTCATCTTTTAATTTGTATACAAACTACTGCCGGTGTACTTAAAGCTGCATTCATATTGTTTTCACAATTCACTATGAATCCTCTTCACCCAGATTTATACCATTTTGTGTGCATTCCTTTTTTGCCTGATACTATCAAGTACCAATTTTGGTAAATGAACCCCCTCCTGAGTCATTTCCACAATCTGGAGCAGAACTGTGTTATCTTTCTGCCTCATTGACTTACTATCTCATTTTCAGTCTCTGAAGAAAAGCTATCTTTTTTCCCCACCTTGCTTCTACTACTTTTATGTTCCATGAGAGCAAGCTTAGTCCCAGCCCATGCCTTTTAGTGATAAAAAAAACCCAGGCACTAATTTAATGTCCCATAATATTTTGTAAAAACATCCTCAGAAATCAAAGTAATAGCATGCAGAAAAGATTTTATAAATGAAAGAGGCAAATATATCAGGAGTGCCTTAAAGCACAAAGAAGTCAGTCATCTGAACATTAATCCAAACATAATAAAGTCAACACCACAATAAAGTATTCTATTTAATGCATTATTATTGTCGTTATTTTTATTTGAGTTCCAAGAGAAAGCTACATTATTCCATATTCTTTGCCATGTGAATATGTTCATATTTTTTATACTAAACGGAAATTTAATCAAGCCTCTGGAAAATAAATGAAGTTTCATAAAGGCGAATGAATTTTTTTTTTTCCACAAAGAAGGAATTGAAAGCCAAATAAACTAGAGCTTAAATGAGTAGGAATCAATATCGCATCCCCCTCCTGCTGTTCCTCCCTGCTGAACATTTTTAAGTGCTAACAGTTTGGGGTATGAATTGATTAGAATTTGTGGATAAAGGAAGGAAAACAAAGTACTTCCTGGGATGTCTTCTAAAAGGTGTGGGACCTGGAGAGCTTGGTGAAAATCATGTGCTCTGATGTTCTTTAGTAGTGCTGTGCAGAATTAGATGCCTAGCTCATATTTTTTTGGTCCTCAAAGCAGGCATAATGTTTCTTCTTTTTTGTGTTTGAAATAAAATGCTACACAAAACCCAAAAGGAACTAAAAATGTAAACCATGGAGTGCTGCTCAGCAGAAGTAATTGTCTCCAGTGATGGATGTGAAGCACGTGCATTTTGCAGATGCACAAAGCCCTCAAAGAATCTATTGCATAATCTTCTTGTCTGTTCTTCTAAATGTGCTTTCAATTTTCTTATTGCTGATACAAATCTCTTGGGTCAAATTTCGTGTCTTGTCATGTTTTCACAGTAGTCTTTTATGTAGACCCAAGAATTTCAGCTCTGCCTTCTTTGAACAGTTACATTGGACTCAACATTAACTGCTTCTTGAAGAAGAGGAAAGCACATCAGAGTTTTACTCTAGAGTTACAAGAGTTTTACTCTGTGTAAGTAGGGGTAGCAGCCTCTTTCCTGTACATTAGAGCAGTGAGAAGAAAAATTGCCAGAATCAGGCCCATCTTTAGTGAGGCTCCAGTATCCATATGCTATTTCATCCCAAGTGTGGTTATCCCATGTAAACAGAATATCCGGCATGTGCGTTAAAAGTGCCTCTTGAGAAGGCTTGGACCTGTCATTTTCTTCAGGGTGTTTAAGAGTGTTCCATGTAAAACTGAACCAATATGAAACACAGAGAGGTCTCTGTAGTGTATAAAAGGTCTGATGCCTCCAGTCCATGTCTTTTCAAGGCCTGTGATATCCTCTTTCCTCCAATCCATTCTGTGTTACAGTCTCCTATGTAAGTGTGAGGAGCAAAAGGAAGGGTGGAAGTACTGAGTACCCCCAGCTTTATACTTTCCCCAAAGGATCTGTACTTAGCAGAATTGGGCAGGATAAGGCAAGTGAGAAATAACAGCTCACAGGTTTTTTTCCCCTCTCCTTTTATTCTTAAACCGTAAGGAAATGCTCTTAGCAACAATTCATTTCATGGTTATTTGTGAATTTGAGAGATTTCTTCACTCTTCCTGAATATGTTTACTAGTATGTGTTCTGCTCATGATTATCTGTAACTCATAATTATGTCATGCAGGAGCAGTGAGCTGAAGCCTCAGGATTTACACCAAAGGACACACTTTGTTGTCCTGGTTTCATACAGGTCCCAGGCAGCAGTCACACTAGCAGCTCTTCTCCCTTTACTTAACTGCAAAGGTCTGAGGTGCCATATGGGTTTGAGATGTTTAGCTTTTTTTATTATGTCAAAATTGCTTTGATAATGCCATTGATGCTTCTTCAATCTGTCAGAAATAGTTCTGAGAAGGTTATTATAATTATTGTAGAAACATATGTGCTAATTCTGCAGATGTGTTACAGAGACATTCTTCTGGGTTTTGTCTCCCTTAGGCATTTGATGGTGGACAGAAAGTGAGCAGTTTGACAGGTTTGATGCGGGTCTGATTGAGAGAATGGTTTTCCACATGGCCAGTTTCATTACCAGACACATTAAAAACAGTCTGGAGTTACTGGCCCTTGAGAAAAAAAAATCAAAATTAATTACCTAATGTATTTGTTTTGTTAATGAGGAACGTCCTTCCCCCTTGCAAAATGGCTTTTTTTTAAAATCCATACAATGAAAGGAGAGTGATGCAGGGCTTAGCTTTATGTGTATGTTTTAGTTGGAGGAGCCCTCAGACCTGTTGAAGTGATCATAATTGCACAGCACTGTGCCATCAGACTTTCTTTCCATTCTTGTTCTTTTGGATTTGTACTGCTTATAAATAAAGAGATAAAATACCTAATTTTTATTTAGAAACATAACTCTGTGTGTGTGTATAAACATACCTATACAGATATGCGTGTTTGTGTAGATACATAGGACTCAATTTATCTTTTGGATTGTTCAGATTAAAGGGAGGAGATTCTCTTCAGTCTTCTTTAATTTCTTAGTAATTTCCATTTATTTTCATTACTTTGATGCAATGGAAGTTGTTTTTCAGAATAGTTTGTTGCAGTAACTTTTTTTTTAATCTCAACTAAAATGGTGTCCCTTGCTAAAGACACCTTGTAAAATGGCATTTAAAACAGATCTTCTTCAAAAGCCTAGAGAAAATAGAGTAATCTGTGTATTTATCCAGATTTTAAACTGCTGCTGTAATATGGAGCAGGAGATGGTTGCTTTTAGAGAGATGCCTAAACGTTAGTGTCACTTTTTGTATTTTCTCACTGTCTAAAGGGGCTCAACAGAAACTACAGCTGTTCAACCCTGTCTTTTCTTTTCTTCATGTTGTCTGCCCATTGTAATAATCTGGCTTTAAGCACAGATTTTGACAGCCATGATCTGCAGTCATGCTGCTCAAGCTGTCAAGCAGCTTCTGGCACTGTAGGAAATGGAGCTTAGAGCCTGCAGCTCCCTAATCTGAAGTGTCTGCTTGGTGCTTGGGGAAGGATGTCCTCACATGCCTAGGCAGACTGCAGGTGAACACAGCTACAGCACAAAGGGAATGGCTCTTGAGGAATGTTTAAACCATGAAATCTGTTGCAGAGCCAGCAGTCCCTGATTTTTTCCTTTGAGTTTACAAAGTCTAATTTAAATTAATCTAGTTAAGAACCTTTTATCAATAATAAGTTGTAAGCCTCCCAGTCTCAGCCACAGTGCTAATTGTCTATTAGAGGCATTTAATAAGATGCTTTTTGTTTCTCTAGATTCCAGTCAGAGTGAGAGAATTATTTTCTCTTGTAGGGTTTGTAGGGTTCATTAGTTTCCAATCCAAACTATATACCCTCTCCTTCAGTGCTGCCTGCTCAACCAACCTCCCCTGTCTTGTGCTCTTATCAATGCCTGTTTACCTTTGTACTCCTTACCTCTTGATCCTGGTCTCCTGGCTCTTCACTCTCTGCTGTCTTTCCATTCCCTGTCTCCTGGACTTCTGACTTTTTCTCCCTGACCCTGATTGACTATGAGTGCCATCTGATGCTATCACGCTCCAGTGCCAGACCACATCCTCAGGGTGATGTGATGATGATTGCAGCCCAGCTTAACCTATGTGAAGACACCTGGGGCTGAGAATGAACACACATTGGGCCTTTTTATTGCTTGAATTCTTAAAGCTGGTTTTCTGTGGCTTTAGTAATTTTTTTTTTCAGCATTGCTCATTGTCTGCCAGTCTTAGAAATGGATGCTTATATATTATGTTAGTATGAAGATCCTGATAAGGCAGTTGTATAAAACTGTGAAAGAGAAGAAAGAGTTGGCAAGTTTAAGTTGTGATCACAAAATTAAGGAAGAATGGGATTTTTTTTCTGGACCAACTGCTGCAACTGCTCCAACTGCTCTCCCTGCTGGAATTCTGCTCTGATGCCAGTGTGTGTGTGGCACAAAAGAATTCCATCCCAAATTTTTTTCTTCTTGTCCCATTTAGGAAACTGCCAGGCAGAAATGTCTACGCCCAGATGCACAATGAAAAAGAGCAGGAGATGACAAGCCCTGTTAATCACAGTGAGGACACCCAGAACATCATCCAGGGTGAGGAGTTTATTGATGATGATCTGGACTCTCAAACACTAGGTAACGCAAGAGGTAACTTCATTTTTAGCTTATAAATTTTCATAAGTAGTTGATTTTAAATTGATGTTTGTTTTCATTTTAGTTCGTTTTCATTTTCTGTTCAGTCTCAAAAAGATGCAAATGGTAACAACACTAACGAGGGATTATCTCAATCACCTTTTGGCTTGCTTGAGATACAGGCTAATGTATGGATGGTGTGCTGTATAGAGCATAAGTACAGAGAGAGTAGTTTAATGTCAGGAGACTGACTTGGACAACTTTAGAGATAAACTATATTTGGTAGAATGGGATATACTCTGCAACAGTTGAATTCACTCAATAATCCCCTGAATTAGTGGAAAATTGAGTGCAGGCCAGAAGGATTTGTAGAGTCAATGCTTCTGTGATTTCAGATGGATTGTATGGAGATCCATTGCTTTATTTGCCTCCATATTCCAATGGCATTTAAAGTTTTTGTGATCAGAAACATTCAATTTATTCACAGATAAAAATTATTCTAAGTCTTCCTTAATTTAGCGGTTGATTTTCTAGTATTCATGAGGTGGTTGTAAAGAACCCACGAGGAAGACTCTGTGAGTATCTCTCAGTGCAAATGATTTCAGGTGGAAGTGTATATCCTGGTACCCTGTGGTTAGTTTTAATGCAGCATGGAGTGCTGATCTATAATACATTGTCTTCAGAATGCTTTCAGGTCACAGTCTGAAAATTGTAGGACAATGTAAAAAAAAAGCCCCGTTTCATTTTCAAAAAATTGTGAAAATAAATCAGATGATCCAAAGTTTTGGGATTTGTAGCTGTAGACTGAAGGTGTGAAAGGCAATCATAATGTCTTCATGAGCCCCAAGGAAGAAGATGTGTTTTAGCTGCACCCAAGGTAGCCTGGGCAAGACAGAACCTGATCTGAGGAGAGATTTCTTTATCTTGGGTTTCAACTTTTTTTGTTTGTTGTTGATGTCTTCATTTTCATTTGCTGAACTGTGTGCTGTTTCTAGGTTCTTGTGGTGTTAGCTTTGAACACAAGGGAAGAGTCCAGCCTCTTGCTTTGCTTTGTGTATTTCTATCCTTTCTTTGAAAATCTTGTGTATGAGTATCACTGCTTTTATTCTGATTTTGCAAGATGACCTTTGTTGCTCCCCTGACTTTACCAGAGTTAGATCCAAAAACAAACCTGGAAAAACAAAGTCTATGTTGAATTTGTTTGGTCATCCCATCTCCAGGGTCTTTAGAGGAGAAGCTGAATGCTAACAAAGTCCTTGCTGACATGCCTATTAAAGTGGAGCATTCAAACACCTCTAGTAAGGTACAAAAGCATAACTTATTTTAATGACAGAAAAACCCTCATGGTCTGTTTAAAATAAGGCAGCTTGGGATGCTCTAATAAAGAAATGCTATTCTGATTTGTAATCTCTGCTTGCCCTCCACTTGTTACTCAGAGAAAAAAAACTTTTATCTGAGCAGAGCATTATTTTTGGGTTAAAGAGTACAAGATCATGATGTTTTGATGACATAAGAATGTAAATGTGATCTCAAGGTGATTTGTGGTTCAGCCAGGTTATCTGCAGCAGCAGACTTTCCAGGAGAGTGCAAAAAGCTCATTTTTGTGGATCATAATCATCCATATTTGTCAGCTACTGTACAGCTTTTAGACAGAAGATGTTTTTTAATACATAAAACTACACTCCTGCTCGCTCTACTGTTTTGTTATTTGCAATACTTTCCACTAGCTCCGGTATTGCCAAGAAAATATTCCTGTTAACGATACTCTATTTTATCTGGCTTAGAGTATGAAACATGTTATAATTCCTGCTTTATATTAAATTCTGGTTTACGACATTATTTGCAGAAGGTTCCTATGCTATGGAGTTCCCTTCTAGTTCTGGTGAGCTTTCTCCCTCCCTCTTGGGAGATGTCAGTAGCCGCCTCCGCTCCATGTGCAGCAGGGAGTTACAGGCCTGGGTTTCTGTTTGTTCTCTCTTCTCATAACTTTTGAATTTCCACAGTACAGTATTTCCAGACTCACCCATCCACTTTTTTTGTTTTCTATATATTTTATGTTGCCTACTTTATCGCAACCCCCACCTTGGGACTCCTCAACACCATTACCTTGCAGTGACTCCTTCTGGGAGAAGTGGCAACTTGAACAGCTACAGAGTTCCCTTATTGCTGATGCCGGTCAGTGTCCAGTCCCAGGTCAGTGGCATGTCGAATGGACGCCTCAGGTTCCATTCTCCTCCCTCACCTGCACCCCTCAAGACAACTACACCTTTATAAAGCCACAAAGAGAACCAACTTGTGCTGTCACTGGGATAGAAACCCTAGGAATTCACCACAAATCCACCACCATGAGCAAAAGCTTTGTGCAAAAGTGTGCTGTAGGTACATGGAGCTGTTGCACCAACCTTCACCTGACGTGTTGTTTGATAAAAACACTCTCTTATTTGTCAATTTACTTGTCTCTGCAATAAAAGGGGGATTTATTGTGGAGTACCTTAAATGCACTAATGTTGGCCTTTTGTTTCTGTGTTTTCCTAGGCAATCACTCAGGCGTGGTTTTGAGCATCAACTCCAGAGAGATGCACAGTTACCTGGTTAGCTGATATTTGCAGCTGAACACAAAAACCGAAAGACTCTTCTCTGTACCGTTTTATTTTTTCCCTGGTGATGTCCCAAAATTGCAAATATGGCTGTAAATGCTGATGGAGAGGAGGTTTCTTATCAGTCCTGTGGAAAAAAGCATCCAACATCAGTTACCAAGGGCGAAGCATAACATGTCTTGTGTTCAGTCCATGGCCTGGGAACTCATTGGGGTTGAAACTCAAACTATGGTAGCAAATTTGTAGCCCCAGGCACTTTCAATGCCACCTTGTTTCTTTTCTGTATGTATATGCTCTATTTCTTTATGTTTATTTTAGAATGGTTGACTGTAACTTTTTAATTATATTTTTAATGGAGGTATTCAGTGGGAGGCTGGGAGTCTTCAGCCCGAAAAGCTGGTTTTTACACAAGTGACTAGACCAGAACAGATGGTTGGTTGATCACAATGACGATTTTTTTAGGAGGGCAAGTGTTTCTGTACCGGGAAAGGCCTGAGTGAGAGACAGATGCACTCCTAGTTGAGACAAGCTCTTAACTTAAGCATGTGTGAGACAATCTAACAAATTTAGGCTTAGGCCCTCCTGAGGATTAAAGGAAGTAAAATGTTAATTAGGATATCTCGTAATATACAACAATGCCCTTGTAAGTGTAGCAAGTCCTGACAAGCTATCAGCACCAGTATCTCCCCCAGTCCCACCACATGTGAAAGAAAAACACCAGCTTGATGCTATTTCCAGACCAGGTGCCTTCACTTGCGGACAGTCATTTTAGTTGCTCTTTTCTTTTCTCCTGAGCGAGCCCCTCTAGGATGACGGCAGCTGCCAGATGAGTTATCCTATGAAACCCTAGGCTGCTGGCCTGTCTCTTTTTAAATTCCCTGAGAGTGTAAATACCTCTTTTATGCAGCTTTCTTTGTATGGTTATTTTTTTAAAACTTCCTATTAGGGCAGCTGTGCCAGGTGGGTCAGAGTTCTGCTCCAGGAAGGGCTGGGTAGCACTGCCATCTCCTTCCCACACCATCCCTGTTCAGGATTTCCTCTGGCATTTGCCCTTGTTGGCCGGAGTGGGCAAACCCCAACCTGACATTTTCCGCTTGGGTTGGTTTGACAATCCAAAGGGTCATGGGGATGATGGGAAGGGATTTGGGGCTTCCTGTTTCCTTACAGGTTGTCCCTCAGTCCCTACTACCACTGGCCCCTTTTCCTGCAGGGAGGGCAGGGGGAGGGCTCCAGGCGGGGCTGCCTGCAGAAAGGCTTGTGAGTCAGGTCCTTGTTTCCTCATCCCAGTTTTGTCGGTTGGGTCAGAGTTTCCAAGTCTCAACCTCTGCATCCCTAGGGAATGGCAGTGCAGTGAATCCACAATCCTCTTTTTTCTCTGTGGTTTCTTTTAGCCATGTAGGAAAACAAGTGTGGTGTGGTGAGTTTAAATGTCTGGCATCCTGTCTGTCACAGCTGCCTGGGATTAGGATGCTTCTCTCAGAAACCTATATAATCTCCTCACTTTTTGCCTTTGATAGAGAATAAATAACTCCGTACTCACTGAATGTCATACTGATGCTAGTGACAAGCTCACACACCATCTTGTTTAAGAAGGATACAGATAGTGCATCGTCCAGAATATGCAAACAGAAACTAACAAATGCTGGTCAAATAGAAAAGAACTGTCTCAAAATCACTGCATTGGAATCATTCTTCCGTGTAGCTGTGAATATAGAGCATACTATCATCAAATGCAGCGGATTGGGATGTTGTAATTCAGTGTAGTACTGTAGGCTCTCACGAACCCGATAGGATGTATGTGTAAAGCACAAGAAAATCTAGATTATAAACTTACTGTAAGGAACTAGGTGGAAAAGTTAGAGTGAAGATTCTGAAAAGCACTTGCAAACCGCTCAGGAAAAGAATTACAAAACTTGTTCTAAAATCTCTGCCTATTTAGTTGTATAGTGCCACGTAAACTTAACAGAGAAGCAATGGCCTGGCTGGCTGTTGTATGCCAGACTGTGGAAATCCAAGGTTTTAAATGTATCTGAGTCTGGGTTTCTTGAAGAGAAGTGCATATACAAAACATGCTGCAAATTGGAAACTCTTGGGATCGTTGCACCAGGGGCTTTCCCTCCTCACCCGCTCTTCTTGCTTTTTCTAGTAGAAATGAGCTGAGCAGAGAATAAAATAACATTGCAAACATCTTACTTGTTCCTGTGAAATAAAACTGAAATAGGTTGTTTGAATAGGGCAGGTGAGTGGCAAACCAGCTTCATGGACAAGGAATGGGATGGAAGCTCCAGCTTGGGGTTGTTCTCACATGGTTAGTCTGATTGGCAAAGGACTCTGCTGGAACTAGGTCACACATTAATTTATGCTTTAGCAGCTACTTTTATACATTTAATTCAGGGTGATTTGAGTCTCTGATCACAGCAGTCTTTTGGAACACGGTAGAATATATAACTGCTCAGTACTCTAATTAACACTTAGCACAATGTAGTGCCTGTAATATTTTTTTCCAATGCTTAATAATTTGATTCGTGCAGCACTCCTGTGAGGTTGGTTTGTCATGTCTTAAAAACACTGTTTTCTAAAGACATGTTGGTATTGCCATAACTGTATTAATAATACCCAGCAGATAATAAAGGAAGCCTTTGATTTCCTCACAAGAATAACTTTAAAATGAATTCTTTTAAAACTGAGAAAGTACTATTAACATTTTCTTGTTCATGGTGTCTTGGTTTATCTGTAAATGAAAACACTCACTAGTGATGGTTCTCAAATCTCTTGGACTACATCCACGATATCTTTACTATTTATCCTTTATATGTATCTAAAATCCTGATACATGAGTACTCAGAAACACAGAGTTGCTTCTATGCACAAGTGCTAGTCACACCTGTGCGTGCACTCCTGCAGTATTTGTACATATTTTAGTTAAATTTTTCAGTGGTGATGTGGTGGCTAAGAAACAAAAGATGATTGTCAGATACCTGGATTCTGTACCCAGACTTTGAGCAAGTTACTTCCCTTGTATTGCTCCAGTTTCCCCACCTATAAAATGGGGCTGATAATAATTACCTACCTCACAGGGGTATTGTGAGGCTAAATTAATTACTGTTTGTTCAGAATCATCAGAGCTAAAGAATTTTGTGAGCATAAATTATTAATGGTTTCACTGTCTGCGTTTTACTTGTAATTATCACTGTTCTTAAAAGTTCTCTACGGAAACCAGCTGCAATTATGTATAAATGTAAAAAATGCATAATTCAAAAAAGGTGCATCACTGGTAAAAAAGGAAAAAAAAAAAAGGTAATTTTGTTTAAACACTGCTATTGGAACATACTGTTCTGTGGTAGCTCTGCAAGATTGGCTGTGATCTTGCTGTTCCACACTAGTGTTGTCAACTCCTCTGCATTGTTATTTGATCAAAAATCCTTTAGAAGTGGGTACAGTGGTATTTATTAGCACTGATATTGAACTATACTGTATCCAAAAAAAATGGCAGTGTACTGGCCTCATTGGCCTCTTTTGGCCTTGTTAAAATCTGATGTATTTGCAATTTGAAAACCACTATGTTTTTCACAGTGCTCCAAGCAGTATTATCTGAAGCATTCTAACAGAGCCATCAAGATTTACAGCTGTTATCTTTGCTTTCTCTTTTGGCATTGAATGTTTTATATGGCTTTGGAACAGCCTGCCCATATGAAGTACTCAGAAATGCTCTGAGGACATTTAGGGAAAATGCACAGTGTTAATTATTTTTTCAGCAATATAAGCAATATAAACCAGTGTATATTTTTATACTCTGTTGAAGAGGGTGGTGGAAATGGCTGCGAAGAAATAGAGGGTACCAGCCTGAGAAGAGATGTTGCTGTTATTCACAATTCACATCCGATTTCTTGGAACTCTTTTATTATATTCTCATTGAATAAAAACTCATTGAATTCTCATTGAGTAAAAACTCATCCTTCTTGATGAGTTTTCTTCTTTCAATGACCTGTGTAATGAAGAGTAAGCTGTTTATTCATATAAAGTAGTTGATTTGTTAACTAACTGTCCTGTAGACAAAGACAAATCAGTGCTTTGCCGTTGGTAGTTCCTAGTGCAAAGCAGTTTTCATCTGACATGATTATCATGGTTAGCTATGTTTTCAGTCCAATGAGAACTTCTTTTAGTGGGAACACTACTACTGTATGCTGTATCTTTAACAGACGTCAATAGAATGGAACTGCAGTAGTTCTTGTCCACCTTACACAAATACATGCTCAAAGAAATATTTGGGAAAAAGAAAATCTTTATGAGAAATTAAATACATGCATTTGGTTGCAGTAGCTTTTTGATGATGAACCAGAGGTTCTGATAAGTTTTGAATTTCTAGTGTTATTTCAAGTCAATGTTTCTAAGTAGATAGAATCAATGACAGTCATATCAATGAATATCAATTCATCATATCATATCAATGAATCAATTTCAGTCATAGATTTTTCCTATGTTTCCTATTTAAAAAGTTTTGTAATTTTCATTATTGAGACTTCAGGGGAGAAGAGAGACTAAACATTTTATTTCATTGCACAGTCCCTGCCAGTTGGAGTTATTATAGTTGTTTTATGGTATATTGATTGATACCATTGTATTGTTTCCATATTCATTTTTATTTCAGCATTTTAAATGAAAGGAAGTGCCCATTTCTCTCAAAATATTGGATTTCCACCAGGATGAAACTTATAAACATTTACCTTTATAAATCTTCATTTTTGAGTTGCAAATTTTTGTTTTGTCTTTTAAGTCCATCCAAAAAGCTGCTTCCTGGCTCATTTTATCTCTTTCAGACCCAGTTGTGTATTGCTTTTACAACTTTCTTCAAGAGACTGGCACATAGCCAGTACTAGTCTGAGAATACCTAAGACTTTCATTAGAATGGCATTCAGTTGACTATAAGTAAGGTCTAGTCAGATTATTTTCTTAATGTTAAGTTTGTATTTTCATGTTTTGTATTTCTTTTCGGTATCTTAGCATTTGCCCTCTCAGTGCCATTCAAATGCGTTTTTATTCCTGTCATGGTTTTGAGTTATTTTTAGACTATAATTATCAAAGTGACAAATAACTCAGACCCCCGGTTAGCTTTTGCAGTTAATAGCCTAACGCTGCAGTCTTTGGAAGATGTCAAGCTGTGCCCTCTCAAATTTTTAATCTTCTGTCCCAAGGCAGCCTCTCTGCCCAGCTGATCAGCTCAGCAGCATTGTCTCCAGTTGCGTGTGCATGTTCAGGCTGGAGGGGGTGCAGAGACAGCCTAGAGCAGCCCATTTCCCAAATCTGGATGGGAATGTCATGCAAAGCTCTTACTTGTTTCTTCTTTTCAAGTGTGTTGCGTAGGTAGAGAGGATGGTGCTTATTACTGGGGAAAGAAGAACCTGTAATGCTACTTCAGGCTGCTCTGGAGGCTCAAGAATGCATCCGCTTGGAATATTCTTCCATTGAAATTGATATGTGCAGCAAGTTCATTTTTTTTAATGTGAGATCTCATTTCTGTAAATCTTCAGTCACAACTTTTTTTTCCCCTCCTGTTAAATGGAGTAACAAATTACTTAAACTATGAATTGTGGAGCCATGTATGACTTCCATTCTTTTCATCCCTTTTTTTTCCTAGGTGAAGCTTGTCAGCATTACTGTTTCCAGCTAGTTTATCTGCTGGTAGCTGAGATGATCTTCTGTAAGACAGGATCAAACATAAGCAATACTGGAAGGCTTAAAATGTGTATTCTGAAATACAACGACATAGGTGTGTGAAAAAAGTCATTATCAAGGAGCTGATATGGTTTGCATTAAATACTTTTTGATAGCATCTCTAAAAATACATACCCTTAATTGCAAACTCTTTGCCTCTTTCTCCTTCCAGATTGATTTTCTTTAAGAAGCAACATTTACTAGCCCTGAAAAAAAGTGCATTCTTTCCCTTACACAAATAATTTTGCTCAATATTTTTTCCTTGCAGCACTCACATTTCGCACAAACTTCATCTGTCTTGATCAGCCTTGATTTCTGAGTTTCTGTAGAATTTGCATCTTTACACTGATTGCTTGCAATACAGTGGACATAAAGCTCTGTTGAGCAGCAATAATACAGGCAGCAGTACATGGCATTGCTTAAATAATGTGCCTTTTTTACACATATTTTTAACGGTATAATGAGTATACTAACCACCAGGAAGGCCAGGCATTCCAAATAACTTTCTTAGCATGTCTTATATTTCTATGTTATTTGTTGCTAATTTTAGCCAGCTTTTGATACTTATATTTAGTTCTTACTGACAGTGTCTGCTCCTACAGATCAAAGCAAATGAATTGGCTTATTCACTTTTTAGAAAAAGTATTAATTCACACTGCTTATTGATTAAAAGAATTTAAAAAGGAAATCTTTCTGAAATGGTGAAAGATAACTTTTTAATGAGGACAGCTCATACAGGAAAACAGCCGGCTTATATCCATGTGGCTTTTGAGATATTCTTGTTACGGATTTTGAATAGAAAGGACTGTTACATCAGTAACATGCACATAGGCAGTTTGCAAATGGCAAAACTAATCCAAAGGAGAATATTGTAATACACCACCTCAATATTTCAGGTTCACATTAGGGCGTTTAAACAGTTAAAATTACAGAATATCTTCACAAATAAGATTCCCAGGGAATTACCAAATTCACTGGCTCCATTTACTTGTGAATACAGTCCTCTCTTTGGGGTTAATCTTTTGAGATGCTGAAGTAGCAAAGTAACTGTTCATGAAGTCACCTTCATTGTTTAATGCCTCCAAATATTTGCCAAGTAGTTTGTGAAACTATAGGGGGAAAAAAAAAAAAAAGCCCAAATTTCCACTCTTTTCTGTTTCTCCTCCTTTGCCCCCCACCCATTCTTTTGTAGTCCTTCTGTTCTCTTTCATTATTGCTGCTGTTTGTGGCTCTGCCTTTGCCTGGCTTCTCCTGATGACAGCTCTTTACAGTTCACTTTTTCTTGCTTGCTTTTTGTTCTGCTTTATGTTACTGGGTTTTTATTTGGATATGCACCCTACTGTGTCCCCACTGATAGCAAGAAGAATCACACTCTCTTCCCCATTCCTGCCTCTCTAAGCTCTGCTGTATTATCTGAGTCAATGAGGTTCCCTGTGCTTTGTGTCGCTGCTGTCCATCCTTCCTGTTTCTTTCCCACTTTAGTAACTTCAAATCCTTTCAGCTTTTATTTTGGCTCTCATTTTCTCTAAATCTTTCTGGAACTCTTATCTTTTGCCGTTCAAGAACTTCTCTCAGATGTTCATCCCAGAGAGCAGATGCTTCTAGTTTGAGATGTGGACGAGTATTATACTCCCTGAAAGAATAAAAACCAGCATTCCCTCTCTCTCACCAGTGTATATATTGATTTTGCCATTGGTCTGTAGTGAAATTATGTATTTAATTGGCAGAGATGGTTATCTGTTATCTCCCAAATGATTTCCTGTGCCTCCTTTTGGGTTACAGGCTGAGACATGGTGCTCCCATGTCCCATGTCCTGGAGAACAGCAAGGGCTGGCTTGCTTTGCCAGCCTTGCAGTCTGGCAAAGAATTGCAGCAAGGTACCGAAGGTACAGAATTGCAGTAAGGTTGGGTAGAGACACCTTGCCAGACCACTGGGCTGCATTTGTATTTCAGTATGGGATATGCTGAGGTCCAAGCTCAGACACAGCCTTTTAGAGAAATTGTTACAACCCAAGGCTGAAGAATAGGTGAAGTAAAGAGAATTCTTTGTTGATAGAGGGTTGGGAGCAATATGACTTGATGGGTTTATGGAATGGGTCTTTATGAACCTTTCCTAGAGGCCAGGGAAAGTGGCTGGGATTCAAGTTCCATAAAATACAAATTTAAGCAAAGCCACCGGATTGATTTGGCAGAATCATCACGCTGGAGGAGCTTGGAGAATTGAATGTGAGTAAGACAATTGAAAGCTCAGCAGTATCTTGGAAGGGTACAGCCTGTCTTAGGGAGTGTGAGTGAGAGAAACATGGGAGGGAGGGGAGCACAGGGCTAAGCAGGGAGAAAGTCAGTGTTACCAGTGTGTATGGTTTTACCACATGTTGTTGATTAGGTTTTGCTTAAGTCTTGAAGCTTACTTTAATTTGTAATGGCAACTATTTAATTTTGTTGGTTGCACGCAGAGACTTTAAACCCTTAATCTAAATTGATGCAGCACAAGGAACACACAAAATTATCACCATCGCTGCCAATAATTTAAGACAGATCTGACTTGCAGCAACATCCCACCTGAAGTGCATGGAAAAGATTTTACTTTCGGAGCCAAGGTGCCTGTTATGTGTGCTCCAGATGATTGTGGGTCATTTGCTAATGGTGTTTCTCCCTAGCACAGCACTGAGCTAGGAGACAAGGGAAAAGAGTTATTTTATAAAGTCTGTGTCTTGCATTTATACTGTTTAAACATAATTTGCTAGAATGCCTCTATGAGCTGTAATTTTATAATGTTTAAAGAAGATGAATGGAGCTGGTGTAGTATTCCTGAGGGTAAACACCAGTGACTGGAGTTTACTGAACATGTGACTAGAAATTTTAATTTTAGGAACAGAGAGTTCCTCCATTTCATATACGCACCAGCCCTTTGAGTACAGATCCTTTTTTTCATTTGTCACTGACAGGCTGTGGTTTATTTCCTCATGGGTGTAAAGTCATGGGTTGTGCTTGCTGCAGTGCAGAAGGCTCTGGAGGGAAAACATAATTAAATGGAGAAGTATACTTGAATTCTCCTCTCTTGATCCCAGTCTTCTCTGAGTTGCTTTTCGCTGATTGTCATTCTGCCAATAAACTGGGTTGATTTTAAAAGGTGGTCAACTAATTTTCATCCTCTTCTGTGTGGCTGAGGAAAAAATAAATACCAAAAGCTTGCAGAGGAATAGCAGATTGGGGGAGGATGGGGAAGTTGATCATCTGGCAGAGTGCTTTGGGAAGCTTCCACTTTTTATGTTTTACTTACCATTTATTTTTACAAATATGTACAGTGCCTGTGATTTACCTTTCCATTAAACTTCAATAGGTTTCTTTGCAGAAGGAGGTTTTAAAGAATACCATCCCAGTGCATTGCAAGTGTGGGTTTAGGAGGCAGCAGGTGTTGCCCTTCCTCACCTAAATAAAATTAACTTGGTGTAATTACTCTGCATTATTGAAGCAGCACTAGGAATCTTGCTTCATCCTAGATTGGAGGAATATTTGGTGAGATGACAGCTGGAATGGGAGAATTCTCCTTTTTAAGAGCGAAGGATGGAAGCCAGCTTATTAACAGTGTGTCTGTGGCTGTTCCAGCAGAGGTGGGTGCAAAGTCCTTAATCTAGATACAGACAGATACAGATAAATCCAGATACAGATAAGTATAGATTTTGCTGGCATTACCCGTGAAAACAAAAGGAGAAAAAAATAGTAATTAAACCAAGCCTAAATAATATTTTGTGGCTAATTAGAGCTGCAGCTCTTGGTAAGTATATGAAACCTGTTAATATGGAACATTGTTTATTTGGCATTGCAGGGCCAAATTCTACCCTAATTTATGGCCATGCTGTTCCACAGATATTATCAGTTCAGCTTTGTGTTACAGAAGAATTTCATCCACGGTGAATTTGAAAAGCAACTGCAGGTTAAAATCAGTCTTCTCAATGAACCTGTGCTTACACAGGTTACTGACTGATTTTCACCATAATTTTTATTCCCATTGCTAGCATGAGAGTTCTTTGGATAGATGTAAGCTAATTACAACCAAGGTAAAACTGAATTTTTAAATTGTTTATGACTGTTTGGTCAGCCAATGCTTAACACTGTATCCAAGCAGATTTTTTTGACCAAGGGGTTATCCCACTCCATCTGAAGGTTCTCAGCATTCATCAGTATGATATAACCCCTGCCTTTAACATAAACAACTACACAGTCCTCTCCTTCTGCCTTTGCACATTCTAGTATTTGCTAAAACAGAACATGCCTTCTCCTAATTTTGTTTCAGGTGACCTTGACTTTAAGCAGGTTTCTTTGTATACGGTAACAGGGCTCAAGTGAAGAATGAAATAAGTCCATAACTGGTGCGTTGTCATAAATGGGGAAAAGTATTATTTGTATATTTTTGTAAATATGTAACATTTAATGGCAGTTTTGTAGTGATGTGCTGTTTTTGAGAAAAAGAAACAAATATATGTTTGAATATGCTTGACGTAACACTTAACTGTGATTCAATTGCACAAGTAATAGCTTAATGAAAAGGTCTTGTGCAATATGTAGTGCACACACATAACCAAGTATCTGTTAGCGATCCACAAGCAAGTTTTTGGCAACTTTTAACAATGGTGATGAACTGTGCAGTACAGATTATCACGGTCTCTTTCAGCTTCCAAACATGTAGCAGGCAAACTACTGTATACGTACCTGTGTACTCCACTGCATCCAAAGGTATGCATTTGTCCTGAGAACCTGCACTCCAGGTTTTTCTTTAATAAAATTTGGTTCTAAACTATTGGCTGCTTTGTTTTTCTTTTAAAGCTTTTCATGGGGTTTCTGGAAGGGGAACAGCTTAACCAGTCTCCAGAGGTTGTGTGTCTGTATTTAGCAGCAAACTACTCGACTCAGCAACACTGAGCTCAAAGGCTGCAGCAAACCCTCATCCTGCTCCTCTTTAGCCTCTCCATCCTCCTACCCTGCAGCTCGACTCCATTCCTAGGGAGAAGGGGAGAAGTCCTGTTCCCTTTTCCCTGGGAGCTGCGTTGCTGCGGTGGAGGTGGTGGAGGGTGACATCCTGTGGTGCGATGGAAGCCGTGCAGCTGCTGTTCTCCGAGTCCCTGACTCGGAGCCTCCGTATTTCTGTCCGGCTAAAGAATTCCGAAGGTCTCAGCCTTGGTCTCCCTGGGACAGAGCGCCATCAACAGAACAAAGGTATGTGTGTTCTGCCCTTCTGCCCTGCCTTTATTCCAATCTCTTTTTTTCTTTTTATAATTGCCTTTCCTTTGCCCCATTCTTTTCCTAAGGAGTTGCCTGTGCTGTAGAAGCTGCATTCTCTTTGCAAAATTGAGGGGTCTGCAGGTCAAAATTAGCCCTTAAGCTGGACGTAGCTGTGTGCATCAATCAGGCCCTGGCTCAAAAAAGAGCAGAGCTACAAACTATATTCAATCATATACAGAGCCAGCAAAACCAAAATCCTCAGAATTATGCCTATAGGACATGCCCATTGGACATACGATATTTATTTCACTCTGCCTATAATCTTTGGAAATGATATGCAAAATTATATAGTGTATTTCTATAAAGTCTTGGTCTTAATATCCTAAAGTTTTTCTCTCTACTGGTCCTGGAAAGTGCTCTCTGTCTTTGTGAAAGCCACTGAATTGCTAAAGTCAGAATATGCCTTGCATCCTTACAGACTGGACATTCCTTCGTGCTTCAAAGTTTAGAGATGAGCTGCTTTTGGTGTAGCTCATATTTGAGGCTGGAATAGAGTTTATGGTTTGCTGAGAGGTGGTTGCTGCTGTGTAGCTCAGTGGCTTCCCATGGAAAGTCTGACATTGGTAGGATAAAAACTCGATGGTTCTTTTCACTGCCAGTTGCCCACGGCAGGGAAGAGCAGAGGTGTTGCTAATTGTTCTGGTTGTGGATGTGCAGCGTGAAGTCTTACTAAACCTCGTACTGGGATAAAGCAGCAACATGAATTATCCACCTTTTTTTTTTTTTTTTTTTTTTTTAATTAGCCACACAAATTTTATAGACTGCAATGACATTTTAATAGGACCACAAATGGATTATTTATTCACAGAGTGGCTACATTTTGAGTATCTAAAGATGGATAATTTAAAGAAAAAATAATTCAGACAAGATTAAACTGAATTTTCTCGGTCTGCCGTAGTTCAGCACTTTCTCAGGGTGCCTGCTGAAGGAGGTGGCAGCTGGAGGAGCGCTGTGGTGTGGGCAGTCTGACCCTACCCTTGGCACACCACGCTAAATGTGAGGCTGGCTGCAGGAATGAAGCTCGAGACTTCCCCTACTTGTGTAGCTCAGCTAGAAAACATTGCAATTTGTCATTTTACGTTCTCTAATCCTATATTGTGGCTAGCTGAGACTTTAAACTGCAGTTCATCTCTATAAAAGCAGACTGTTGAATCTCAAATGACATCTCATTTTCCAAATTTAGTGTTCTGATATAAATAAAAGCAAAACTCAAAGAAATTCTGAAGTCTCTTATTTTTAATGGGGTTGCAATAGTTCTTTCCAAGGAAAGCTCCTGATTTGGAAGATCAGGAGTGAGAACAGACACAGACAAGTTATTCCCAAAAATGAGACACCAAATAAAATTTGCTAATACTTACTTTACCTGAAGGGCTACTTTACTTCAGTAACTGATTTCCTTGGGAAGAATAATTGTTTCATTTCTGTTTCCTTTGCTGTCATCATCAAAGTTGTATTAATTGCTATACTACTTTGAAGCTTAACTGGTTTCAACATCATAAGTCACATCTCTATAATAAAACTTCTGATGCATAAACAGCAGCCAATATTTTTTTGCCATTTTCCATTAAGACACTGAGTTATTTACAATTTTTTTTTTTTCTTTTTGTGATTTATGCCTTGAAATATGTTTTGCTTTCTTTATGGATCCAGCTGCTGTGAAGAAAATGTTACTGTGCTCTCACCCTCATGGTTTTCAAAAGCTGAAGAAAAATACTACAAATGCTGCATAGTGTATTTTGAATGTGATAAAAAGATCCATTCTTGCCATTACAGCATCATAGCAAAAGCTGATCTCAAAAACATTCAAAATCAGCAATACATGCCAAGAAACAGGCTAAAAAGGTAAGAAATTCTAAGGAATAATTCAGTGAAAGTAATTAATAGTCTATTTAAAAATTAGTAATTAAACGAGGAATTAAGCTTATGTACAGCTCAGGACCATGTAGCTGTAACTCTACTGGTCCTAAAAAATCAAATAGGAAAAGTATTCCCTTATAACCAGACTACTGATGAGGAATACATGAGGAATACCCTTGGCAAGGTTTAATTTTTTCATTATCTAATAAATTGTGATGGAATAATTTTGCATTGCCTTGATCTTAAAAGATAGATGCTTGCTTTAGAAGTCAAATTCAAAATATGATACACTGCTTTATAGAAGGGAATGTTTTTGTAACTGCTGGTGTGAAAAAACTCCCCAGTTTTTCTGTGAAAGAAAACAGCTTCATTTATCAGTAGCAGTATGTCAGGGAAGCAGGGGAAAGCACACAAGGACACTTAAACAGAACACACTTCCAGCCTACAGCCTCCCAGGAGCTGGACTTTTCTGCTTTGAAGCAGTGAGCTTTGTGTTTGATAGCTTTAAGTAATTACTTTCTGCCACGAATTTGGTTTATTGTTTATGGACCCATATAAGCTTTTAGTACCAATAAAATTCTGTGACAAGTTCTGTAACAGAACTGGGCAGTTGTTTTGAACCTGATCATTAATTTTGATACCCTCAGTGCTTGTGCTGTTAGTGGCAGGGACTATTGTTTCCCCATTTTTTATCACCTGTTAACACAGTCCCCTCCTCAAGATTTTTTTTTTTTTTTCCTCACACTGGAATGACCTTGTCTTTTTATTTTTTTCCTTGAAGTTCATTGCAATATGAATAAGATTTTTCCTTGTCTGGAGGGATTGCTGTGTCCCTTTTACCATCACCCATAGAGTTTACCTATTTATGGCAGTCAGTACCCAGACTCTGGATAACATTGTAGTGGTCCAAAAGCAGATGACTGAGACACCAGCAATGCAGGTGCTTTTCCTTTTTTTTTTTTTGCCATTTGCTTCTGCAAGTTTTGTGAATCAGACAGAGTCTAGAGATACTTGCTACATTTTAGACAGGATTATGGCAGGTTTATTTATTTTTTTCCTGTTCTGTTTTTAGGTTCATTTTTGTTTGTTTTCATTTATTTTTTGTCTTTAATTGTTGTTATTATGCAGTACATGGGCCTACCTATTATAACTCCAATATGATCATGGAGGCTGTAACTGCAGAAAAGAAACCAATTAACTGCTTTAGAATATTGCTTCCTCCAGTTTGGGAAAATGAAATGTATCAGCTACTTAAGCTTTCTACTTTATAAATTTGGTAATAATTGTGGTGTAACAGGAGCAAGAGCAAAATCTAAGAAAAGCCGCAAGGAGTAATTACACTTCTCAATCTCATCTGTCAGTCATCTATAAGAAATTGCTACATTCATCTTTAAGTAGCCTGATAATCAGCTCAGTTTAATTTTAATCCACTTTCATTTCTTAGAGGTAATTTTTAATGTTCTACATATTGCATAATTTATTAGCGGAGTTGACGTCTAAGCAAACTGGAGCAGATGCTACAAGGCAAGTGGGAAGAGCTTGAGCTCTAAATACATCAAATTCCACATTCCCATTGCCAAGAGAGTCCTTAGGCTGCATTCAAGTTGCAGGAGGTCATCACTCAGTAAAGTGGGATACAAGTGGTACCAAAAAATACCATAACGTCCAAACACTTCTCAGCTGACGGGCACAGGAGAGCGGTTCTCAGCTGAGGCTGACTCTTGCGTGGGACCTGCTGAGGTTCCATCTTAGCACCTCAAGGTGCTTCTCGAACTGACAAACACCAAGAAACAACAATGCAATTCCTTTTTGTCTGACAGGTAACTTTATTAATAATGGTCTTGGATCTGTCGCACCTACCAGGTGCCAGTCTTTTTTCACACTTTGCAAGACTTTCTGAAGAATAAACTAGAAAGGCATAAAGTTAGTTGAAGCTACGAAGACACACATTTGAAGGTGGGTGTATTTTGGACTTTTGTTTTTGTTTTGTAACAGAAGTGTCCATGAATGCGTGTCAAAAAAAAACCTTAAATACACTGAGAAATACAGTAGAAAGGCTATATTTACAGTCAATTATAATGGGCACTGCCAACATATCCAATAAAAAAAATAAAACAAAACCTTTTTTTTTCCATGTTTCTATCATGCTTTTTTTTCACTGAGTTTTTTTTTAAATATGATTTTGTTTTTTAAAAAATACAATAAGGAAATAATTACATTCTTAATATGAGAACATTATCATACAACATACACCCTGGGCCAATTAATTTGAAAGTGTCTAACAAAACTTGATACTAAATCAATATTCTCCATTTGAAAAATCAAATTGCCACAATCATCTTTTTAAAAAAAGCACCCCTGATCCCCCAAAGTTACGAGCTGGGTTTTTTTATAAAAAAAGCATAATCCATTAAGAAAACAAACAAACAAACAAAAACGATTTTTAAAAAGCACCTGGTACACTAACAGGCATTTGGTGAGTAAGCATAAGTGTAACATTTTCATAGAAGACATAGAAATGGTTCAAAATACAAGAGTTTTCCTTTAAAACAAAAGTCATGCTGCTCTGTGGCTGAGTTTGCCCGGTGATCCTGAAATCTAAAAACGGTGAAATTACAAGCTCTGTCGCCATTTATAAAAAACTGTGCAGCAATAGTGCTATTCAAGGCAACAGAGTACATTTCACAGCACTGACAGCGGTCTATAGAGAGGTTATTCCCCAAGCTTTTTGGTTTTCCTCCTTTCAAAACCTTGGCTGTTCTAAAGAATAAACTAAAGTGGCGGTGGCTTTGTGGAGTGTTTGCTGGAGGAAGAGTGAGAGATGTTTAGCCGAGGGGCAGCTCCTGTGCAGCAGGCACTGCGGGGGCCCAGGGTGCTCTAGGTGCCCAGGGAGACCTGCACCTACAGCGGGGCCGAAGGAAAGCTGCACCACACAATTTCTGTGTGCCTGGGCAGAGATTTACACACATCTACCTCAGGCATAGATCAAAACCTGTCCTTGCCAAGGAATTTTTTCTTTTTTTTTCCTTTTTTTCTTTTTTTTTTTTTTACCACGGGATAAGGGGGTGGAAAGAGACAATGCCAATATTGGGTATACAAGACAAGTGATCTGGCTTTTGACTACTCTGCATTACTTGATGCAGGACCACTTCTTAATGGCAACTGTTACTTCATTGCTAACATTGACTAGAAGCCTAATTTGCATTATTAAATATGTACAGACATAAATTAAATATTTATTGAAATATACAAATAAATAACTTAATTTGAAATAAAAAAGCCTAAATGAACTTGCTTTCGCTTCAGATTTGTTTCTGCTATTATTTATGGGGATTTGATGGTTTTTAGTCCGTAGTCATACAGTACAGAATGTGCCCTCTAGTTAGAGAGCTAATAAGTGACCTAAAATAATATTTAAAAATGTATTTTCAATGAAAACCACACTGACACTTGCTTTCCTACTGTATCTGCATTCCTGTGGCACTTTGTACCAAGTACAGCCACAAGAAGCAAAGAGCCTTTTCTCATGCTGGGCCCCATTTCTACACTGCTAAGGTCAGTGGGACCCCTGGCCCTAAATGCATTTGGGAACAGGACACAGCCCTGTCTCCTGTCAGGTCTTTTTGATGGCTCTGTGCCTTCAAATCCCACAAGCTCCTGCAGGACGTCCTCTGGCATCCAGCTCAGCTGAGAATCCCAGTGTATCCTCCAGGAGTTGCACACACCCTTTCCTAAAGGTAAGAAAGAATCTGCAGGCTTGGCCATAAAGGGATGTGATCCTTGATAAATGCTGTCTTGCCAACTTCTGTGATTTTAATTGCAGTCTTAATGAATTATCAAGACTCCAGCCCTTATATCTGTGATTAAAATACTATTCATATTTTGAGGTAATTTTTTAAATTAATTTTCTACTCCTCACAGTTGAGGAGGAAAGAAATCTTGAGAGTATGATTGAAAGCTCTCTAAAGGCTTTAAAAAAAAATTAAAAAGAGAAAAACTTAAAAGAAGCCATCCTATTATACATTCTTCCCCCAACCCCCTTCTGATTTTTTAAAACCAATCTTGAGATTTTGAAGGGCTTCAGTGGCAATTTACTGTATGTAATTTCTTGGGAATGACATGGATGGAGACAAAGAAAAACAGATTTTTATAATTTTACAGACTAAAATGCAAGATGCTGTTTCCTAGTAAACAGGAATGGACTCCTGTTTGACAAAATCCCCAATTATTTGTTCAACTGTTTATAAAAGAGTCAAAAATTATCACCTTTTCAGTCCATCTTCCTCAAAAATAATAGCTGAGGTCTGAAAAGACAAAGGAAACTAAGTACAGCAGTGTTCTATACCTCAAGTTTAACAATACTATTTTATAAAAAACAAAACAAGACTGACTGCATAAGTTATTCTGAGTTGCCATAATCTATCAATGACTAATTTCAGTTGTTTTCTTTTTTTTCTTCAAAATGTATAGAAAAGAAGCAGTATCTAAAAATACCTGTTTGCCTTTTAAAAAAAAAAATCAGGAACGAGTCATAGTTCAAGAACACGACCTTTGAAAATGACTGGTGCTTCAGAATAGCAATAAAGAGAAAGTACAAAAATGCATCTGTCTCGAAGTTTGGCAGCTTTTTATCTCCCAATGACAAAAGCATCTGTCTACGAAGTGTCCAAAGAAGGCTTCACCAGTGAGTGGTTGTGGCGCCTCGGAGGGCGCCGGCCCCGCAGAGCTCCTGGGCAGAGCGGGCACTGCTGCTTCTGCCAGCACATTTCTTCGGTTTTGTTTGCCATGGGAGCAGCTACCAGCACAGCCTCTGCTGAGGAGTTACACCTGCTCTGTGGCAGAGTTCAGAAGGCAGTTTTAACCTGTAAGAGTCAAGATTTCACACCAGTCTTCAGCAGTGTTCAGGCCGCCCGATGCACTACAATTAACACTGCTGCTTCTTTGCCGGTTCAGCAAAGTCAACTTTCAACTGTGACTTTATGCTCCTTCTTAATTCCTATGGTTGGGTTTTTTTGGTTTTCAATTTCTTTACCAGTGAAGGTGGAAACAAGGAGTTACAGCTAATAGAACGGGGCACACGTAGTTACACAGCAATACAGTAGAGGGGATACAGGCAAATTAGCGCCAAGCTACCATTAACTTAACAGAGTTATAAAAATTCTTATGTTTTATCACTTGATGTGACCTTTCAGGTGAGTCCTTTGCAGCCTATGTCTTGGTCTGTAGTAGGTAAGGCCTTTATGGAGAGTGAGCGGCTTCGCTATGTTTATGTTCCATTTTTCATCTCCCATTCCTGCAAAGGGGGGGAATAAAAAGATACAGAAAATGTTAATTCAGGATATTTCACTGATGTTATCGTATCTGCCAAGCCACAACTGAGGTCAGTAACAGTTTTTCCATTAACTTTGCTGGATTCATCCCACAAATTAGTTAGGGAATGTTAACAAGTATGTTCTGATGGTCCGTGCACAGCATCCAGCCTTCCACAACTATATAGAGAAACCTATTTTCTACTGCAGTGCAAATAAGCCATATTTGTATTCTGCAGAGGGGACTTCTGGAGCAATTCACACCCCACAGCTGGTGTAAAGCACTCAGCTCTCCCTGAGCAAGGGAGAGGCTGATTTAAGCACACAGGGCTCTCTAAATGACTCATGTGAGACAGCAGGAAGCCCTCAATATCTCTCAGGGCTGATACCAAGTGATTGCTTTACTGCTCTTCAGTTTTTTTGTTACAATACTCACGGCAAACACATAATTCTATGGCTAAAAAGAGCAACTTAGCAGAGAGACTAACAGGCAGGGTTAAGAAAAACAAGTCCGTTTCTGTGTTTGTTTCCCTCATATATAATCCAAATTGAGCCTGGAAAGCTAAAGAATTGCTTTGACTTTCTCTGCCTCAGTTTCCCCATCTGTTAGCTGAGGACAAGGACACCATCCACAGCAAAACATATAATCTATAATGCTTTTGGTCATATGTCTCAGAGCAAGGTATTGCCATTTCTTCTGCCACAGAAGTGAGAATCATGAGATTGCTCCAGCTGAACACCCAGCTCCGTAAAACGCACGGCTATCGAACGGCACCTACGGCGTCTCCTAACAGCTCATGGGAGCAGAAGGGCTGAAGCAGGATGGGCTCACCTATGGACAGCCACACTGTCCCACTCCCTGAATCACACCCTTAGAGCCATCAGGAATTACTGAGTGTGGCCTCTGGCTCCAGCAATCCCCTCGGAGCAACCGCCCAGCTGCTCCTCGCCAGGCACTGGGGGCTGGATTCCTCTCTGACCCATCCACTCTGCAGAGACACTCTGCAGGCAGCCTGCTGACTTGGCTTCCAACCTGAATTCCTGAATTTAACACTCATTCCACAACATTTAAGAGCTCTGACTGAAATCCATTACTTATGCACGTAAATAGCTGTTTCTGCTGCTGAAAGCAGTAAGAGCATTAGTTTGGCTGAACAGCTGTATGACCATGACAACTCTTCAGCTGTTGTAAAATAACAGTAAAGGTCACACTTAATGGCTGCTTTAGCAATGTAAGGAAAAAAAACCCCTTAGGTTTAAAGGTAGACAATAATTTACTTTGTTTCTAAACTTGTGTTTGGGTTTTTTTTTTTTTTATTTAAATGGTGCTTCTACTAAAATTCAGTCTATTTTAAATATTCAGTTTTACTCTTCAAATTATGGTAATTCTAAAGTTAAAACACAGTACTGGTAAAAATTAGATTACTTTAAAAACCCTAATAAATGTATATTCTCTATGGATATGCTAACAAAGCTATAAAGGAAGTCCTTGGCTAAGCAACTGCGAAGAGAATTTTTTCAAGTGTTAAATCAGCCTTGAAAGCAGAAGCTTCTTTTGCAGGTGCAAAAGGAAATTTTTCTTTCTTTCCACTGCTCCTGCAGGTTCACACCAAGGAAAGAATGTCTAAGTCAACACCGACAGCCTGACTGAGAGCTGGGAAACTGGGACAGCTCCTTTTCTTCTCCAGTCCTTGAACACAAGCAAGATGTCAGATGCTGACATTCACCAGCCCACTAGTTTCAAAAACAAATCAGAAATACTAATTTCAGTTTTCTTGCTGCACATAACAATTTAGTTTTAGAAACCAATTTTATATTTAAATGAATATGTGAAACATTTAAATAATTGCTGTACAGCAAGGATATTTGAATCTTTTTACTTCTCTAGGACTACTGACACAGAATATTGTTTTCCATACTTTAATTAGACTCTCCATTTCTAGCCAAGTACAGATTAGACAAAATTGCAATTAAAATGCCTTCTGACTTCTTAAAAATACGCATAATTATTTCAAAAAAAAAAAAAAAATCTAAAGATACTCACAAAAAGAAAAATTAAAAAAATACAAATGCATTTATGCATTTACGTGTGTATGTATAGTGTATGTCCTGAACAGCCAATCCCCAAATCGCTGTTCTTTCTTATACTGAACACTAGATCTGTCTTACTGCTTCTCTCTGTATTTCCTTCTAACGTCAGCGCACCTGAGAGGAGGAAGCTTTTGGTGCACAGGTTCCAACCCCGTGCTGCTGTCACAGGGGCGCAGCAGCAGCAGCCGCCGCTGCCCCAGCGCACGCACGGCGCTGCTGCCTGGGGAGCGCCGCTGTGACCCGAGGCTGGCTGCGAGTGCAAGGCGGGCAGGTGGCAGGCTCAGCATCCCCCGGGCGAGGAAGAGGGCAAGGAGGGAGGCATTCAGTGCATTCGAATACACACCAGGGGAGAAACCCGTGTTCTGACATTCCGAGCGTGTGTACAACTCCCCCCGCAGCATCGGGAGCTGTGCCAGCCGCTGGAGATGCAAGCGCAAGCACAGACGTGGGATGTGTTTCACTCCCACAAACTGCGCTGACATCCATGCATGCAGAGCCAAGTTCTGCTCTGGGATACTCACGTGTGACGCCCTTTCCTGAGCCACATCTACAAGGCCTGGGCTCACTCGCAACTGCAAAAGGCCAAAAGAATTGAGAGCCAAATCCCACCCCGCACGTGAACAGCGACCCCCGAGCGTGGGCGTGCTGCAGATGTGCACCTGATGGCAGCTGGGGCTGCCAATGGGCTGAGAACAGATTGGGTTGCACTATTTAATTCAGCAAAATTTCACTCTTAATATTTAGTGCATGAGGTTTTAGGGGAAAAAAGCTGTTAAAGCTGAATTGGATACTTTGAGTTGTTTTTCCCAGCATGGGAAAAATATGCTTAGCTGCTCCATATCCTTTTTGATTAGCCTAATCCTACATCCAAGATTCCTCTGCCAAAAAGCTTGACCAACTTATCATGCCATCCAAAGTACACCGACACAAAAAAACACAGCAGGGTTTTTCCTCCATGGTATATGCTGACCATAAAAATCTACTACAGCTGGAAGGTATTCTTTACCCCAAAAATGTTTAGGTTTTTATAATGCCCTGCTTTCTCCAGCTGTAAGGATTAGATGGCTGGATTTAATGTGCCTGTCCAGCACAAATCCATGCTCCCATCTGCAGGAACTGAGCTCTGCTGGACCACATTCCCCCAGTGTTGCTGGGCTAACACCCACATCTAAGACAAAATGTGCGGTTAGAGATGATATAGTTATGGGACAAATTGGGGTATAATTGGAATGCACATATAAGCTTTAGAGCACATAAATCCTTTTTCAGGTTTGAAACACAAGCTGCAAACTTCCGTTGATTAGAATTGAAACCTGAGTGTAATTATGCTGAGTGTAATTATTCTTAGTTGGATTTAAATGAATCAGGCACACTGGAAGGAAAAAAGCAGTTGTTGTCCATGGAAAGTGGGTAGAAGAAGGGTGAGAAAGCTCTCACAAATGGTATAGCAGGAAAAATAATTCTATTATGATAATTTAATAATAAAGTAAGTTTTTCAGGTGCTGATTTTTCAGTATCTACTACATTTAGGCTCCAGGCTTACGCTCAGACACTGGAAATGTATATAATCACTGAATACATGTAACAGAAGTTACTTCAAGAAATCCCAGTACAGAAGACAGCAATGAAAGAAGGAAATAGCCTTCATGAACGACAAGTGTTTATGATTATTGCTGTTTATAATTACAACTAGCACTGAATTACTACATAAACAAAGGCTTGGGCCCAACGCCATTACTGTCACCCTTGGTTATGTGTTGCCCACATGCTTATGTTGCCAGCAAATTTAGCCTGGAAGAACGGTCCTTCAAATCCCATTTAAACTAAACCACAAAAATTAGAAAACTGTAACAATACAAGCGGACACCAAGTTTCAGCCTGGTACTTGCAAGACATAATTAAAGTAATTCAGCTTTTACTTAAAATGTACATCGAGTAGATACTTGCACAACACATTGTCATTGATTATAATGTACATCTACTCTGTTCTTGCAGTGGCTGGAAAAGATCAGGGCCAATTTTGTGCAGTTTCTAATCACTTACTGTGACAGTGCTCTTTTAATCACTTCCCTGCTACAGAGTAGTGGACACATGGACTGTCTACCACTTACCTGTCCAATTAAATCTACAAAGCAACGGAGAAAAACATGGAATCAGAGTAGAGTCAAATACATCTCCCAAGCTACTTACCAATTCTTCTGCAAAAGGCTCCCCAAACCAGCAGCATTTATGTAGTAATATGGATAATTTAGATACTCTCTTCTTAAGGCTAAATAAGACTTTGTAAGAAAGTATGAAAAAGCACAGAAAAAGAAAATTAAGACATCACTTCTCTCACCTTTGCTTTTCGAAGGACATGGCCTCGACATGGAGAATTGTTTGTTGAGGGAGGTCGCTTCAGAGCCACTGCGCTGTTCACAGGGATGGAGCATTCAGTATCACTGGTATCACAGCTGGAGATTGGAGAGTTTTCCAAAGTTCGGTGCTTGAAAATTGGAGACTAATAAAGAGTGCAAAGCCTAAATTGAGTTTCCTCCAAGTAGTCACACGTGCAATATTTTCTGCTTTAGATTCAGAACAGCAGAACTCTTTTTAAAAGAAACTATATTCATAATAATGATGAATAAATGAGAAAGACATTAGAACAAAAGAAAAAAAATGTGCATGTGTGCTCTGTGATGAAAATTGAAGTTGGACTATGAGTCTGATTAAACAACTATGGATAATCCAGAGGAATTGATGACCTTTATGTGACAGCTGCTTAAGACAGATCTATAGCACTAAGATGGGACTGCCAAGCTCCACCCTGAAGGTGTGAGATGCAGTCCTTGCAAAATGTGACACAAGCACAAGCACATCTCCATCACTGCACGATGACTTGGTGCATTTAAATCTCCCTGGGCTGGAGCAATGTCTTGGTTCCTGCATTTCTACAACCACTGAGGACAAGGTGTCGGGTTTTTGCACATTATTCTAACACATCCTGCCTGTGATTCCCATGTCTACCTGCTCCCTACTGCTGTAGGAAATGTAAATAACACAGAAAGGCATTTAATTCTGCTCTTATTTCTAAGGCTTAATAAACCATTATAAAATTCTCAGTTCCTTCTCATTTTTGCTGGAGATGGGAAGGCTGAGCGCTCCCAGCCCACGGTACTGGGAATTGCACGTTCAATGGCTTTGCATACCTGTGGACTTGATGTTCCTGATTTGGGTTCAATAGCCAAGCCCAGCGTGATGCCACCAGCCAAGGCTTTCTTAAGGCTCTCCTTCACCTCGGTCAGTTCTAGCTCCAGGTTTACACGCTCAGCCTCCTTCTGCTTACACTCCTCTTCCAGCTTCTTTAACTTGTCTTCAAGAATCACTTGGGTCTTCCTGCCTGTCATTCACAGCCATTTTATTATTTCAATAATAACCTTAAATTGACACTTAGAGAAATTATTTTCTTTATAAAAAGTAAGGAAACAAGGTCTCTACACATCAGTGATATGAAAAAAAATGTAGGTACTTTATATAAAACACTTCTTTCATGCAAAAAGTTTAGTAGCATAAATCAAATGCTTTCTATCAAGTGGCATTCCTAGATATCCAGTCTGATTTAAAATCAGTATTGGTTTTTTTATTTTTCCATATCATGAAAATATAATTAGCTAGTGACAAAAAAATTATTCCCATTCTCTGCTTATCTGAAGTTCTCACCAGTGTAATTCCTTAGGTATGTGTATACATATGTATGTATATATAAAATTTATATATACACTTACACATACGTATTTTTATCTTATACATTTTGTATCTATATAGAAAGCAAATATAGGCATTGCAGAGTATTGCTCCGCACCAAAACCAAACCTTGCTTAGAATGACGTGTCTTCAGCACAGAATACAAAGCTGTTTGGAAAATTAATTCTCAGGTGAGAATTCAGCACAAAAAAAGCACCTCTTACCAGCATTGACTTCAATGGCAGCACGCAGATCTTTTCTTTCTTTCCGGAGCTGGGCCAGCCTGTTCCGGAGGGCTTCTTTTTTCTTCAGCAGCTCCTCCTCTTTGCTCTGTAATCTCTTTGCATCTGCCTCCACACGATTCTTGCCGTATTTGTACTGCTCTGCATCTGCATGTATCAGATTGCTGTTCATTAGTTTAAACTAACAGTACAATTCTGGACTGTTCCCTGAGACTAAACATGACATGAAGCACGTCATAGCTCCCCACGGCAGGGGTGTTGCAACTAGGTGATCTTCACGGTTCCCTTCCAACCCAAACCATTCTATAATTCTATAGAGTTTGAGAAAAAAGTTTGGCATTCCTCTTCCAATGGCTCTTTCTCAATGTCCATGACTGCTGCCAAGTTCTGTAGCACAGCTACAACAGGGATATGGGAGAGAGTTTGTTCTTTACATATACAGGAGGAAAATGAGAAATACCAGTCACCTTATAGCACACTGGTTTTGAAAAATGGCCTTGTCTTTCTCTGTAGTTCAGAAGATGGAAAGGAGGCTCCTCTCTAGCTATGAACCCTTCATTCTTAATTGGAAGGGTCAGAGGAAAAACCACCTGCTTGGCCATTTGCCTGGCTTTCATTCCTACTTCAAGTGCACATCTTTTCTCACCTTACATAAGAGAATACAAAGATGTTAGCACTTCTTTGATTCTTGACAGCTTTCTTTTTCTTTTTTAATTTCCCATACATATGCTTTCATTTCACAGCTCACATATATTTGTGGTCTAATTCCCATCACAGCCCTCTCTCTACCTCTGCTCTAGTTGCAGGCTCAAAGAAGATAGGTCAGGTGAGACACCACTTTGTCTGTCACATATCTGAAGGCACACTGTGATATGAAATCATTCCTGAGAAAGAGTTTTTAAGCCAGTTTTAGTATTTTTCATTCTCCCATATGACACCCTGTTCTCGTGTGCTGTGGCTGGAGTTAAGTCACCAATGTATCTCCTATTTAAAGTCTTGGCATCTCCTCGGCCTCTCAGCCACACAAAACCCACCCTGGATCTTTACATTGTCTGCTGAGACCAGAGCTATTTTGGGCACCCTCCTGACTCCACTCCCAAGCCAGGCAGCAGTGAGGACAAATACTTACTGGACGCAGTGCGCTTCACACAGGAAGCTGTTTCAGATTTCTTCGGCTGGTTATTTAAAGTCCTTGCTTTTCCGGTGATCCCATTAGTAGTCACAGGAGGCTTCTTGCCTTTAAACTGTTTGAAAACAAAAGTACAAATGGGCTCCAGCTAGTCCCGTGCCACTGGCATTACTTTCACCCTTTCATCAAGGGCAGAGCTTGACAGAAAGCTGTTTGCTACATCAGAGAGCCTTAATAGAGCACATTGATTGGGCTGGAGACGGCGCTTCCTCCAGAGGTGCCTCTGGGAGCTGCCTGCTCAGCGGGAGCCAGCAATCACAGGATAACAAGGGGATGAACTCCCTGTTTCTGGGGGCATCGTGGTTTCCAATGTGCTTAGAACCCTGGCATTTATAGTATTAAGAAAGCCACTGCAAGGCAGAAGAGAATACCTTACAAAAATTTTTTACGGTAAAGACTCTTGAAACACTGGTTTTTCAGAGTTAATTTCACACAGTAAAACCTACTAGGGTTTGCCACAGAAAAATTCAATATTGTTTCTTATTTACTATATGACCTTGCCATCCTTTTTGTGGAATTTTTTTTTTTTTTTTTAACAATATGATTATTACATGCTTTTAAGTGCTAGGAGCTAACATATTGTTTTCCCCTTATACAACTTCTAGCTATTACTTGAAAGCTTTTCTTACTTAAAAACCCTCACATAATGACCAGACAGGCTCACAAGGTTACCAGGAACAGAATATCTCATGTTCAAAGGGTTTCCATTTAGAGGGCTCATGACAACGAAGGGAACCCTAAGAAGATAACCTTGTCCTGACTACTCATCGTGTTTCCAAGGAGGATGTTCCAGCCAAGCACAGGACATATGTGTGCCATGCTCTGTTCTCCTGCTTCCAAAGGTTTGTGAGTGCACTGAGAAGCTTGCTGCTGCAGTAATTAATTTATTGCTCATGTCCACCTCCGTTTTTGCAACTGCCCTGAATTCTAATATTCCATTATATGAGGTTTTTGTATAGGTTAAGTGAGTTAACACACAGTATGAGAGGTACCTTATACAAGGGAATCATTTATCTTAACAGTTCCGTGTCAGATTAGATTGAAACCCACCCATCACTGTGATATATTCACACTGTGATATATTGGTTTAAGCCAGTGACCACCTTTCAGAGACCAGCTAAGGGCTCTGAGAAGGTTCCTGGCATGGCTGTGAGCAAGGCTTGCTCTGCTGCCCTGCTGGGTTGTGCCCATCTGCTACAACACTGAGCTCAGAGGACTTTGTCCGCTCTATAGGTTCATGTTTGAGGTACAAAAGCCTGTAGCCACCCTTAGAAAGCAGCAGAGACATAGGCTTATTTTTTTTTTGGCGGGGGGGGGGGGGGGGGGGGGGGGGAGAAAATAACAGGCAGTAATATAAAGATGGTATATATGAATAGATGCAACTAATTTACTAATTGTTTATAATTTACTAAATATATAACAGCAAGTTATGATCTATATGCATATTCACAAAATATATAACCATAGAATACATTATATATAGATTAGTACAATTCTAAAGAGTGAAATTTACTGTCACAGTCAGGTCATATGTCACCTATCCTTTTTGGGCTTTTTTTTAAGACACTTCTGCCTGAGGAGCCAGAAGGTAGCAAAACATACATTCAGGTTAAGTGTGGATGGTCACATTTATTCTTTTCTTATTATTCACAATCTGTAAATCATCAAGAACATGTGGGCAAAGTACCGCTACTTCCACATTGGAATTTATAACTTTGCAAATGTGCTTAATTTGCAGTGGGCTCATAAACTTCAGGCACTTCAGTGCTAACACTAAGGGACTCTAACAGCCCCTTCAGATAACAAACAGATAAACAGAACAGCCAACAAATAAAAAGCTCTGTTAAGTATTAAATAGTACAGTACCTGCGAGCCAGATCCCCTCCCCACAGCAGAGGTATTAGTGACAGACTGAGCAGAAGACAGATTGGATGAGACAGGGTATTTGTAATGGTTAGAGGAGAGTTTGTCAGTAGATAACCTATTGGCTTTCCTGTCAGCTGGCGGATAGCGCGCAAAGATTTTTGGAGACGGCAAGTTATCGTACAGGCCTGCGTTATCATAAAGCATTTCTTCTCCAATGTTCCTGCTACGAGAAGAAGGAAAGCCATCTTCTGGTTCCCACTGCAACACACACACCTCAGCAGTTAGTGAACAATGCACCATGCAGAACCTCCTAAGTGAAATTAAAACATTAGCGATGCTTTGGACTCCAGCAAGCCCTCAGTGAGGCAGTTAGCAAGCACACACTTAAACTATTTAAAAATGGGGGGAGGACACCGTGTGGAAAGCAAGAATTGCATTCCATGGCTCACAGCCCCAGCCCTGAGTGTGTTCCATAGTATAAGCAAACCTATCACCCTCGCTGTTTCATGGACTGCACCTTCAGCTGGTAGCTCGAGCACCAAGGGGGCGCAGACAGACTGTGTTAACAGGGGTCTACTCGCAGTTTGCACAAATGAATCCATGGGATTACATCCAGTACATGAGTTGTTAAAAATAAAATAGACTAGCAATTATCATAAGACAAATTTTTTCTTTTTTTTTTTTCTTTTTTTTAAAAAAATGATTTATTTTATTTTATTTTTTATTTCTTCAGGCTACATGTCTTTCCCATGAATATCAGCTGCTGGTATGCTAGCACATTGTATTTGATGGAGATTTATTATTCTGAGCTACAAGAACTAAAATAGCTCTTTTATTTTCTTTCTTTTTTTTTTTTAATTTTTAGAAAAATGGAAAGCTCAACAATAGTACTCCAGTGATTCATCTGATTAACCTTAAAAGAAACGAACTTGACTGCAAAATATCCTTCCTTAACCCATCCTGGCCATGGCAGTACACTACTCAAACAGAGGCATGAGCACATCCAAGAACTACGCAGAGATTGCTCTCCACACAAGTCATCATGCACTGTTCCCAAAAAGGGATTTCTAGCATCTTTTGGACATTACTGACATATTGGAGTCCAGTCCAATTCACATTTGAAACTCTTAATTTCTCTTGAGTTTGCCATTAGTGGGGTCTTTATACAACAGCCCAAATTAAGAGCTGACAGGGACTGAAGCTGCCCTGTATATCTTCCTGAGGAGCCCATATTACTATTGGTTAGCATCCACTAGATGTTAAATCTTATTATGCATCTGCCTACAATCAGCTCTGCAACTTATGAAAATGGAATTGACCACTCTGGTTCTCCTTTGGGACGAGCAGCACCTGCAGGCCTCAGGAATGCAGCCACAGGACGGAGAAGTGTTTGGGTTTTGGTGTTTTTTCAACAGACATCAAAAAGTGCCTGGTGTAATTGAGTCCTTAATTTTGCCCTTTCCAGTGTGATCTAAAAAAAATACCTCCTCAAGTGAGTATTATATTCAAGGACTTGGCAACAAATCATCAACAGGCAACTGCTTTCTAAATGCACATTGGCTCACATGCAGGTTAATGTAAACAATATGTCCCATGCCCTTATATTCTATAGGTGTGAGAGGAGTTTGCAACCCCCAATCAAAAAAAATACGAGTTCACCTGGAAACTGCCCGGTGAGGATCTTTAGATAATATAATTTTCAGATGTCCACTCATTCAACACATGCAAACCATTTGTTCTGTGCAAATCCAGCTCTTACCGATCCATTTATGCAGGGAACATCGTCGTAATGAAGTGCCATTCCACTTGGACAGGCGTAGCCGTTGGCAGCGCTTCCCCGGTACGGGTTTGTAGATATAACCCGCCTGTTCATGAAACTGAATAATGCAAAGTAAAAACAATAAAAACCAGCACTTAAACCTAAGCTTAAATGATGATTCAGTGGTATATTCCCCATGCCTGATTATGTGGCCGGGAATCACAGAGCTTCTCACTTTCTGCAGGGCAGTTTTTCTTTCTTTGCTACTCAGACATTGCTGCTGCAGCCAGTAACACAACATATGCTCCTGTTCTCCATTCTTACAGCAGGGATACAACTCTCTGAAGGCCAGGAGGGCAACAGCTGAAATTGCTCAGTGGCATGTTTACATAGGAACCTGCTGATCTCTGTTTTACACCAGCCTGACAGGGTCCCAGAAACGCTCTTTTGTTGTCTGCGCTGGGGACAAGCAGGTGTTTCTGTGTGCCTGCATGTTCAGGGGGATGCAAACTTAGGAAATGAGAGAACCAAGAATAAAATCCAGCAAAAATTTGAAAAAAACCCACATAATTTCAGTGAAATCCAAGTTAACAGATCTATCAAAATTTCCTGTGTAATTTCTTCCTCAAAACCTGAGAATTCTTCTTTTCTTTATCAGGACTTTTGGCTGGCTATGGCACTATGCTTCCCAAATCTCTCTGGGTAATTGTACATGCAAATACTCTATATGCTCACTCTCGCTCTGTTACACATGGTGGACCAGAGTCCTCTGGAAAAATCAAACATATATTTAATATATTTTAATTTTTTCCCCCTTATCCTCTCCCAATCAACCCTGCTGCTTATTTTACTGGAATTCTGCAGAACACACGCGAGATATCAAGAAGTACATCAGGTTTGCAAAGATCTAACAATGCAGAAAATGGCAGAGTCATGCCTGACAGCAATAATGACCCCAAGGGTGTTTTCCTTTGTAGCAACGGCTGGGATTGAATAAGGTATAGAGTGAGATCCAAAATAATTCCATTCCTACAATTTCAGGTGTACATGAATGGGAAAACAATGTTTTCCATCCCAAACAATGGAACTATTCAGTCTGTGCTGACATTCATAAAACATGATAAAGCACTGCTAAAGCAGAGAGGGTCTTCTGTAGCACTGGCAGGAGCTCAGGAATGCTGTGGTTTCAACAGTTGCTTTCTTTTGGCTTTGGAATAACATGGAGCCCACCGAATTTCTCGTTCAGAGGGAGAACTGGGGCTCACCTGAGCCACGGGAGACCTGGGCTCACAGGATGGACAAACCTGCCCAGCTCGGTGTGAACCTTTCAAGGCAGTGTGGGGATGGAAAACCCATTAGACAGAAGCTTTTCTTACTTCAAACAAACTAACAGCAAAAAGCCCAAGGAAAATGCCATGATAAAAATGTTTTTAACTTTATCGTAACTCACACCTTGCTAGACATTACTAGAGGGCTGCATTTGTTTACTGTTCTTAAAGAAGAGCATTACACAAGTGTTTCTGGTTGGTCTGAAGAACTCAGTTTGGAATTATTGCTCTATTCTTTCTAGTTAAGAGGCTCCAATTACAGCTATGTAAAAGCACCATGTCTGAAAACTGGGATATCATTAGTGGCATCTGATGCACCTGTAGTAAATATTTCCACCACCAAAGGAAGGCAGGATTTAGCTCAATAGTTGCAAACAATTCATAATAATTGTTTCAATAATCCTCATTAATCATGTTTGCAGGTGCATCCATGCAAGTTAATTGTATTCAGAAACTGCTAGAAGGAAAATGGAGCAACTTGCCTGGAAGCACTTTACCTTCAGCTTTTCCTCCATACCTAATGATTTAGATGAAGGAAATTGATGGGACTATTAATGAAGAGCTGATAGTTTTGCAAAGCATTAATCTTAGTAAGCGGATAACCAATAACCTAAAGTGACTGAGTGATAAACTAAGGTTTAATGATAACTGCATTTAATTTGGAATACCGATATTCATCCTATAAAGGGCAAATGTTGTAGTTCATTAACATTCAAGTATCATTGTAATTTTTCCTCATTTTCTAGCAGTAGCTGAAAATCAACAGACAGCTACTCTATTCCTTATCAGCAAGCCCTCACAGGCTCTTAAACACACCAAATGAATTTTAATTAATTCTTAACAGGGAAATTCTGCTATTTTGCAAGTTGTTTGACACTCCTTTTTAACGTGGTCTAGTTGCATATATGTTTTCACTTGGCTTCAATTAGTACCACATTTGTGCAGAAAAGGAAAGTCCTTCAGAATTCGTGGGGAAAAGGTTACCCACTCTATTTCTCTTAACTGTGGTTACTGCTAGATGCTGACTGAAGCAAAAATACATGTCAACACAGGATAAACTTTTTGAGCCCTATTGACTTCTAAACAAATATGAATATAAGTCTGTACACTAAGTTCATTTTAATTCTATCAAAATTATTTGGTTTTCACAAAACTGGGCTTGTGTTAACACTGAGTCACTTAGATTTCCATCAGAAATAATTCAAACTGGACTCTGATTGAAGCTGGGCATTTTCCCTTGTTAACTTCTCTTGGCAGCTAGCTAATGGCAATAGGCTCATCTTTTGGAAAACTCCAAAATTTTTTTCCTTTCCCCCCCCCCCCCCCTTCATTTTCTATCTGTTTAAAGTCATGATGGGCAGATGGGGTGTGATTCTCTAATGTATTAAGTCACACAAATTCCAAATTAGTCTAGGGAGTGTCATCTTGCAGAGGGATGATGCCTTTGCCAGCTGTCTTCTCAGGCCACCCACTTTCTAACCACAGGGAGCAACTGCAGCAGGGCATCCTCATTTCTAAAAACCTCATCTACCCAAGGAAAAATGATGGTCTTTTCCCACCAAAGACTGCTTTAATGCCTCAAATGATTTGAACATGTAAATCATTGTATGTGCTAAGCATGTATTACTCCTTTTAGCACAGGATCAGTAATGGGGAATGCATTGTACTGATTTGCAGTTTAAACAGTTTACATGCTGCACCCTCTAGACACTTTCCCAATTATCACCTCTTATATTAAACCACAGAAATTAATTGAACTGGGGTGAGTTTGATGAAGTTTTTAAGAAATCAGAACGAACTTGAGAAGCAAATACTGATTATATGACTATCCAAGATTTAAATTTGCTATAGACTATGAGTGTGCAGCATATATTGATCAATAATATGCTGCATATTTCCCTATATGTACAGCAAATACAAACATTAAATGTGAATTACGTGGCTGCATATTTCAGAATATTTGTTCTCTTCCAGGGATAGCTCTAACACTTTAGGCAAAATAGAACATTAAAATATAACATTTGATAAGGGGACTTTCTGAAAAAAATTAGTAAAGATTTGAGTAAAGTTGCATAGTGCCTTGCATCTTTTACAGAACTTAGCAGGATTCCAACACAGTAATCATAAACACATCTAACATGTTGCAGTGCTGAAACACTTCAGGAGTTCAGTATCTGGCAAAGGGGGAGAGGGGGGAGGTGGATTTTGATAATCTGCGTTGGCAGTGGAGTCAATACATGGATATAAATTCCCAGAGCACTGGGAACAGCCGGGTAGCAGAACAGCTCTCACCAGAAGGTCTGTTTTGCAGCCTGGATGACGCTTGCCGTCATTTCCACATCGATGTAGTCGTAGTGCAGAGCTCCAGGGTCTGTTGAAGACCCTGTTTCTGCCAGCAGAATCCCTATCCATCTGCCCATGTCTTCGGAGGAGGAGGCCTGCAAGAAGAGGGCAAGAGCGTAGGTCAGGTCTTTGCTTTGCCACCGCGCTGAGCATTATTGCAAAACGTGCATTCTTCTTGGTTGACAAATTGCTACCACATTGTATGAGAGGCTCTGGTTTCATTCTGCTGAACTCTTAAAAACCCCAGGATTTCATATTAAATCTGCTTTGCTAGAAGGAGGGCACTTTAAGTAAGCTATGTGTTCATCAGTTATGATGTAATACAAAGTGGGAAATCCACTAAAAAGGAGAAAAAAATAAGCGTTTAAGGCCAGTGGATTTAGATTCAAGTAATGCTTATTTTAGACTTCGGAATATCGAAAGCTTTAACATAATTATTTTCCTATGTTAGGCTGGGGGATTTTTAGATAACACGACTCCAGAGAAGAAAGTGTTGCTGTTAAACAGAAACAAGAGGAAAGAGGGAACAAAACAGTGAAGAGATTTTAACATTAGTTTTTGAGAAATTTTGCTACACTTGTCTAGATGATGGCATTCATCTTCCTGATAATATAAGTAAAAGCATTAATACTATTAAAATAATTGAAGTTTTTTCATATTTTGCTTCAAGCCACCAATTCAGAAGTTAAATAGTAGCAAAACAAATATTGGATGGAAGTAGCGGGGGAAAGGCAACAACTTGTCATTAACAAATTTGGTGGTTTCTAAATTTCTTATTTCTATGCATTTCACTGCTTTTCACTACTCCTTGAGCTGTTCTCTAGATTTTAGTGCTCTCTGAACTGCTCTCTGATAACAGGCCTCATTGCAAGGACAGGAGACATGACCTAGTCAAAAACCCAGAGTAGTCAAAGTGCCTGTCCTGTCGCTGAAAGCAGAAGGTTGCCTCCTGCTCATTATACCGGGCTTTAAGTGTCTTCTCATTTCAGATTTACAAGATGATGAATGAAGCCCCTATAGAAAGCCTGACCCAGCTAACACAGACAAAGGTGCACGCAAGCGAGGAGAGTCAAGAGACGCACCAGGCTGCTGGCACACTGCCTTTTCTTAAACGCATAATTGTATTAATACAGACACAGACTGAGTAAAAGGAGCTCCCATAAATAGCAGATAAATAAAAGTTAGGAGGTTTAGCGCTCCCATCAACAGTGATCCATTATTTAATTATTGCTAATCTATTTGCCCAAAGGAATTATATCCCTGGTACAAAAGTGTGCCTAGAGAAGGAGCAGGGATATTTTAGTACCAGGTCAAGGGGAAGACAGTGCAGAGAAAAGTATTTCACTAAGAAGATTTCTGAACTACATTTAATCTCAGTTCTTTCTTTGTCTACGACACTTACGATTTCTTTTCTCCTTCAATACTCATTTTTCAGCTCTGCAATAATGTTATTCCAAAGATTTCTTATTTTGAATGGACAGGTTGTATGGAAATGCTTCTCTAATTCACCTTGTGGGAGCTCCTAAAAGTCTCAGCCATTGTACCTCAAGCACAGCGACCTCCTGCCCGTTCCGGAGCAGGCGGAAGGTCAGGGGATGCTTCGAATCCAGCCCCAGGATGACTTCACAGCCACGGAGTGGGATAGAAACTATGTGTGTCTTCAGATCTGTCCTGTCCTTGTGGAAAATGAGTTTATTGTCTTTCACTCTGCACCAGCGCTCGCGCCAACGGTTATTAGAGAGCACGTTGAGATATCCTGCAATAAAACGAAATACGAGATATTTTACTCCTCACTTTTTCTGAAAAGGATGAAAAAACAAAACTTGCTTCTCAATGTAATGCTAGCCTTTAAATAACTTGTTCCTCTTCTAATAGAAAATCCAGATGGATTTTAGGAAGACAAGTAAATGACCCTGCCCCACTTCTTTTAATGAAAGCTTTCACTGTGCCAATAAGCTAGAAAAGCATATAAATATGTGATCCAGCTCATGTGCAAACGGCTGTTCTGTGTCAGCCCCTGCAGCAGCTGGATGTGTAAAACACAGGACCCCAGGACTTCAGTAAGAATGGGAGAGGGACACTGATAAAAAGATTACACACACAGCAGATGTGCTCACTCTGCCTCTCTGTGGATAATAACTTTGATAACTGTGGCTGACCAAATTTTTCTGGGAAAATCACAGCTCATGTTATACAATTATGTATTGAGTTACCTTGTGTAACATCCAAAAGCAGTGTTTAAAAGACCTACTAAGTGTTAATGCTCTATGTTCTAATTACATTTAGAAAGAAGAATTCGCATCTGGTTTGTAGCACTTGCAAACCAAAACTTAAAAGACTGTTACTTAAGCAAATAAAAATAAAATTTGTGTTGGTTTAAAATTCAGGAAGTAATCATGATACAGTACCCTTACATAATAAAATATCATTAAAATTGTCTTTTGAAACCACCCACCTTTCTTACCATGCTCTATATCCATATAGTGTCTAGGCATATAATATTAAATAGGCAGAGTTTTGTGGCTTTCTTTCTCTGTGCCATAGCAACAATCATTCCAGACTCAAACACTACAAACAAAGCAATGCCCATTTTTGCTTCCTTAGTATAGTTTGGAGAAAAAAACCAAAAAACCAAAAAAACCCACAAAAAACACCACCCCCAACAAAAAAAACCCACAACCTTTTACTTTTGCTTCCAGATACAAATGGTACATGAATTCATGTTGCTGCTTCCAAACAGCCTATAAGGAGGGAAATAAATGGTATCTTGCAAAAGCCAGAAGTGAGGTTAGAAAGTTGTCTTCTATCTCAGACATGATTTTCATTTAATCCTGTTGGAGAGCTCTTTCTTTGGTTTTCATTAAAAATATGACTTATTATTCATTTTTCTGAGTTTTCCTTCCAGTATTATGGTTCCAATGTCAAAGCGTGATCCAACAGGATATAGCAGATCAGAATTGTGCACATCTTGGAAGGTGCTATAAAAAATGAGGATGTGCTTAATCCTCTGGTTTTGGCTCCTTGTGATAATCACACCCTTCAGCTCTCCTCCCTCCTCCTGTATCTCTGTGCATTGCATTAAAATCCCTAGAAATTAAAAAAACCTTCCCACGCAAGTCAGATACCGCTTGTTTTAGAGTCAGTCCTTTTTTCAGACAGTTTTTCCCCTCTGCTCCCAGTGCACCTCTCAGAAAAGCTCTTGCAAATCTTCCTGCTTCAGAGTTAACTACACAGGATCCCACTTCCCCCCCACATATCTCTGCTTAAACCTTCACAAGCTGACATGACCAAAATGCTTCTAATGTGTTCCCCTTTGGGGCACTAGCACTTCAGCTTTGTGCAGGAAGGAGCAGTGATGTTGTGGGCAAGAGCTTTGCCGTGACTCCAAGTGCAGGTGGGTTTTACTTCCACACTAGCTGGGTGACACCTGCAGCCCTGCTGGCATTTTCCCTTTGTACATGGGAGACAGAGCCTCCTAAAGTGTAAAAACCTTCAACTATGGAGCAGCCTCCCAGAGGGCACTGAACTGAGCCAAACTGCTGGTGGTGTGAAACTCCTTCTAGCAAAGGCTTCCTGCAATGACCAAAGCCTCTAAAATCTGCAAGTGGTGTTGAGTAGAGCCAAATGCAGGCAATTAGTAATGATGAACCCGTATTTATGTCCACATCCAAACTAATGATAGAAATATGAGGAATTAGACTTTACAGATGTAGTTAACTTCTGACATGATGCAGAATAACCAATGGAGTATGAGAGCCCGGAAGTTTGAGCCCTTATGGAGGCCAGATGCTTTGGACAATGCATCTGGCTGGACACAGCTTTTCCCAGCTGTTCTTGTGGTCAATAAATCACATCTGTACTTAGCTGACATATAGACACATATACATACACTTACTTAATCAAAGTTTGCTTATGTGAATGATTCCCAAAGTGTGGCTTGAAAGCCACCTGTAATCTATGAAGTTCTCTCTGGTGGTCCATGGACCTGTTTCCACCTCCCTGGGCAGGCATCTATCACACTTCATGCTCCGATGAATTCTGCCAACTGCTCCCTAATCAGAGACTTCTGGGTTTCCCTAAGTTTTTCTAGTCAATTAAAGGGTAAAATCCAAACTCAGAATCTGGTGCAACTGTTTCAAAGCTTTCTAAGGAAATTTGGTTTTTGAAGGGATTGGGTGAAGGGTGAGTTTAATCTTATTCATGTATGGAAGTGACACCGAATACTGGAGCACCAAAAGACAAACTGGAGAATATAAGTACATTGTATTGTTTTAAAATAGCACAGCTGTGAGGACATCAGTCAAGTGCATCGCACAAAGTCTTAAATTGTGAGAAAATCTTAACAGTTTTGATAAAAAAACAAGTATTTTCCGCATGCCTTTTTATACACTTCCTTGTGCACCATAGCTGTCATATGGAATGGTCAAAATTAAGAGTTAAAATAGCTTACTAGAAATTTGTTACTTCATTTTGTCCAATATGTACCAATTAGACTCAAATAACTTTGGCTGAGCCCAGTTGACTGTTGTCTGCTATTCCATACAACCTAAACCACAATCTACTATAAAAGACCTGATCACTTTCAAAGAATCTTCTTCTACTTTGTCTCAATTTATTTCATAGTTCAGCCTCAATTTATTTCATAGTTCAGCCTATACTCAATTTATAACCATTTGTTTGAGAACAGAGCTTGTTTCTTTATGCTTCTTGTTCCCATTTCTCTTCCTCCTCAATTCCACAAAGAGCAGTGATACCTGAGCTTGTGTTACCATTGTATTTAAAAGTCAAATTATTTTAGCCTCTTTGCAAATGACAAATTCCTCATGTAGTCTGGGTGCATCCTTCTGATGTTGGGAAAAGAATTATTGCAGTAAAAGCAATTTTAGAGAAATTCCTAGGCTAGAATGCTATAAAATTTTAATAGCAATGTGCATTCAAGACTCAAGGAGAAAAATCACTTACCACATGTTGGAACATCTTCTTCAGCTGATGAGGTCTGTTCATCTGTTGATGGCTTTTTCTTTCCTAAACCAATGATCTTGGTTATTTTTTTCCCTGTTACTTTAGTCACAGTGCCCTTGGCTTCCGTTTTTGAACTTTTTTTCCTCTTCACTATTAAGAAAGCAGAAGTGTGTATTTAGTAGTGTGTATACACCAACCAATAGAGAGAACCTGAATAAAAGCAGAAGTTCAGACAATAATATCCTATGCAAGAAAAGCATTTGTACAAAAGTTGCAGATTTCAATGAGGCTAATATTATATGCTCTAATAACCTCTGTGTTATAAAAATCATGGCATTCTGAAAGATAATAAAAACAAAAAATCAATCTTGCAACTTTATTTAATCAAGTCAAGCTTCAAATCTATTTCCACAGTAGTCATCATCTAATTTAGGAGTATGACTGAGTACCTGTATATAAATTTAGCTCATATACACAGAAATAAAAATCCAGTCAGACATTTCTTCACTGCTTTCTTCAGTGTTCCTCAGCATTTTTCTCAAAATATTTCAATAATTAAGTACACAAAAAAGACAGAATATGCTTGCTTAGCAAAATTACTTCTGTGTACAACTAGGTTATGAGATCCTATCACAATGGATATTTTAGAAAGACGAGACTTAGGAATTAACTACTAAGAAAGTGGGATCGTTATGAATATTCAGTAACTACAAGTTGGCCATTTTTGTGACCACTGGAAAGAAAAAGCTCTGCTGAAAAGAGGTATTTTGCTAACATCCAGTCTATGCTTCCACTAACTTCATTTGATACTAGGAATATTAGCATTCTGAGGCCTGAAGCATGTTCAGCTGCTGAATGCAATATGACAAGGACTATGGATATGGCTTTTAAAAGTGCCTACCTGACTAAAATCCTAATACTTTTTTTTTTAAGAAGAGTTTCTAAGACTAAACAGATTCAAAAAAAAAAAAAAAAAACGGGCAAAACAGAACAAACAAACTTCAGAAATTGCATTCAGTGGCCTAAACTGGATTTCAGCAACAGAGCAAAAGCCTCTGCTAACTGACAGGGCAGCAAAAATTCCATCAACTTGCCCTGCTATGTGATTTTGATGAACAATTCATTTAAAATATCTGCTAATTGAGCTGCTCTATCTTTATCCCTGACATATCAATTCATTTTACAACAGGGAACACTTAGTGGTTACGGGCTTGCACAAACTGAGGGAAAACACGGACAAAATGTTCACTTGTGAAATGACTGCATGAGCGGATGAGCTGGGAGGAAGAACGCACGGAAAACAGAGAAGCAGTTTGGGACTCACCACGGGATAATTCATCATATTTAGTTTAATTGTTAGCAATCATGGAACATTATTCAGAAATTGTATCTGTAGCCAAGACTGTACAAATCTGCCAGCGCTGAGAGGGAAGGGCAGCTCTGCAAGTGCCAAAAGCCGTCCCCCAGCCAACTCCAACACATCCAGGTCTGATTATCTTTTTCAAGGGAAGGGTGTTCACAACTTACACCGTGCTCTCTAAACATGCAACAGGCTCCCTTGTTGGAGGGAGGAAGGTCCCCCATCCCCTCAGCTCATGGACCCCTGCCTGGGGGCACAGCACCTGCCCTCAGACAGGTTTCCATCCCACACAGCAGCAGCCAAAGGCTGGCTGTGGCCATTGAGGGGCAGATGAAAAGCATTGAAAAAAGCCAGAGACAGAAATTCTCATTTCTGTGAGACAGAAGCCCAAAGGAATCATTCCCACAAGCATGAACAGACAGTGGAATAAGCCCATTCTAGTGTTTGTTTTTCTGTCCTGTCTTCCCTTTACATTGCTGGTTTTTTTTTTCTTTTCCTGCAGAACTGAGAGGCCGCAGAAATAAGGCCATCATGACTTAATCTTCTTGAGTCTAAAGAATATACTAATTGCCCAATTGCCAGTGATTTTTTTCACAAAAGCCTTTTATTCTCATTTCCTTCCCCACAGCAAAGCAGCTGGCTGAGAGCACAGCAGAGGCTGGTGGTTGGTGCCAGCTGGAGATGATCACTCCCTGAAGCCTCCCTTCCCACGTACTCCCTTAAACACTTCCTATCCATTTTAGAAACGCATAGCATAACTTCATCAAGGACACTGCAGTCTTCTTGCAGTCATTAATGCCCGTTTATTTTTCCTGCTATGCATTGAAAATCAGTTTTCAAAAGCCACTGGTGTTTTAAATGACCCCTCCTTGAGGCACCTAAGTTGGGCTGCTTTTCCAGCTGCATCATGACACCTGCAGGGTACCTGAGCCACCAGGTACTTCTGAACATCGTGGTCAACACAGGTTTTGGGTCACAGATGATTCTCCACAGCTTTCAGAGTTTTATAAAAGCTTAATAGAAGATTTTAAAATGCGGGGGGGGGGAAAAAAAAAAAAAAAAAGTAAAAATGTACCATGACTTTCAGAAAAGCACAAGCCATGACATTGTCCCATACTGTTCAGAGATGTGTGAGCCAGGAAATGTTGGAAAATGACCCAGGGAGGAGATAAGGGAAATGATTCAAAAAGTGAGACAGTGCTGGCATCAAGGCCAGTATTGACATTGTGCTCACATTACCCTTCACTTAACAGCAGCAGAAAAATGCCTTATCTACTACACCACTGCTAAACAGCAAGGTAAGGAAGCCATAGAATTCCCTCTGCTTTGTGGAGGAGGGAAGGGGATGGGGAAGAGAGAGTAAGGGTTCAGTGTATGAGATATAACTTGGTCAGAACTCCCTCTGGACTTGGGATTTACCTTTGTTAGATTATAAGAACATGAATGGCTCCAAAGTAGCATATGCAAAATTATATACATATGTATTCAAAAACTCTCTGATATTGCATGATTGTATATACATATATTTAATATAATAATCATATGTAATATGATAGTTTATATATGAAGGTATCTGTGCACACACACACACACACACACACACACACACACACATATAAAATATGCATGATTTTTTCCCCACTAGTATTTAATGATAGCTATTTTGCTTAGAAGCTTTACACCACTATATATATTGTCACTATATAGTTACTAAAATCCTGTTACTTGCTTATAGTGGTTGCCCAAGTTCTGAAAAACTGTACTTTTGAATACAGAAAAGGCCAAATCAAAATTTATATATTCTGTTTCCTTATATTAATTATATTGATTTTACCTGCACTATAACATCAAATGCTTTCTGTTACTGCCAAAATTTAAGGAATCCTTATTGACATAACTCAGCTTTCAAGTTAAATTAAATCCTAATAAAGCCATTCAAAAGGTTTACTTTTTTGGAAAGATAAAAGTGAGGTATTTCCCTTTCTCCAAGCATGCATTACTTACACCAGACATACCTTGTTCTTTACCATTGCACACGGCAGTGATGCCATTTTCCACAGCACCTTCCCCATCTGAGCTTGGCCTCTCAAACGACAGCTTCTGCAGGGACAGAGAGACTAGCTGACACACAAGGTTTGCACCTTCATAAAATCAAGTGTCGTGAGTCCCTTTAAAAATAGACTTACTGTGAAATAAAGCACACTTTCAAGCTCTCATCCACTTGGAAAAGAATTAGGAGACAGTAAAAAATTCAGTTTTAGAGACTTTAGAAAATCACAGAAACAATAAAATAGCATATATTTGAAAGTGTATTAAAAACAGTGAAATATTCATAATTCACCATATATTTTAATGTATTTCTAGACTCTAAATGCCGCAATAAAGAATTACATGGATCAGGTATGAGTAGGGTAAAAGCTGTATCTTTAAAGAATTCCTCATACATGCATTTGCAATTACAGCTTGTCAGAAAATATTGTATTCCTACAAGGTGCTTCAGTACTTTCAATATATGCAAGAAAGGCTTTTGAAATAAATTTTTAGCACTGATTATTCTGTAATGGTTATGCATGAGGTCTGGGTTGTAGTAGACAGAGCTTATTACAGCATTTTCGATGACCACACTACTCAGAAGTGGTGAAGCCATGAAGACGTGCAGATTATAAAAAAAAAGAATTAATTGCAAGACAAATTACACCCTTTCATGACATGCCTTTTAGAAAAAAAAACCCTATTTTTCAACACTTTAAGTTACTTTTTCAATACTGTGCAGATGTGTGCGAACATGCAAACACAACAGCTTTTGCCTGTGAAACCGGGAAGTCTGGGCTGTCCTGGAACAGTTCCCAGGATCAAAGCAACAGAACGCCACAGGCAGTGGTGCACTCCCACCAAAGGGGTGGCACTTGCCATTAGGAATTGGGTGATGAAAACTCTCTTAGGGGGATTTTTAAGCAGGGGCTGCAGAGAGATTTGCTCACATGGACGCCTTAAAGAAGCAGGGCCTTAAACTGGCGCTGGTAATGCACCAATCACTCACTGCAAAGCTGCTCACTTCCCTAATTCGTGCTCTCACATCCTGCTGAGTCAAGGCAGTGGAGTAGCCAAGTACCACGTGTGAGTAGCCAAGTTTCTGTTGAGACATGAATGCTTGGAAGGGTCTGCCAAAACAGTGACCTCAGCATGCCCAGGGAGCTCTTCAAGGACTAAATTACCCCAAATAAGAGACTTTCCCTTAAAACCCTGGTATAATCTTCATCACTTTTTCCCCTGCTTGCTCTTTGCATTTCTTGGAGACCATCTCTGCCTCTTAGCACACGTATCACACCCATTATCTGCACCCTTCTATGCAGAAGAGAAGCTGGACCCAAGCCAGCAGCTGGTTGTTCATGGCCAAACAAACTGACATGGCAGAAACCTCAATTCTGCAGGATGTGTGCACATATCAAACAAACCCACACCACACAGGAACTGGGTGCCTGAAACAGCAACACAAGGCAGCAAGGGTTTACATCCAGTGCCCACCAGTGTCTCTCTGAGTGATCATAAGGAATTCTGCATTGACCATTTTGATAACTTTACCTTTTCCAGCTCTATTTTGTGTACTGGAGAACTAGACAAAGGCCCATCAGAGTCTACAGCTCCCGGACAGTTGCTGCACACATCTTTTATAACCTTAGGAGACAAAGAAAAACTTATTAATTCTTCATAAAATACAATCAGAGAGATTAGAAATTATATATGGATGTGCAAGGAGATGGGAAGGAGAATCATACAGACATTTACTAGGCTGGCAGGTGTCAGGCAGGCTGACACTACAACTTCTCCATGCTCCCTCCCTAAGTCATTTCAGAGATGACCTGAAGGAGACATAAAGTCTAGAGGTGGAAGGTTTCAGTTTCTAGAAAGACAAAGCTCCAAGGCTCTCCTAAGTGAAGAAACTAACAGCACTGCTGTTTTCCATGAGCTAAATTTGCAATATGAGCTGACACCACCAACCTAATTTCATGACAATGATAAGAAAATGGGATCCAAGGTACCTCAAGCCAATGGACAAGAGTTTTGTATAATACACTGCACAGATGCTCTTATTTTGCTGTCAGAGAACTAATGAAGTGCTGATCAACTTAGAGTTAATCCTGCACAGTGGTATTTCACGGCATTTTTGTATTATAATTGCACATTAACTTAAGAGTTAAAGGTCAAAGTAACTGTAAATATGTTTCTAGCAAATGGAAACTGCACTTTCTCTTCCTAAAACGTTAAAGAAAAATCTTGAGCTGGGAATTTGCTGATATTTTGATGGAATTTAAAGGACTTAAAAACCTGAAATTACATAAATGTAAAAATACAAAATGAATAAAGATGTTTGATGATTCCCCATTGCCATAGCTAAGGTTTTTATCTCTTGTGAGGTTACCACCAGCCCATTATCAGCCTGAAATTGCTTGTGCTGATGAGAACAGGCTCTTGATCCAAATTCATGCTGAGTTTCAAGCTGAACAATTTTGATGTGGAAACTACTAAAATGCAAAGGGTGGCACTAAACAGTCCTTTCCCAGCACTTAAGCTCCCTTTAAGGGTGAAGCTAATGCAAATCAAATGTTTATGGGCTTACAAAGACCCTTATGCTACTCAGGAGCACATGATAAACTACAGGCATTATACACCGTAAAGAAAGGAAGAGAACCAGCACCATTTTACAGAGGGAGAAGTCAGACAAAAGAATGATGAAATCACTCACTCAATGACACATGAAAAAAATCTAAGCAAAGCTGGAAGGTGAATGTACACTTTTATTTCTGAGCTAGAATCTCAAAACACTTCAGCATCCTTTCCTGCCTGTCCGACCTACCCTATATTTTTTTCCAGAACAAGATCAGCATTTCATGGCACTTGGTGTCCTTTGTAATACAAAACGTAGATTTAACTGTGGCAGAGCATTTGCACTTCAAAGCTGAACAAAGCCCTGAATTTCCCAAAATCATAAGATTTTTGAATGTGTCTGTTTTGGGGTTTGTTTTTTTTTTTTTCAATCGCTGGTCCTCAGTATGGTCTAAATACACTGCTGTTTTCTCCCTAGAGAAATGTGACTGTAGAGTTTCTGGGAACATTCATTTCTGTCTCCTGCATGACCCTGATTCAATGGCTTATGTTTTCAGCATCTGCTCACACCACACAGTTAGTTAATTTTGGCAAAGTCGGATTGTAATGGGAGTTACAGACAGAACAGAGGGAAATGATTTGGCAGCACTGACTCAATAGTATGTGCTAAGTCATGCACTCAAGTAAATCCGGTTCTTATCATACCCCACATATTTAAGGAGAAGCTGAAGTGTTTAATTGGGTTGTAATTAAATTTTGATTTAAAAAATGACACATTGTCAAAAGGGAGTTGGTGGCAGGATCTAAAGTAAATGCATATTCAAGAGTCCAACACTTCATTTGGGTTCAAAAGGTTCACTGGCAAAGACTTGCTCATCACCTTCTATGTGAAATATAATTGTGTTCGGTGCACAGCACGAAATTCTTTCTTCTCCACCTCACCAGGATGAAATGTCTTTAATATATAATGGTTGCCTGGATGCGCTCTCTATAATTACGTTTGCAGACAGCTGCCATTAAAAATCTGGTTTTCACATGCATATAGCTTTAGCTCAAAATTTTAAGGATAAAACATTCCACCAGTATTGCCAACTTGCATAATTTCAATCACAAGACTCAAAAGTTCTTGTCAGTTTTTTCTGTGTTCCATCTTCTGGAGCCATATGAAAACAGAAGATCACTATTTTCATTAAAAAGTAGTTGAGAGTGACAGTGAGGAATGTAGTTTAGCAAACTTTTATCCATTGCAACGAAATGTGTAAAAATATGAATAAATGTATTTCAATAGCTCCAAGACCAGAAAGGAAAAACAAAGGAAAAAAAAAAAAAAAAAGAATCCCCCAAAGTGTTATTTTTAATAAAATACCATCATGTGGAGGGCTGGACTGACAATACCTTGTAATGGCAAATATTACATTAATAGCTTAAGTTTTTCACACATTAGAGAAAGGAAATAATTCTCTTTTTCTCACCACAAATGCCTTTGAACATTACATGTACACACACACAGTATGATCTGTGCCAGGAAAATCAAACTGAGATCATAAACAGACTATCTATTCAAATATTTAAAATATATGAGCAAATGTAATCAGAAAATAGAAGACCATGTATTTCTTTGGACAGCCTCAAAACTAAATACGTTTAAAATAATCTTTTGTTATTCCATTGCAAGAATCTTAGGAACCACAATTACCATTACAATGTTACGATTAGCAGACTTCAGAACTGCTACTTTCAAATGCAGACCTGGAAAAACCTTCTGCAACCTGAACTGTATTATTATTCCTTATTTATAGAATTACAGAATTGTTTAGTTGGAAAAGACCCCTAAAATCGAGTCCAACTGTTAACCCAGCACTGCCAAATCCACCACTAAACCATGTCCCTAAGTGCCACATCTTCACAGTATTTTAAATATCTCCAGGGACTGACTCCACCACTTTCCTTGGCAGCCTGTTCTTTTCAGTGAAGAAATTTTTCCTAATATCCAATCTAAACTTCTCCTGGTGAAACTTGAGCTCATTTTCTCTTTTCCTGTCACACGTTACCTGGGAGAAGATCCTGATCCCCATCTGGCTGAAGCCTTTTCAGGGAGCTGTAGGGAACACAAAGGTCCCCCCTGAACCTCCTTTTCTCCAGGTTAAGGAGCCCCAGCTCCCACAGCTGCTCCTAATCAGACTTGGGCTTTTGACCTCGAATCCCCAGGTGGATCAGGACATATGTCAGAGTACAGCACAGAGGGCAGTGACATAAGGCACAGAGGGCAGTGACATAAGGCACAGAGGGGAAATAGTTGCAGGTAGGAAGCTGGAAAGATTCCCTGCCCTGAGCCATGGGTGAAATCAGTGGAATTTCTGTCACATGGTGTGTCTGGAATATTTCTCTCTTTAAAAACTATTTTACTACAGAAGCACTAACATTTACTATAAAAAACTTCATATCTACGTTCACTTACAAATTTCTGTAATTCTTGTATCTTATTTTAAAAGACACACCAGGATTGGAGGCAAAATACTTGTCCAACATTTATTCTTTCTACATGCAAAGTCAGACAAAGTAAATTCGATTCTTCTGGCTACTTTAAAGTTCCAAACTCCAGATAAAAAGCACTGGCTCTGTAGTAAAACCAGAAAGCCAGCTGCTTGTCAGCCAGTTCCTGCAACACAGAAACCAAACAAATTCTGAGTAAAAGTACATTTGTAGACAGTTCTTTATGGCTGATCTCTTTGGGACCTGATAAGGAATAAGACTAAAATATGTCCTGTGCTTGAGGAGCTTGCAGACCTCTCGCCTGGTGGATACCGTGGATGCTCAGGCTACAGGCTACAGGCTCCCTACCACAGGGATGTGATTACAGCATTTTGTATCACCTTGTGTTCTCATGGAACTCACATGAGGAACTCGCATGAGAAACTCGCACTATTAACATGATCGAGTTCAGGACAGAAAGCTCACAGCCTGACTGCTCATTTGCTTCACTTTATGTAATCGGGCCAGAAATCCAGCCAGACACCCACCCAGCCACTTGTCCCCCTCTGCCCACATGTTTCACAAATACTGGAATTGCTAGAAATGGGATGGGCTGAATCCCTTGGCTCTGCCACTTAACTCTGGAAATAGGAATATGGCAAAGCTGAAATCTGCTTAAGCACAACACAGCAGAGGGAAAAGGGTTTGGCTCCAGATGTAAGTCAGTATTTCCCATTCCTGAAACACTCCTTTTTCACTGCTGGAAGAGTGCTGACTTTCTGGGACTCTCTGTCTTTTTGACATGATTAAATCCTCATTTTCTCTCTCTTGTGGACTGTTTCATAATGATGTATATTAGTGTCAATACCCTCCTTCTTAGGAGAGCAGCAAAACTCTTAGTGTTTTGCAGAGAAGAAATGCCCCAAGGAATTTACCTAGAGGAAAATCTTAGGCAGGAAAGGCAGAAATTATTCCCATCATAGCCTACACTTTAAGTCTCAAAAAGAAACCCCCTTTACCTTCTGTACTGGAAATCATTATTCTCAGGTATCCCTCAGCCTGCAAGGATTAATCTTTCTGCCTTAGTGCCGTTTGTGTGAGGAAAGTGAAGATGAGGTTCTGGCAGTCAGTAAGCCTGTCCTTAGTGCCTGTGCATCCCCTTAGAAATACTTTTCTGACTCACCTAAGACGAGCCCTGCACCATTTCTCCTGTGTTACAGCCATGAAGTCCCCTGCCATCCATGGTCAGGCGGAGCCCGGGGTGGAGGCACTGCCCAGAGGCTGGGGAGGGTGGCAGGAGGCACTGCTGCTCCAAGGGCAGAGGTGCCCTGTGCCAGGGGAGCTGCATCCCCAGCCTGGGTGGTGCAGAGGTGGACATCTCACCTTAGGCTGTGAGTCTGAGCTAGGTGTGATTTAAACAATTTTCCAGCCAAAGCTGTGAGGAGGAGGGAGGGAACAGTATCTAGTGGTGAAAGTCCCAGCCCTCCTGGGTTCTGCTCCGACTGCAGCAGCTTGCATTTATGATTTTAGCCAGTAAACCCAAAGAAAAATTATCGCTGAGAAAACAAGTAAATAGGATGTTTGTGGTTCTGTATTCATGGGTGGTTTGGCTGGGTTTTTTAAATCTACATATACATCTGGTTCTTTTAAATAATGCATTGTTTTCCATGGTGCTGGTCACACACACACACACAGACTCTGGCTCAGAGCCCAGCTGGGATCCTCTGGCTCTGCCCACTGCCAGAGTCCTGCAGACTGGTCAAAACTCCCAGTGCAGCTTGGTCCATCACCTCTGCAGGTGAGGCCCTAAACAGATCTCATGCAAACTCACTGACCTTGCTGTGACTTGAACCAAGGTGTTTTAAACCTTCTGTTTGAGATGACAGGGGTGTAATTCCTGGGAGGTTTCATTTAGTCTGCACAGCCTTCGCTGATGGTGATGATGGGCAGTGGAGAAAGAACCTGGCCTGACTGTCTTGGGTCATAGTACATTCTTTAAGTTTCTTACAAATTAACAAACACTGCATGGAAATCACTAGTACCAAGTATGCATCCCCAAAACCACTCTTTTTAGTCAGTTTTAAGGCTTAACCATTCAGCACTTGACTCTACTCAGCTACAAAATGGAGATAATAACCTCTTTGGGGAGCACTACACAGGCCAAGAAAACAATGCTTGAAGTGTTGAAGATCTCTAGCTGGAAATTCCCATAGAAAGCAAAAGCAGAGACACAATGTTTACAGTTACAAGCTCAATTTTATGCTGATATAAACTGGCTAAAAGAACAGCTCTGTCAGTAGTTTACCCTCCATTAAAACTGTTCACATAGAGACTGGAGGCCAGAAGTTACTTGACTCCCTTCTCTAAACCCAGGGCAGTGAAAAAAAGAGATGTTTTCAAAGACTTTCATGAAAGACAACATGCAGTTAGTCAGGAAGAAAAACTGGGTAGGTGAACCAGCTAAACAGCCCTACAAGGAATGCTGCAGGGCCTTTGGATGACTGGATACAGTCCCAACCATGATTTTATTCTCTCTCCAGGGAAAAACATCCTCCAAGTTCAGAACTGACAGAGCATAGTCAAAATGATAGATGAAGAAATGTCTCCTTATGGCTGGAAGATTGACTGCCCAATTACAGACCCTCAGCTGAAGAGATTGCTGCACAGTTGGCAGAGCACTGTAAAATGAAGAGAAGTTAACAAAGGGTGCCTAATGTTAGGGAAAAATGAAACTCAAGGCCAGTACTCCAGAATGATAGATTCCATCTCATGCATGATAAACCAGAAATACATTTTTGCAGGAGGAATCTTGGGAGGAAGAGAAGGCCTTGGGACCAGTCACTGTGACCATTTACTTCTACCAGTCTTCTACAGCAAGTTACCTCAACTTAATTTCTGTGGCGTCCACGTATTTTTAATATTGAGTGCAGTTTTCTGTGGCCTAGTCTGAGGGTTCTGCACACAGAGCACATTCATCTGTACAAACAAAGCCACTGAAGAAGTGTCTTCTCGTAAGGTCTTACTAGTCCTTTTTTTAATGCAGCATTTCCCAGGGATGCTGACAAGTAAGTGTCGTTTTACCACTCTGTTGGATGTGCTGAGAAAACCAGGAAAATTTCAGACCTCACTTGACCACAAAAGGGTGCACAGATGCATGTATACTCAAGTGTGCAGGGAAAAGGATAATTTTTGGGTCAGAGTGTGTAACTGCACACATTTTTTTTCATGTACATTTTTGTGGGAACATTTTAGGACTCAAGTCTGGAAAATTCCATGACTTTTTGTTGCCCACCATATTACCGAGATGATCTCAGCTGTAGCCTGAATTTATACTAGCTTTGCTCCTTCCTCTGAAATCTTGACAGGCTCTTTGGTGACATCAGCTATCTGTTTTCATCAAGCATTTGTTAGCTGGTGAATCTGAAACTCCCTTTGTGGTTTCCAGTCTAGACTTCCATTTGCACTATGTTTATCAGCTGGGGCTTTTTTGGTGTCATCTTTACAAAAAAAAAACAGTCTAAAGTAATCTGCAGCAATTTAGAATTGGTCTTCCAATAGATATTTTAAAATTATTTACTTAATAAACATATTCTGTACTGATTACTTACATGAATTGGAGAAAAAATAATTTGGTTTAGCTTTCAAAGGACAATGTGGCCTCCAAAAACATTTTGAGCTTTTTTAGGATCAAGTGTAAAGCTTTAATGTGACAACATTTGAATTCATGAGAACCCATTGCTCCTGGGCGATAACCTGCCTCAAATGGCACATACTGGTGCAGTATCTTTGACCAAGAAGGCATCTGAAACTCTAAAAATGTGGTTGCAGAGTCCTTTTTCATTGGCAGCCTCTGGTTCCGCCCATTTTATCAACTACAGAAATCACATGGAAGGGACAGAGCCTGGGAAGGACCCTGGCCCTCTGACTGACGGGCTGGGAAAGCTCAGATCACCCAAGATGAAGCAGTGACCTCTTTCATAGTGTAAGAATGTCCTACACAAAGCTACACATGATTTTCAGAAACTAATTTTGAGTAAGGCTTGAATGATCACATAATTGCCTACATAATAAAAAAAAATCCTTAAATGTTGGTGTATTTAAAAAAAATAATGCTTATTTTATTTCTCCAAAGGCCATACTTCTTTTGGAAAACACTGGAGCTGCACAGATCATTTCTGGTTAGCTGTGGGACAGGAAATTCGTACGGCATAAGCAAAGGGCTGAAGCAGCTCTGAGGACTTGGAAGTCAAGTACAGTAACACTGCCATGTACTTGAAAGATTTCATTAATAGAGAGCTCTGCAGCATGAAGGAGCTAAATAAAGCACTGTCAGACTGGCTCCAAATGCTTTGCAGACACACAGAATACACAACTGTGTGACCATGCAACTGCACAAAATGCCTCTTTTTTTTTTCTTTTTTTTTTTTTTTCCATTTTGAAGCAGCAGGAATGCATCTGGGATATGGAAAAATCTAGTAGTGCTCTGTCTGCCTGTGTGGGGATGCTTTATATACAATTTAAAAAAATAAAACAATTTTTATGAAAGAACGTCTGATAGATGCTAATGAACTCAGTATTACTAAATCCGAATTTAGAACAACACAGGAAATAAGGGTGCAGTTCCTATGATCTAATTACAGCGGAATTCCCTTGGAAGGGAATATGACTTATGGACTTCTTTTCATTCCAATCAGTGGTTTTGAAATGCTAGCTGAACTAGTGGGACACTTGCATGACTTTAAAACAAGACTTTAAAACGTAGAACAAGATACTGATTATAGAAGAAGCCTAATAAATACATGGCTGGGATTAGCTGCTGTTAAAATGACAATAGGGAGAGCATTTGCTAAGCTAGGATACAAAGTCACAGTCAAAACCAAACACACACAAACCGCAAACCCCCAAAAGGTAAATTCAAACATTGCAAAATAGGAAATTACAGATTAATTTTCCATTTAGTACCTTGGCCCACAGCAGAATTTATACCCTTTAAGCTGCATTTTATGTCTCCCTCTTCTGCAGAAAAACTATCTGCCATCAGGAAATTCCTATGTGTTTAATTCAATTGTATTTGGAAAAATACAATTTATTCTTAGAAAAATAAGTACCATATAAGGTTAGATCAGAGAACAGCACGGAGAATGCCTGATGAGTCTGATGCAATCAGACCTACACATGTATTTAAAAGATTGGATTTCAAGGTCTTAAAACAGTTGCTACTTCAACTGCAGTGATAGTTTCCCACACTACTTCACTGACCTCCACCTTTGAGGCTGGCAAAGTCCAACATAAATACTGGTAATCTGGTTAGGATCTGTAACTGCAGCCCTTGCCTTGGGATTTTCCATGTTTGCAGACATTGAACAGAGAGCAAGGGAAGATGACAAAATCCCATTTTCTCAGAAGTCTACGTTCCCAGGACATAACAGACCATACATTGTTAAACCAGAATTAGGAAACTTGAATGGCCTTCAGGAAGCTGAAGGATTTTTCTCCATCCAGAGCAATTCAAACAGGTATCTCCTCAGAGAATCTCCTTTATAAAAAGGTGACACCATGCCAAAAATAATATGGGTGCCATCTGCCTCCGCCTGAGGGAATTTGAACCTTCCACTTACCACCAGTGGGCCCTAACCACCAAATCTTTATGGAAAATGAACTGGAGAAGAAGAAGGCAGGAAATTTGCCACCTCTCCTCTCTGTGCCATATTGTGCTATTAATAGTGGAAGCCATCACAGCAGCAGCACTGGGTTAACCCTGAGGAATTGCTTCGAGGTCTGAACTTAAAGTCTGTATTTCTGCAGTCCCAAATTAGATGGGATTTATGTGGTCTGGATTTGTGTGGAAGTTGCTGTCTGTGTCTCGGTTTGTAACAGCAACTGAGCAATGTGAGCACTTTGTGGGTAGAAAAACTCCTGGCCAGAAAACCCCCCTTACCTTTAGCCACTGTTCTGCCTGCTCTTTGCTCTGCACTGCCAGAACCAGGGCATCCGCTCCTTGGTGAGAGATTTTCAGCTCGTGCTTCTTCTTTTTGCTGTCCTTGGGAATATAGGTGATACTGCAGTCATTCAGGAGCAGCTCCATCTGGGGCTGCTGGTCCTTGGAGCTTTTGTAACACTAAATAAACGTAAGGAAAGTTCCAGAGTTAGATATTACCTTTCTGAACCTTGGGGGAAGCTCTTATTATGTAGAAATGCTATATTTTTATTTCATAAAATTTTGAATATATTTTACACATCCCTTTACCACATACCACAGAGTTCAGCCAGAGTGAACTCATCCACTCTGTAAAGCAAAATTACTTCCAAACTGACAATAATAGATGTCTTTTATTGCAGGACAGGTACAACATATGGAGAGCATTAAACGTCTCTGCATTATCCTTATGACTCAACCTTGACCGTGATCAGGTAGGAAAAGGGTGATTTAGGAAATCTGTTCACATGTAGCAGCAGAATAAACTTGTAACTTAACAACTTTAAATCACAGATGTTTACATTGCCCTCCAGTGACAGACCAGCATATGAAGGCAAATCTACATCAGTGCCTATGTACTGCAATTGCAAAGATGCTGGCACATGCCTTACTCACCTGTTCATTTTCTTGAGATAAGTTAAAAAAAATCATGGAAACTGGGTAAAATCACACTTTTTCAATCAATACAGTCTAATAGTCCCCGCACAAATTTCTGTCACTTTATTTTGTAAGCTCCTGGGTACACTGATGCACTTACATTTTCTCTCTCATTAGTAAATGTTGTCAATGAACAGCCATTTCATGCTGGGTCACTGATGACCTGCTTTGTTGGAACTGGTGATCTGAAGACAGAGGGCTCCTCATGACATCACTTGTCCTACAGACCCAGCCTCCATTCCCACCTTCCAACACACACATCAGTACAGCTGAGGCTCACAAAGCTGTTGCAGTGCCAGACTGCAGAACAATGTTTAACTCTCTATACAAATGTGCCCAAATATATTTTATATACCTGTGTAAATGGGGCTTTCACTCATACAAATAAGCACAAGGCTAAAAGGACACCTGATAATAAAGAGGTCTCTTATAATCAGTAAGACTGACTAGTATCTGCATACAAAGAACAGCTGAGCATTTATGTGAATAGAGAAATGCACACGAACTTCTGCATGTCTGCAGCAGTATTCATGCCAGGATGCAATTGTCAGGAAGACAGTAGCTGATAAAAGTATGTTATAAACACTACAAGTTAGGCTGAGCAAATACAGCCAACTCTAAACCGGCCCCTGCAGATCACTGACAACCCTTCCCTCTCCAAAGCCCATTAATACCAAAGCTTCTCCAATTTGGTCACAGATTTTCAATTTACGACATTTAAAAAATACTAAGTTTTCAAGTTATGAAATCTTGAAGGTATACATTATTCACTTTAAGAACCAATAAATAGCTTGTAATTCCTTTTATATTAATTTAAATATTTTATTTATAATTATACATTGCTAATACTGAAGCATGTATATATTAAAAGACTCAAAGTGAAAAATGAGTCCCTGACGGACTTTAAGCAAAAAGCAATTCCCCACTAAAAGTTATTTTTAATGTCTAATTCTAATTAAAATATTTTTGTTTTATGATGACAGCTGCATTTATGACACAAGCAATTACTAATCCCTAAGAACACGTATTTGTTTTACTTGCATTTCTCGTAAGTTTAACTGTACAAGTCCTCCTTCAAAATAAACCAATCCTATGTAACTTGGTTGTTAGACTCCTATTGTGATTTTATTTTCTTAATCCCCATTATAGAATTACTGAAACACGACCCCGGTAAAGAAAAAAGCTTTTTTTGGACCACACACGTGGGTAAAGGAAATGAAAATATAAAAAATAACATTTTTATAAGTTACAATAAATCTAATAGTAGAACAAATGCTGTATGACTTCAGGGAAAAACCTGTTTCTCTGTCTCTTTCCTTTCTTCAAGTTGTTATTGCATGGTCTTGAAATCTGATATGATACTGATATATGGTGATAAAAATGTGCATTAAGGATAATGACATTATAAGAATATAATAGAAGCTGAATCAGAATGAACTTTTTTCCAACATTTAAATACAGAAGGATACAAAAATTAAAGCTACTCCAAACTAGCAAATTCTTTCCAACTGTATTTTCAGAAATCTCTTACCTCCATTTCACATCCTGCTATTTTCTATACTGCCAATAAGCATAAATGTACTTGGAAAGTGAACACACCTAATCTGCAATGTACCACTGTAGAACAGACATTCTACAGAAAATGTTCTATGACCAGTTAATCAGCTTTTAACACTTGGGATAGTGCAGTAATTGTTAGTTATGTAATAAGTGCAATGGCTGGAAGCATCATATTAGAAGACAGGAGCACCAACGAACCCCAGCTTATTGATTAATATGAGAATTAGTTTGCTCATAATGGCACACAGTGAGTGTTTCCCTCAGTTAAGGTCTCTTTTCAGAAAACAAAAAAGCATCTATAAGTGGATAATTCATGGAATCTTTCACTGGTGCCTCCAATCAGAAAGAAGCGTAACAGATTTGCTTAAGGAATAAATACATCCACTTGTTTCTCTCCCTTTTCTAATGCAGCTGTGCATCATGTGAATACTGCATCGTAATTACTGCAGAACAGATGGCAAAGGTTTAGTTTAAAGTGTATACATTACCACAGCATATGCTGCCAAGTGAGTTCTCAGTCCAACAAGGGACTTTTCTCTCCAGCATTCTGATCCAATGGTTCACACACAGAGCTCCCTATGAGATATTTTTGTCCGCAGGGAATGAAAGATTGGATTTACAGTTTCAGCAACGTTTTTTTTCCAAATAAAATATTTTAGAAGATAATGGGCCAGACGTTCTTTCCGATATCAGAGATCTGCTGGAGTTCAAGCTTAAGTGAAATAAAAATCAGAGTTCTAAGTGGTTAAATGGTATAATTTCAGTGCTTTTCTGCTGCTTGGGTAAATCATGACTGAACTCTTTGGTAAAGCTACTGCAGACTTGACTACTGTTAGCAGAATATAATCCAAAAATCAAGTTCCTGTAAAAATAAATACATTATCTAAAAGGTACAAAGAAAATATAGCTAGCTAAAAATAAGAATTACCAGTAGTTTGTTGTCTTTGATAACACACAGTAGTTTGGTCCATTGCCCAAATCGTTTTTTTCTAAGAAGGAAGGCACAGATTTTGGCATCCTTCACCAGATCCATAGAGGCTTCCTCAGAAGGCCACTGATGTCTCATTTTCTTCCCCTTTCCATCCTCCTCCTCTTCATCGTAGGATTCATAAGAGCTGCTCATAGCATCTGAGTCATAATCTTTAATAAAAGTGTAAAAGTGTTAGGTTAAAACACTTAGCCATGAAGCCCATTGAAATAACTGAAAACCTCAAAATGGTTCATTTTAAGTGAAAGCTTTTGAAAGTCAGCCATGAACAAGTTACTGTTTCAGTGCTTAGTAATATCAATGCATTAAGTAAATTAAATAAAAGATACTTTGCCAATATGAAACTTTATGGAAGACCCATACAGACAACTTGTGAATTTTAATGAAACAATAAGCTGGGATTACATAGCTAGAATTTCAGGTAGTGTTTCATTATCTTCAAAATATTGTTTGACAGCTTCATTTTTTGTAATTCTTTCACAGAGAAACATCTTCACCTTGCTTTAGAACATCACATCAAGAAACAAACAACCCATATGGCAAAGGTCATAAGAATACATTATGGGGCAGTGTCTACCCACATAACATTTCATATAATTCCCAAATACAGCCCCTGTAGTGCTACAATTAGCATTCCGTAGACAGTGTTGTCCCTTGAATGACAGGCTCTGATGGAGGTAAAAGCGTTGTGCAGAAATCTTTTGTTCTGTGCTTAGCCTCAGCTGCTTAATTCTACTCCAAGTTTTGTGGTGGAATGGCAAGCTTCCGTTTTAATTAAACTATTTTTCTTCAGGCCTTTCATTTTCCACAATGCAGGCAGATCTAGCAGCACCCCCAACTAGAAAACTATTTTGCTGTTACCCTGCTCTTATCGCAGAACCCTCCCTTCCACCATCCATACTCATTTGTTTATGTGGGTATATGTGTGTAAAGCCCTTCAGAAAACAACACCAGAAATCCTGTTATCCGCTGGCACGTGTTCACACGAAGGAAAACTGACTGGAATATTTTTAAAAGCTGAGATTTCAGCAAAACATTTCGTGTAGACTTTGATCTATTTTTAGGCCGGAAGGTGGAAGAAAATCTCGTTTGCTTTAGCTAGGTAATTAGGAAACAGTCGGGATGTAGGAAGGAGAATTAGAAAGACTGGGAAGAGGACAAGAGAGCGGATTGCTGGAAAGCTCATTCTGCATCAGTTCCTTCCTGTGTGCACAGTCAGAATGGAACTTACCTCACATCTCTGAATCAAAATTAGATATTCTCATTCAACTTGTGTTTTCATAAAAGTGGATGAAACAGTATATCTTCAGCTCAAAGTGAAATGAAAGTAAAACTTAGAGCCCTGGAAGTTTATTTTTAACATTGAATTGCCATTTTCTGGTCAATTGTGCTACAGGGTGTTTGGTTTGGGGCAGATCCATATGGGCAAGTGGTAAAAGCCTCAGATGATTATCAGTGGGAAAACACTCCAGTTTTTCACTTGTGTTACAAAAAATCAAGAGGAGGACGGAAAAACTCAGAGCAAATATTTAAACTGACAGATTTGGAAATGTTTATTCCAGATTATTTATTTTTGCATATTTATTTAAAAGTATACATAAGAACTAGTAGAACTTGCTGCTTCGTCCTTCTTACCCCTGAAGAAGGAAAAAAGCCTAAACAACCCCCCCCCAAATCCAGAACCAAACCAAAACATTCTCCCTGCTCCAACTTCTTTCAGAGCAGCTTTCTACAAACTTTCACACAGAAACATCAGGAAATGCTTGAGAGACCATTGACCAGTCACAAACACACAGTAACATGCCAGCCTGCTGAGCACAGAGAACGAACAATTCACGGGGAGCAACCAAACACAAAATGCAAGGTCTGATCATTAAAACAGCTTCTTCAAAAAGATCTCCCAAAGGCATGGGCTGTGGGACAAGCTGCCATTAACTAAAGTTGCCATCTCTCTGGGAACTTCTTCAGCTCTTGGCTTTCCCTTTTCAGGAAAGTAATTAGTGCCCATAACCTCCTCACCCTCTCATCCTTCGTATTTAGCTGTGATCTTTGTTACAGCTATGACAATATCGCAATGTTCATGTTGATGTTTGGTCCATTTCTACAATATTCTTTTACCTCATTCATTATTTTGCCTTGGTTTTGGCAAATTTTTTTTTTTTTTTTTTTTTTTTTTTTAAGGTAAGAAGTAGAAGTAAGAACTTACTACCCATAGGTTAAGACATAGATACACTGTTCTGGTGGGATATTGCTGTATTATTACTAATGAGATTTTTCCATTAAGAAAATAGTTTTTGAATGCAAGAGTGTCTGAGGGTAAATTTTACCAGATGAACTTGAAACTTAACTGTACAGGGAGGACAATCTTCAAGTATATTCTACCCAAGAGAGTGGAGCTGGGTCATTTTTCTGCACTCTGAAGATGGGAAGTTTCCATGACAGAGACTTTTCTATCAGAGGACTACATTTTTAAGTGCACCAATCAAAAGGATGAAAAAACTGAATCTGTTTCAGCATACTATTTTTCTTCCCTGTTTAGAAAGTCATTTAACTTTTTCATATTGCAGTAAAGAATGTTCCAACTTGGATAAAATACCAGGTCATCCCTTTGTCTTATACAGAAAAGTTGATTTTCTTCTGACCATAAGCCCCATGCAACAATATTGCTTTATTCCTAGCATATTTACTTGGATAAATCATTGAGTTTTCCTCACAGCATTGAAGCCCACTATTTTCTTACAGCAAGTTCTACCAGTTTCCAGAAGAAAATAATTGTCGAAAGTGCTGATTGGGACTTCACAGTAAAAACTGAAATTCTGCATGTTTAATACCCTACAGCTATTTCCTATGCGGCTCACAAGCATTCCAAGTGCAGATTTCCTGTTAGCCATTAGCTGTGTGCTCGGCACAGGGACTCTGCTGGCACTGCAGTTGCAGTTTTATCCACATCTCTGTTTCTAGGAGGATGAAAGCCAGCAGGAGCTACCAAAGGCCCAACCTGACCCAGGCTAATGGGATCTTTGGGGACCTGTTGCCATATCCTGCCCAGTAAATATTCCTCATGTCTCCCTTGTTGGTTTGTGGGACTCTTGGCCAGATGAAGAGCTTCTCATGTGACTCACACCAGGAAGGATGCCCGCCCTGAAGTGCTCATATCATCCCTGATGACACTTGGCTCCTCTTTACCGCATCCTGCTTCTACAGCTTGTTCTCCAAACTGCTCTATCACATCCAAAACAAGGTTTCCAGGCTCTGAGATGCAAACTAGCATGTGGAGAAAAATGTCCCTCCAAAACAAAGTGCATTTATTAAGTCTATTAAAGTCTCAGGGGGTAAAGATGCACTGATACAACATGTTCCAATGCTGCTAATCTACCAGTTTTTACATATTTGGCACTTTCTGATTAATTTGACTTCTTTCGACATTGACTTTTCACCTTCATGTTCACAAAAATTTCCCACTGTTATGGGGTGAAAATCACAGTGGACTTTCATATTATTTGCAATAGTGTATTCCTAAGACTAGTCTGTATAAATTTAGGTATATTGTACAGATCAGTAGCTTTTAATATAGAGAGAGTTATCAGACAAGTCATACACACTCTTGCTTTCATCTACATGCAAACACTTACTTATAAACCAGTTAGAGGGACTTTGGAAAGTTATGGGTATTTCATTTTCATGACCATGTTCTGCAATTTTCTTCAGTGCTTGTTTACTTTTACAGGTAAGACACATGGTATGTAAGTCTCCTTGCTATTAGCGACATTACAAAAATATTCCATAGGAATATTTACTTAAAATAATTACATCTATTCCAATAGATGCATTCTTGCATTTCTTCTACTTCAAGAACTTCTTCCTATTGTCTTCTCCATCTCAAATATTCCAAACAGTTAAGGTTATATCTTTTAATACACTTTGGTATCTGGTTTTAATTACCATATAACTGGATTCAGTGGACATTTTGCATGAGCTAAGATGTATTACTGATTGCACAGTGAATTTAAAAGCAACTTCATTACCAGTGAAGAGAGGAATTCTTTTAACACTATTTTTAAGATATGATAAACTCCAGAACATTAGAAAATATAACACCATCTCAGCAAGTGGAATGTTAAGTCACACTAACAGAGATTTAAATGTCTGGAGATATACATATATACACACACACACACACACACAAAATTATGGAATTATTAATGAATTTTTATGCCTGATATCCTAAATACTGTCATGCATTTAAATGCTTAAGTACAACAAGAATTCAGCTTCATACTTTGTCTTGTTTTTCCCTAGTTGATTTTTTAGCAGTACTATTAATATTTGCACTATTAGTATTCCTCTGCCTGAGCATGCCTCTTGTTTAACAACAAAACCCAAGTCAGAAGCTCACTGGGTCACAGTGTGTATCATGACCACCCTGCAGCATTTCAAGGGAGAAAATGAAGAGAAGAGTGATACTGCTGCTCTTCTAAATCCATATGTAATTTCATTTGCTTTCCAGCACATGAAACTCTTTCTTACCTTGAATTTCTAGGTTAATTAAAAGCTTCTAGATAACATCAGTTTGTGCAGTGTACAGATGAATAGTATTTTAGTTTTAAGGTGACTCCTATGCATGTTTTAAGAACAGAGAGATAATTTAAATTAAAATAGGGAAGATGTGCCTTTAATCTTCAGACCATAGAAAATAATGATTAGTGATAAATCAGCCCTACACAAGTAATAAATTACCCCAGCCAATAAAAATGCAGCAAAAAGATGGTACATAATATGCTGTTGACTGACCCTGTGTAGAGGTCACAGCAGTCATTTCAGTGTTTCATCAGAGTGCTCTCAGCACAGCTCCACTGAAGTGCACAGGTCTTTGGGGAAGCATTTGGGTGTGAAAAAGAACATTTGGGTGTTGCAGAAGGACACTTGGGTAGACAGCCAGAGACAGCCTTTGCCTCCTGTCCTGAACGAGTGGTCACAAAAGTACTGTTATGGGCATCTCACATGGCTTGTGGGAGCTGCTGGGGCCACTTCATCCCTTTCCACGATGTCTCATCAGAAATGCTACAAATTATTTCCTTGGTTTTTTTTTTTTCTTTTTGTAGATTTTAGCAAGCAATTCGGTGCAACAGAGGCACAGCAGGCAGATGTGCAGATCAGTACCAGTTTCTGAGACCTCTGCTTTCACAGTGTGATAAATTTAGAGGGGTTTACTCTGGGCAATATTTAACTCTGGACTCCTGGCCCAATGCCCCCATTGTGTGTGGTTCAAAGCAGTCAAAAAGGTTAATGGCTAATTTGGGCCCTCTGTCTCCAACAGCTGCTGAAACCTGTTTACGTGCTCCTCACTTGGGCACCAAGTTTAGTTTCCTGTAAGAAGAGCCTGGTTTGAGCACACCAAAACAGTTCTGCAAACCAACCCAATGCATGGCCAGCAAAGATAACCAGAACTGGCCCAAACTGTCAAAGTATCACTTACGACACATCACCACAGCAACAGAGATGGAGTTCTCAAGTAATAAAAAGATCTGAAGGACAGTGGAATTACCAATGGCTCAGAAACTGCCTGGAAATGTCTTACTCACTGGAAGTGATGTACTCAGGAGCCTTCCCAGGACTAAGTGGCACTGCCTCCTCATAATAGCCTTCAGGAAGGGAAGATGTTGGCAGTGGTGGAGGCCCATTATCTGGTGGCTAAATGAATAAAAAAAGAAAAAGTGATTACAGACCAACAAGGTGTTAAATTAAACACGGACAGAACATCTGCTCATGATCAGTGCCAATGCAACCAGCTTCATAAACCCTGCTCTTGTGACTATTTCCTGTGTTGACTATCTCTAAAGGCAAGGCTCTGGAGGGCTCAGTTAGGTGTTCTGCAAGGTAGCATCTTTTAGATGAGAAGCAAGCCCAAATCCTAAGTTCCTCATATCTTGTTATAATTAAACAATAATAACTAAAGGTTGAGACTTGAAGCAGTAAAGGAACTTAATTATGCTTCATAACATGTTGATACATTTTTAAATACATTATTGTCCCGACCTTTACCTTTAATCAGGATAAGGAAACAAAACTTTCTTTCATGTCCTCCAAGTTCTTTGGAGATGATAAACACTGGAGAATCCTATTTGTCATTGCTAAGGATGGCAAAATCAATATAACAGCTACATTAAAATAAATATTCTCCACAACAGCATTAAGTGGGAAAAATGCTGAAAAGCTATAGTTCTCCATTTAAGAACTGGAAATCCAATGGGTCTATGTAGGAAAGAGACTTCTATGCATAGACCACTTTACAGTTTTAAGGCTTATTGGTATTTTACACCTAAAATAATTCACGTTACAGCAGCAAACAGCAGTTCAGTTGGACACTTTAGAAAAGTTAAATAGCCTGGGCTGGCAGAGACTAAGGAGGGAAAATTTAATCATATTTTCATGATAGGTATTTTTTCAATGGCAAATTGATTCTTAATATACATATTAATGTTTATAATGCTATTTCTACTTAGTAAAAAGTAACCTACAAACAAGGAAAACTTTGAAACATCAAGAAATTATTACATGAAAAAATAAATATGTCAAATACTAGGTCAAATTCTAAAATGCTTCTTTTAAATATAAACCTGTTTTAAACTTAAAACTGACCAACTGTTGGTACGTTGATATAATAACAAAGTAAATTTAGTACTTTGTGACTTTTTCCATATGACTTTATTGTTCTCTTTCCTTAACAAATACCAAGACAGCCGTATTTTATGGAACCAATTCATATTTGCCACAGTTTTTTAGTTTCATATTTACGTGTTAGAGAAAATATTGAAGCCTTTTTTCAGCACCAATGGTTTATTGCATTGTAGCAAAAATGTAACTTGCAAGCAGAGTCGCATTTCTGCAGTAACATGTTTTCAACATATCTTTCTTTTTTTTTTTTTTGTATCTTTTTTTTAATGTAACAACAGAGATACAGCCATGATTGTTTGCACTGGACTGATCCAGTGTAAACTAAGGGAATGAATAGAGATACTGAAGTGATAAACTGGTCAGATACAGAAACTTTCTGTATGCTCCTCTTTTGCTCCCTGTTAGAAGTTATCTGGGAGGAGCCTGGGCTTTAATAACATGTGCCATTAACTGTAGTGAAATTACTTATGTGGGCACTTTCAGGGCTGGATTCATCTTTGACTATTTCAAAGCCAGACATCTCCAAACCTCATTGCTGATTACACACCTACACCAGTCACCTAACTTTTAACACCATCACTAAGGTGAGTCCCATCCTTAGGGTGCTCTGTAGTTATATTCGTATCAAGTAGGTTATTCCACCTTGCAGGTAAGTGTTTGTGCATTCCCAGTGTGCAGGAAGGCGAGAGCTGGTGACTAACCCTGCCCTTCAGCTCATCCTGCATGGATTTACCTTTGCACACCAAGTAAAACAAGAAACTTTTTCATGAACAATGAACTGATTCATGACTGAACACAGAAATTCCTGGTCAGATTGAAATTTACACTAATATTACTCCTATTATCAAATGATACAGCCAACTTCTCACATCACAATCAATTACAAATTACAGTTGGCAATTACTCTTGCCTACAATGTGAACCAAATGAGATTTTCTCACAGGCCAGCTTTGCTAGAGAAATTATCTGTCAAAGAAGCAAAATAAAGAAAAAAAAAAATTAGTTCCAGTGTAGTAACCCTGTAATTTTGCTGAAAAAAAAAAAAAAAAAAATCAAACTGACAATCTGCACATCATGACAACATAAATGAGTCTTTCAAGATTAGCTGCTGCTTCATAACAGGCATAAGGGATATCAAAAATTACTATATGTTTGTTGCTGTTGGAAAATTGACAGCAATTATGAATTGCTCTACACATTATCACCTCTGTGTGGCCTGAGTGCTAGACACTAGAGGCAGAACTGCCTCCAAACACTCCAAATACTTATTTTCCCCCTTCACACAAGTGGGTAAAACCTTGTTCTCATTAGTTGTGGTCCCAGTTTGTTCCTGGGGCAGCATAGATTCACACTACCCTTTTCATTAGACAAAATAATTTCTTGGTCTAGCCTTAAACCATTTTTTCCATCAGGTGTACACAATATATGAAATTTCTATCATTATTGAACCTCATTCACCTAGGAAATGCATGTCCTGAGTAATTCCAATTTTGACTTGACACAGCACCGAGGTTTCAAAGCTGTATTTTATCCGGGGACAAACATAGGCTCCAATAAAGATCAGGAGGGGAAAAAAAAAAAAAAATCCTTGTTTTTAGACAAAATGTTATTCAGAAAGAAAGAAAAAAGGAAATGAAACACAAATGGTGCTTGTCTGATTTCGACCCTTCTGGAGCACCAGTTACTTCATACAGCTGGGGCGGGCTGCGCTGTGCAGCCAACGTCAACACAGATGGAACCCATTGCTGAATTAACTGGGCCCTCCTCTCTAAAATGCATTTTGCAGTGCTTGCCATAACAAAGTTGAAAACAATTTTATATATATATATATATATATATATATATATATATATATATATATATATATATAATGGAGAAACAGAAACATCCAACATTAAATACTTGATAAAAGTGGGGCTGCTTTACTATTAAATCCCTCCCCCCAATAGATTAAATACAAAATAAAATATCTCAAATCTGAACCATAAACAACTACATCTTTTGGCAGACATGGGGTATATGAGTTTGACCACCAAGATACATAAAAACATTTATGTGTGCATTCTGGTATTAGTTACTAATATTTATAGTTCTTTAATGTTTTTACTATTGCTAGTTGTATTTTTTCATTCTTTCCCCTCAGCAATTTTCAGTGGAAGAATTTTGATGAAGTTATGAATTATGAACTAGGTCTTTATTCAATAACTTTTCAATAGTTTACCTGAAAAAATGAAAAGGCCATAAAACCCACAATATTATTTACATATTCTGCAAAAAGATTAGATCTGGAAAACACTAGAACATGTGTGGCTTGAGTGGTACCAGGAGGAAAGACCTGGCAACCTGCAAGGAAGGCATTAGCAAGAATTTCGCGGCCCCCCCCACCTCTTTTTTTTTTAATTTGGTTTTTTGTTGTTTGTTTTTGTTTGTTTGTTTGGGGTTTGTTTTGTTTTGTTTTAAGGACAGGTAACAAGGAAGAAACATAGAGAATACTGCCTCTCAAGATAAACCACCTCTCTCAGTCACAGGAATAAGAACTGAGAAAAGAAACTGACATGACTTTTATCTCCTTGGAGGAAGAGGAACAAAGATATAATATGTTGTTGTCCAGAATAATAGCAGCACTAATGAAACAGTATGGATGAAGAACATTTGTCAGGTCCTGGGTTTGAGACCAACAGAGAGATGCTTTAATTGAAGCCAAGAGGCAGGTGAAGTGATCATTACACTACAGAGCTGAGATCTCTGATGAAATTAGAGACTGGATTGTGCACAGGATGCCCAATTCCAGCTTACAGGATTGATTGTTACGAGAAAGAAACAAAATGGGAACATTTTTTATCCTACTGGACTCTGAAACAGACTTACATGGATATTTTAATTTAATGGCATATTATGATCTTCCCCTCCACCTGCCCACCTGTATTCCACAGAACACAAATAAACTCTTTCTTCCTTTTTCCTAAGAGATACATTACTTTATTTTCCCCCTTCTGTCCAAGGTTGCTGAGCAAGATAGACAGTAACTTTTATTTTATGGATGGTCTATCTGATAATCTGGTAAAGATATGGAAAGCAGTCTGAAAAACAAAGGAAGATAAGTGTCAATGTATAGAGGCCTGAGGATATAAAGCCACTTTATACCCCAACGAAGACTCACACCCTGTAGAAAAGAGAACGAAATACCTTCCTTTAAGCAATGATTTAGGATGTGGAGATTCCCAGTGCCAGGCAGTGAGTTTAGCAGAGGCTGTCAGTAACCCGAGCCGCAGGCAATCACCACCAGCACCTCAAGCGCCACACTTAACACGTGTGTTACTACATCAACCACCAGTTCCGAGCCAGCTGATACACGACCCCTCAATGCTGAAGGCAGCAACACGAGAACAGAAAAGGGGTCACACGCTGGGGGTGTCTGAGAAAGCTGTTCAGCAGCCAGCAGGGAAATTTGGGCTTCAAGAAGAAACCTTGACATGGGCACATGCCGTTTGCTCTGGAGCAAGCCTAGACCTGACCTCTGCACAACCCCACTGCATCTTCAGCCTGGAGGAGGGTGGAAGAGTGCACACACACCCATGATCCCTAACTCCACATGTGAAAAACAAAACTGGATGTCCAGAAAGCAAGATGAACCAACATACCGAATAAAATACAACTCACAAAATTACTGAGCATACATTTCAATCAGGCCTTTTTTTGTAACACTGTAAGGGTTGAAAACTGGGCAGTAGTACTCGCCATGCACTTGGTATGACAGCACTTAAATCAATTCAAAAATGTGCTAAAGAGAAATCACTATTTATTGCCAGCAGTTGAGGACCTGGAGGGACCTTAGATTTGTTCAGGACAAAAGCGCTGACTTTGTGGGACATTAAGATCATAGTGAACTGTGCAATATTTGTCTGCGTGTGCACAAGGAAAATCTGAGAAATATTCATTTGACCTCTGCTTCGTATTCTAAGGTTATTATTTCTGAGCTTGTCAGCCGCAGCCCAAAAAACCAGGAGCCAGGTAATGTGAAGGAAGTCTAAAAACCTATCTTCCCAGCTTCTGAGCACAAAAGACAGCAAAACCAGCCAGACAGCTACAAAACTCAACTTTTTGGAAGGGAGTAACCCTGTCAGTCCCACCAGAAGGGGGATAACAGGGCCACAGGGTGGGCTGCTGGCATAGTCCCACCTGACCATCTCTGACTGCACATGCCGTAACAGCACACACCTCTACAATGCCAGTGCTACCAGGAAAAAACAGAAAGAGTCCCCTGAACAATCAACAACCAGAGTTTGACATGATGGGCGGCCCAGCAATACGAATCCTGTGAACAGCAGGACTGGTCACCCACCAGCTCCTGCACTGCTGAACAGATCAGGACAGGGGGGAGACTTGTGGCAGTGATCACCAGGCAGAGGATAAGCTCAAGTGGAGCCTCTCCTTAGGGGGTGATCCTGACCAGGGACTTGAGCAGGTTTAAGGCTAAGAACAGAAGGCACACACTTGGCACGCTGTCCTCCGGGGAGCGGAGGAACATCTGACACAGCCTGGGAGCGTGTCTGCTGACTCGGGGGAGAATGCCTAATTAAAGGTATCGCTGGAAAAGTGCTTAGTATGTACAGTGACTACAAGCAGATCACAGCCTCAGAAAGCACAGCCTGATGATGGGAAAGAGATCTGAACAGACTTGCTGGCATTAAAGAATGAATCAGGGCGTCCTATGGCTCCACAGCTTGATCTGAAGATTGTCTGGAGAGCATTTACACACGTACCTCACCAGGAGCCGAGTTACTATTTCACAAGACGCAACACATCTGCTCAGATACCTGAATAACCCCTTCACCTAACAAACAAAAAGGCAAAGATGGCAATGAAGAGGAGCAAGTGGAAACAGTAACAGAAAAACGTGGTATATTGACCCAGCAGAAAACCCAGCTGGTTTTTGCATCTCTGACAGCACTGTCAGTCTGTGTCCAGACACAAATTGTCTCAGTTCTTGCTGCTGTATGTAACTGCATTTGAGATAGTAAATAAAAGCAAAAAGGCTGGAGCATGGAAAGCACCACTGAAAGGACAGGTAGCTGGAAAGAGTTACACCCAAAATCTGTGGAAGGCTGGAGTGAAAATAAACTCCATACTCAATGTAAGGATCAGAAGATCTAACAAAATAATTAAAAGTGAAAGCAAGTGAGCCCGTAAGAAAACCAAGGTACTTCTGTATCATTCATAATTTATAATAAAAGATTATTACACAGCCAGTTGGAAGCATCACTCAGACAAAACAATAGACTTGACTCATGTCAAGCAAAAGGTCTGTGTGTACCAAGAAATGAAATGGGCTTTAATTAATGCTAGGGAACACTTTCATACATATTAATAAGGAATATTAATCTGAATTTTAAGCAGCATAGGGCTTTCAGTCAGAGTTGTTTATTGTGACTGTGCTCAAAGAAGTGTCCGTATTCACCAGAAAAGGCAAAATCACCTTTCTCTTCCCGAAGTTAATAAACTCATCCAAGTGTGTGACATGGCAGTGAGGACAAGGCAGTACAGCGATGAAAGTGTAGGCAATGCCATTTCCACTGGAACAATATTGTCTAAGGGCCTGAGGACTGTATCAAATTAAAACAAGAGGAGGCTTGATACTTACTGGTCTAATTCCTCCCCATGTATTTGTGCACAGAACATCAATGAGCACTATTAGGAAAGCAAAAAATCTGGTCCCTAACTATCAACATGGAGAGGGGGTTTTATTGCCAGGTATAGCATAGAAACAAGAAATGAAAAACCTGAGGTCAGAAGTGTGAGCATGCTACAATAAATGGTGGGACAATATCCTATGAAATCTGTGGCATTAGTAATTTAATAATTTTCTTATAAGAAGGTCAAAGATCACCAGTATCTAGTTAAAAAAAGACAAAAAGTCAAATAGCTTCACAATGATCATAAAAAGCATATGGTAAAGAAGTTCAATTCTACTCTAACTCATCTAGTTTAAATGTAAATTCCAATTAAAGGTGGCTGAGAACAGCTCATTCTGGCAGCTTAGACATGAGGAAAGTTTTGAAATATGGCAATGTGTATTGCTATAAAGGTATACTATAAATTAACTGAGAAGGTAATTGCTTTAACTAAATCTTTTCTGTGGTACCATTTGCAGATGTGAAATAAATCATCAACAATAATTCAGCATCAACCATGGAAAACCAGAATGGCAACTAGAGTGTCCTGCAAGACATGGATAACACAAAAAAGGGGTGGTATGCATTTCTTCATCCTTTTTCCTTATGCAATCACATATCATATTCCACAATCCCAGTGTGCCCAGGTGGCCAGGAAGGCCAATGGCACCTGGCCTGGATCAGCGATAGCGTGGCCAAAAGGACCAGGGCAGTGGCTGTCCCCCTGCACTCAGCACTGGTGAGGCCACACCTCAAATCCTTCTGGGCCCAGCATGACAAGAAAGACACTGAGGTGCTGGAGTGAGTCCAGAGAAGGGCAGCAGAGCTGGTGAAGGGTCTGGAACACAAGTCTGATGAGGTTGAGGGAGCTGGAGATGTTTAGCCTGGAGAAAAGGAGGCTCAGGAGGGACCCCATCCCTCACCTGAAAGGAGGTTGTAGCCAGCGGGGGTCAGTCTCTTCTCCTAAGTACCAAGCAACAGGACAAATATAAGAGTCTCAAGTCATGCCAGGGGAGGTTCAGATATTAGGAGAAATGTATCCACCAGGAGGATGGTGAAGCACTGAAAAAGGCTGCCCAGGAAAGCACTGAAGTCACCCCCACTGGAGCTAAAGCCATGTAGACGTGGCATGTGGAGACACGGTTTAGTGGTAGCTTTCGGCTAACTCAATGATCTTGAAGATCTTTTACAACCTAAATGATTCTATATGCAGAAGACTACTGTCCTGGTCACTTAGGATCAAAGTACATGATGCTTACAGCAGGTTCTTGGGAGAAATACTGACATCGTTCACTCGCATTAAACCATAGAATTAACCTGATAGAGCCTTTCTTGTACACAGTGGAATGAAATGGAACTTGAGAGGAATATGATTGGGATATCTGAAGCACATGCACCATGGTGAGGGGCAAAGGACATACTTAAACACACAAAGACTGGCAATGAAAACTGGGATGGTGGAACAACAAGAAACCTAAGTGCTAGTAAATAGATTTTGGCAGGTTTCTGAATGGGTTAGTATTTTATCATTGCCTGCAGTAAGAATAACTGCACTGATAACTTAAAAAAGCTTCTTTACTTGTTCCTTCATTATGGTAGAACTTGCTCAGACCTGTTCAACCTGAAGTATAGCATAGCCAGCTCTGAATGAAACAAGTGAATATTTGTTAAATTTGTTTTTTGTGGCTTTGACTCTTCTTTAAAGGAAAGAACATGAAAACTACTACCATCTTAAGATCATCTTTAAAGAGGAACAGAGAATAACAACTGCTTTTCAGTGTTAGAAGAAAAAGGAGATGAAACAGAGATTCCCAAGTACCCACCTGAGACCCTTGTTTCTGTTATGGCAATTTTCTCGAGGCACATTTTAGAAAAAGCTCAAAAACTGGCACTTTTTTGTTGCTGTGCAAAGAATGATTAATATAATTGGTGATATATCACCTCAAGAATCCTTTCAATTTTCAGGTGATTTTTCTTCTGCTCCAAGGATTCTACCTCTTTTCAGCATTTTCTAATAAGGATCTAAGGGTTTACCTGACAGGCAGCCAGATGAAGGGAGGCTGTCAAATCATTTCTCCACAGTAGGAAACCCATTTATAAGAAGCACTCCTACAGAGTGACTGTGAATTGTGCAGGAATGGGTTGGAGGAAGATGACCCATTCTTTTGATTCACATCTGCAGGGTTCTGGAATTGTACCGAACATTTGTTGCAGTTAAATAACAATTAAATTGTCAATATTCCAAGAAAAACAAAATATACACTCGATTTCACCATGAAAATCATGCAAAATAGCTAGGAGTTTGTGTTTGATTTTGTTGGACCGCACAGTGCAGTGAAATCACCGACTGTCAGATGTAATATGACAACCAAGCGCTTGGAGGCTGTAAGTATTCTGTCACTGTCATGCTGTGGATAATTTATGCCAGTAATCCTCAGGCACATCTGAGCAGCGGGACACACCGGATATTATCCTACTGCCTCAGTGGAAAATGTACTTCAAGGCAGCTTGGTGATAGTGCAATGATGGGGTCCCAGGTGTTAAACCACCAGCAGCACTCTGAAGCGTGCACAGGGCCTGGGCTCTGTTACTCCTCCAAACCCATCATCTTGCACTGCTTTGTGCCTGTCCTCCAAACCCACCATCTTGCACTGCTTTGTGCCTGTCCAGAGCAGAGGAAAGCCATGAAAGTAGCTGCTGATGTGGAGGTGGATGAGGCAGGCTGAAGACAAGCCCTGGCAGAGAGCAGGTTGAGGAAGGGAGAGCAGATAGGACTCCATTTCAAACACAGTGACTTCCTGCTCTGACCCAAACAAAGCCCCAGAGCTGCTGGCACTGTATCCCTGCTGGCAAGCTCAAAGTAATGCACCCAGACAAGTGGGGTCTCAGCTCTGCAGAGGGACTCAGCATTGCCCTTAAGCTCCACATCCTTTATCTGCATTTACTTTGCCAGCCACCCAAAAGAGCTGCACACACAGACTAAAGCAAGAGGGGATTTGGGCTTTCTATGCCTGACAGAAAGTCTGCTAGACCAGATGTAGCCAAGGAAATGTATACAAAAGAGAATTACTAAGAGACGGTGTGCTTTGTGATTTTCTTAATTCAAGTATACTTAAGGCCCAGCTTTGTCCCTCAACTTTGTCCCTTCAAAGCCCACTGAGTCCAGGAAAACTCTCCAGGCTCTAATGTGTTTTAATAATTGGAGATTTTGCTTAAACTATTAACAGTATGTCCCTTAATAAAATGAATTTAATACTCTTTGTTCATGGGCTGATGAATAACAAAACTGATAGAAGATTTGGCCTGAGCAAATATGCAGGTCTATTTACAGATTTACAAAGGAAACCTTGCACAGCACCTGCCCACACATAATTCTGGCTCCTGGCACTACTTTAAGGAGTATTGAATTCCTTCCCACCCACACATCTTTACATAAGTAGAAACTTAAACACCAATTCAGACTAAACATTTTTGAATGCAGAAATCCTTGAGTGACATAAAGAGAAACAGTGGTGTAAATGAACCTTTAATTTTCATCACATTCAATAACTGATGGGCTAAACCCAGAGATTTTAAAACAGTGTATGGTTTATTTGAAGTTATTGATTCCCACTTCCAGTAAATCCCTACGCTCCATCAGCACAATCTGTTTTCATTATTGAGACCATCACTAGATGTTGCTTAGAAAGTGGAAAAAAATTTCTGTCCTGAATAGCTGTCTAAAAGAGGTGCCATACAGAATGACTTCCAACTTGCCCTATGAAGAAGGGCAACCAGCAGCAGGATATTCCAGCCTCTGGTGGGCCCAGGGAATTTCTTCTACTCAGCTATGAAAACACGCTCTAAGAAAAGTAGCTAGGAAAGGTAGCTCAGTATTTTTATCACTGCAATTATGTACAGTTCTCATAGAGATTGACATCAGCTACAAGTTTTTAGGACTCCATTGATTCAGGGTGGATTGAAAGTCACCATGCAAGAGCAGTAATGGATGGGAGAATTAGATCTTGGCCACTGCCACCAATGTACTGTGTATAAGAAAAGAAAGATAATATGACAGTCTTCGAACATATCAATAGTAATATGGGTTTAACAAAGAGACATCTAATAGTGAAAGGTTTCCAAGAAGCAGCTAATGATCAATTCCATTATATCAGTGTGGAGAATTTAAAGTCAGACTGGGGTCTGAGCTTACCATAGTGTTCAAATGACAAAAAGCTGATGGTTTGGTCTTTCCCTTCTGATTCCACTGGTCTTTTGCAGGACAGCAGCAGTCTGTCATCTTTTTCACAAATTACAGCATTCTGCCATAGTAAAGTATCCCTCATAACCTCCATTTAGATATTGCAAGACAATGAGAGGCTTGGGGACATCTCCTGGCTTGTCTCAGAGTGGCACTGCCACCAGAAAGGGAGGTGAAATCCACCACTGCCTGACAGCAGCAACAGAATTGCAGAAACACTGGCAAAAATCAGCTTCTAACATTATGGAAAAACTTGATGAATTCACTGAGGTGAAAACATCCGTGGTGTTATAGGCAGATCACAAGGGAATTCAAACTCCACTTTGCCAGACTCAGCACGGGAAGACCACACTGCAGACCAGCCAGCTCTAACAGTGTCAACTTCCATGGTATTTCCCACAGTATCTCAGAGAAATATCTTTGTTATTAAAAAATCCAAAACGAACTACTGCAGAAACCACTGCTGACCTCCTGGACCTACTTCATACTTCACACCGTTTCACTTGCTGCAGCTGTACCAACTTTAGGGGAATTTACACATTAGTGTATGAGAAAAAAAAAGGAGATGGGTCATCTTAAGAAAAACAACTTGAATCTTCAGAGCCAAACTAAACCCACATAAATATAAAAGAATGAGGATTTCAGTTGGTTTCAGTTTATGAAGGTGGTACCCTAAGTCTGCATTTCAAAGGCATGTGCATTTTGCATAATTTTCCTGCCTCTTCTGAACCCTTTCCCTTGTAATTTATACTGTATGTATTTTGAATTAAATAAAAATAATCAGTTTCTGGCACAGTTAAGCATGAAATGGATTCTTTGAGTTTCACTGTATATTAATAAGATTTCTTTTGCATCCATTAAATATGCACATAATTAATTTACAGTCACAAACCTAAAGCTGGCATTGCTTAGAGAGAAAGTAAGATTAAGGCATTCCATACAATACATATTAGGTGTGGTTTTTTCTTTTTTTTGCAGTCCATAGTCCATAGCATTTTACAAAAGGCTGGGCAGGAGTTGATTTGATAAATTAGTTCTTCTGTTTATAAGATGTTACTGGGTTATATATCCCTCAGGACCAGGCATAAATGTGACAACAAAACAGCACACTGAAATGAGGCAGAACATCAGCCATCCAGTTACTCTGGCCCTGTAAGCTGCACCTGTGCTTCCTGGTTCAGTGAATGTGGGTCTCCATGGATGGTCCTCATCATTGTGAACAAAGTTTTCCACATAAGAATAAAGAGATGGATACTTTATCAGTATCAGTTCAACCCTCAACAGGCTAAACCACGATATGCTTACAATTCTCTAAAAAAATGTTGAAATGTTTTCTTCATCATATCTACTGTGATGCCAGAATGAGAGAAGCACTGAAACTTGTTTACTGTTTTTTTTTTCTGTAACAAGACAGCTGCTCCCAACTGGACTGAATTACAGATCTCAATCTTTGCTATAAACACCTCTAAGAACTAGTTCATCTGTTGGATCTGAAGGGAATTTCCTACCCAGAGACCGGGCAGGAAAAGGAATTAAAGACTATTTAAAACAAAGGAAGTATTCTTCCTTCATTTTAAAACTCTGCACCTTCATTTTTCAGCTACTGAAAGGAATCTTCTCATTAGGCTTGCTTCAGGAAGTGCTACCAATAAAAGTGGAAGAAACAGTCTCGACCTGTGGGCTTGGTCAGGCCAAGCTACAACAAAGCACAGGTCAGCCTTTGAAATTAAGGTTCAGACTTTTGTCTGAATTTTGAAAAATCTCCAAGGATTGGAGATCCATTCCACAGCCTTTGCAGGTGACCTATTCCCAGGCTTATTGCACCACAGGGATGTCTCTTCTGCAGGCTGAACTGAATTTCCTCAACCAAAGCAGAGGTGAGAGGAATAATTATTTCCCTGGACCTGCAGGCTCTTTTCCCTTGTAACCATTTCTGTTAGAACTTACCATAAATACATTCTCTCTTGTATGTATTTATATAATTAAATGTAACACTCACCAGCCACTGCTGAGGTATTTCTGGCAGAGGCATTTGAGGAGGCGCCGGCAAACTGTTGGCAACTTCTTGCTTCTGGACATGTTCTTTTATTTCTAAACCTGTGGAAGAGCAACAGACATCTCCTAATGCCTTGGTAGATGCAAAAGGGATATTTTTTCCACATGTGGATCCCATGTCTGACTGTCACACACTGAAATCTGGCATGCAATTCTGATCACAGCCCACCTCCCAAGTGCAGTTACTGAGGCAGGACTGGAAGAATGCTGGGAATTCAGGAATTTAATCAACCAGAACAAACACATACTTGCTCTATATAATAATGACATATATGCTGTTTGGATCAACAAATACCAGACATTAAAAAAAATTACAGGAAATCATTCTGAACTGCCCATCCATCCCAAACTGAAAGACTTACACAACATTCAAACATGCTGCCAGGTGCCTGCCAGTTAAAAACACTTATTGGGGGAATATACCACATTTGAAAACTTCCCAGTGGCACCATACAGTTAATAAAACATAGCCTGTGGCCAGTATGTGACTGGCTGCCTTTTTCAGTGGAGAGGAGCAACAGTTGTTCCCGTGGCACATTTTGGATGGGCAAAGCCATCATGCAGAAACGAGCCCCAAACCATCCTTCATACCAAAGAATGGAGAAGAGGGCAGAAGTGGAGCCCCCACCTGCCTGCTTTTCCTGGAAGAGATGGTGACAGCTCTTTGGCCAAGCCCATAGTGCCCGTGTTCCCTGGGCTCCCTGCTGCCACCACCACCTCTGATCACGGAGCTATGGAGTGAGCCCAAGCCCCAGGGGACGCAGGATGCTGTGACACTGCCGAGGGACAATGCCCTAAACAATTCACCATTAACAGAAATGCACAGTGAGCATATTTGCCCATCATTTCCTTCTTACTAATTTTTTATTTTAATAACCTCGTGGTTTTACAGGTGAATATGAAAACAGAAAAGAATTAATGTAAAAGGTGCTTTGAGGGTCCTTTGAGTCATTGTTGTATCTCCCTCACAGGAGAAAAGAGGAATGACCAACTCACTCTGTGCTTTTGGCACAGTAGTTTAAATCACAGCTGAATTCCCTTCATAGAAACAGGATATTGTTTATTCTTCTATATATCAAAAAAAGATTAGGATTAGGGTGCATCTCCTCAATGTTCTGGCAAAAATTCAGTCCATGGATTGTACTCTGCTTAACCCTAGACTGAATTTAGCTCCTAGTGTTTAGTTGCATTTTTAAAATATATATTTACATAGTCAAGTGGATGACTTTTGGTCAAGATCATATAATTCTCAAAAATGTAATTAATGATGAAATGTTTCTTGTCATAATATCCCAGTCCCACTGGCTGTGAAGACGTGGGTTGAAAAACAAGACTGATATATTAGACCGTCTCTAAAGACTACAGTTTCTTCCTTCTTCCTACTAATCAAGAGAGTGATTAGTCTTGGGAAACATTCCTTTTTTCTCTTTTTTCCATTGTAACACTGACTCATTGCTCTCTACATAGGATGAGTGATGAGTCCATATTACGACTGCCATCCATATCCAAATGTCCCATGCCTTCCATAACAACCAGAAGTCATATATGAAAGGATTTTACTGAAAAAAACCCCAAATTATTCCAAGTGAATACTATTGACTCTGTAAAAGTTTACAGAGTTTTCACCTATATGTGTTTAAAAAAGAAACTGCTCCAACATTTTAGTTCTTCTACCAACTTACACTGCAAAAAGAAGTACTACAGGTTTTGGGCATCAGGTCCCGTTAAGGAAAACAGGCAATGTTGACAGTCATATTATATGACTAAATCCAGCAACACTTCTTACTCCAAAATAAACTCTTTGTGTCTTTGTTTTTTAGAAGAAAGTCTGAATTTTAGCATGAAATGCCAAGTATTTTCTTCAAACCTACAACCTACTGGGCATGCTAAGGTGCAGGAAGAAAAAAATAAGGTTTATAGTTCTGCCAGCTATTCAGAGTAACCACTGGTTTGGATTCAGGGCAGGTTGAGGCCAAGCAGCTGCAAGCTGAAGAACATATCTGCCTGGCCCAGCTCTCCCTGCTTGATAGATATTAGATGAAGAAAACAGGAGGCATTTAGGGGAGATGGAACAAAACAAGGCAAAAGCTTTCTAAAGAATTCCCCAAGTAAGAACTCACTCAGTTCTAAGTGTTTTACTGAAACCCAACAAGCCCATTACAACAATTTCCACACCTTTACAAAGAAAACCATAATTGTTCATTTCCAGACGTTCCAACAAATCCAGCCAGTTCCCAGTTCCCCAGATCCATCATTACCATTCCCCATCGATCTTACATGGTTTCCTCCAACAATCAAAAAAGCCTGTTGGATTGACCCTGTTGATTTTTGCAAATGCAACTAAAGAGCTTGAACTCAGCATAGTTCTCAAGCCTCTTAAACTGTGCCAGCAACCCAAGAGCTCTCGTGGAGTTGTGTGGGTGGAGTAAAACAACAATTTGAAAAACACACTCCAAATGATACTTCAACTTAGTTACAGAGTACTGTGTGTTTATGCTTCTTTTATTGCTTTTAATTTTAATGAAGAGATGAATAGTTTCAAAGGGATGGGAGTACTGAATGTTATAACTGATAAAAAAAGCAGCAGGGGCGGCTCCAGTAAAGTACATGACTCCCTGGGTAGTTTCACACATGCTCAAGGCCAGGACGTGATGGCAGAGCTCCCAAGGAGGCAGCTCCTCTCCTTCCCTGCCTTGCTCCTGTCCCTGCACCAACCTCTCCTTCGGGCCAGCATAAGCATGTGTGTGGCCTTAGGTTGAACCAGACCAGGGAAGCAACACTGGTTAGGACTAAACCACCAAAACAAAGCAAATTATGTTTGTGCTAGCAGAGAGGAAGAGGCAATACATGAGTAGCCTGGGGAGAGAAACTGGATGCTTTTTTAGAGGCCATGCTGGCTTAAATTCTATTCAATTACATGAAGTAGAGTTTATAGACATATAAAGCTCTGTCCTATGATCTCTTATTTAACTGAACTATGGGGTTTCCTTAATTCTAGTTTGAGCTAGAGCATATCTTTTAGCAAAATATTCCATCTTGACAAGATGCCAGCAATGGCATGCAGAACTTGCTAAGTTCTTCCATTAGTTCATAGCTTCAATGCTCAAAACATGTGCTTTATTTCTACTTTGAAACAAACATTCAGCCATTGCACTCACTGTTGTGTAAGTCTAGGAGCTCTCAGTCATTCCTTTTCTACATAAAGATTAATTATGACACCTCATTTTGGATAATTTGAAGGCATATTTCTGGATCCTTTAATCACTTTTAAACTTTTCTTTGAAATGTCTACATTTGATCTCCTTGAACTAAGGCACTAGAGGTGAGTAAAATGTTCCAGTAACAACTGCACTGAGCAAAGCCCTACCACTTAATACCTGGATCACACTGGGATCTTGGTGATGGATGGATCCTGTAATTGGATGAAATGAATCATGTTACAGAGCCTGCAATAGGCTTTAAAACATAAATGGTGGGTGCTGAATAGTGGAAAGCTATGGTTCTGGGGTCTCCTTACCTGTCACCGCATGTAGAGACATACTAGGGAGGTGCCCTGGCATACAGAAATTGATATTCACACAGTTAAGACCTCTCACCCTCAAAGATATTTTGAACTGTCTGTAAGGAGCAGATCTTTGCCCAAGCCAACTCCCAGTCATGCCTAGGAACTGATGGAGGAGACAAGTCAGCTCAGGCCAAACCAATGCAAGGATCACCCCATAATTTAACAGCATAAATAATTGAGGTCTAGAGTCCAGAAACATACTCAGCACTCTGAAATGGAGGATTTTTCATTCAGGAACATCATCCACAATCCCAAAAGAGAGAATGTGACAACCTTTCCCCATGTTTTCAAAGTTGGCAACAGAATGACACCTGACTTCTAAAAAAGTCAAACTTTTTTCTTAATAAATCTAGCTGTAAAGATTGCAAGAAGAACATGTAGTGTCAGCTCAGCATTGCTGAAGTTATTTTGAACCCCAGTAAAATACAGCTGTTTCTAAACATATCAAATTCCAGGTTCACACCTACAGATTTTTGGGGAGTCTGATGTATTTTGATGAGCTTTTGGAGCATGAAGACTCCTTCCACAATATGAGATACTGGAATCTGCTTTGTTCTCTCAGGATGAAGTTGAAATAGTGGTGGGTTTTTAAGAATGTCAAAATGGAAAAGAGGACAATCATTACTTTAAAGATCTCCTTGGATCTGCATCCCATGGCAAAAACGATTTCTTTAATAAATGGGGGCAACGCTGCATCAAACAAGACCACATTTTTTTAGCCCCAGAGAGGAAAGAAATCATGAGAAATACAGCTGCTCACAATGTGGCATTTTTCTTCAACAAACTCTGGTATTTTTCTAAAATCGAAAGTGGGGGTTTACACTGGCAGTAGTTGTGTCAAATGTAGTGGAGAGACAGGTCTTAGAGACCAGATGTCGCTGCATGTAGGAATATGTGGTAAAAAATATAAGGGTACTGTTAGAAAAAATAGTGAGGAATGTTCTTCACTAGTGGAAAGGTTCCCGTACACAGTAAATCACTTATGTTGCACTCAGTTCCATAATCTTGATAGAGACAAGCAATTGTGCAATAAAAATGGTTTTAGATAGGAAGAAAACAAGAAAGTAAGTTTAATTGCAAAATGCAATCCAAACATTCTGACAACCATTTCCTATCTCTGGCTTGGCACTCCTGTATCAGTTATGCACCAGGCTCCACCTCAGTATCCAGCCTTTTGATGGATTTGGGTGATTTGACACAGATGAAACAGTGCTGTGGCCAGCACTCCCTGACATCAAAACTCACAAACAGCATTACGGGCACAAACTAAATGAAGTAGCCACTCCACGGGCAGAAGTGAAAACATACTAGCTAGGAAATAATTCTGTGGATGGGTACATCCGTGTGCACCCAACGTACTTCTCAGTGTGCCTTTTGCTGTATTTTACTGCTGGACACAAAGGAAAGCATTCAGGAAAGTTACACTTTGGCTTCACCCTGCCTTTCTGTCTTGCTTCAATTTAGGGCTTGTCTTCAGCTCTTAAAGTTATTTCACTGAGCACAGACTTATTCTGTGCATTCTGCAAGCAAGAAAACACACCCCAGCACTGACCTTTTGATGACTGTATCCTCAGGAGAATGTTAGTTATTACTGCCTTCTTCTCCCTGACAGTGGAAGTTAGATATTCATGGTCCAGAAGTTCAAGAAACAGGCGCAGCTCAACTATTAACTCTTCCATGGCTGAAAGACAAAAAAATAGAATTACTTTTTCTGAAAAGTCCGATAGGAAAAAAAGGGTAAGACTTAATTCTCATTTGCCCACATTCATAGTTATTTTCTAGTATTAAAAAATGTATCTTCCTCCCTGAAGAAAAGAGACTTTAACATTATTAAACATTAATAGAACCAACAGAATAATCCATTAGGAGCACTGCTGGCATTTATAACATTTTTTTCCAAACTGAAAAACCTATCTTTTCACATGCCACAGGATGAAGCCAGTACTAGACAAGTTATGTGCAGGAATGATGGCCCCTGCCACTCTGGTTCCCCTCTTTTCTACCACTGTCATTCTGGTTCCCCTTACATTAACAAACAATAAAAATTTCTACCTGCAGAACAAGTTAAAAGCTTGGTAAAGTTTCTAGATACCACTGGTATTTTAATTAATCTTTCCTTCATCTTTTTTCTTCTGTTTGCTGTGGTAAGAAAGAGCAGGGGTTTTTTGGTTTTTGTTGGGGTTTTTTGTTTGTTTGTTTGTGTTTTGGGGGGTTGTTTGTTTGTTTGTTTGTTTGGTGGTCTTTGGTTTTTTTTTTCCCCCAATGCTTTTTCTTTTTTATGATCTCCAAAGCCAAGCTCCCAATCTCTCACAATTTTCTTATCCCTCCCCAGATTCCACGTGATGCATTTCACGTTTCATCCTATTCCATTATTCCAGATCTCAAAGCTTTCCAACTTGCTCTGGAAAAACTCACATTCCTTCTCTCTATTCCCAGTGCGTCTCAATTTTTTTATCAACAAGCTTCATAAGCACAGTTCTCCTTTTCTCCTTTCAAGTTATCCCTAAAGTCCTGCATCTTCCTAAGAACTGCAGTAGCTCAGACCATACAAACACCTTTGTTACAGCCTGATCATATGATATCTCTTCAGAACATCTATGAGGAAACCTGTGCTATATTGAACCACATTTTCATGCTTCAGTTGTCTCATAATTCTGAGATTCTCTCATCCCTTCGCTTAAGGGGATGTACTATTTATAGTTTTGTACCCTCATTCCAAAATGCTTCCACTTAATTTTTTCTCTACTTAATCACATTTGTTTTTATTGTCTTTTCAAGACTGGGCAACTGCTGCTAAGCCTCTTCAGACCTCTAAAAGGTACATTCTTTGCTGCTTACTCCCTTACCAGCTCTTCCCTACTCCTAAAACATTTCTGATACCGTTGTTTACCCAAGTGAGCCCAGAATCCTTTCCTCCATTTCTGAGAATGTGTCTGGATGTTTAAACAACCCTTGTTGGAGATTCATTTGCTTTATCCTACATTTGACATCAGCAGAGTGCAGGGAAGCCTGCAGATGTCAGCTACACTCCTGCAAGACACTCTTGGCCTTTGCTTCTCTCCAAGAAAAGCAGATTTTCCCATGCATTTGGAGACTGTACCTATGCTCTGACTGCTCTGGGAAAGCCAGCAAACTATTAGTAGCAAGTGCAGAAGATGTGCCAGGCAACAATACCAGGGCATGAAAACATCTTAACAAAGAAATTCCTGAAGAAGTATGCTTGGGCAACTATTTACATAGAAACATTTAGGCTGTAAAAGCTTTTAAGATCATCAAGTCCAACCACTGCACTGGCAAGTGCAGCACTGTACCATGTCCCTAAGCACCACATCCATGTGTTTATCAAGGACAGTGACTTCACCACTTTCCTGGGCAGCCTGTTTCAATGTTTGACCATCTTTTCACAGAAAAAAAATATTCATAACTTCCAACCTAAACGTATCCTGGTGCAAATTGAGGGCATTTCCTCTTGTCCTGTCACCTGCTACTTGGGGGAAGACACTGACACGCACCTCCCTACAACCTCCTTTCAGGTAGTTGTAGACAATGTCCACCCTGAATCCCATTTTCTCCAGTCTAAACGATCTCAGCTCCCTTAGATACTGCCCCTTATGAATTGCGCTCGAGACCCTTAACCCTTAATTTTCTCAAAGACACTATTCATTTGTACATATAATTCCATCCTGCCCAAGTTTTTCTCAGTGATGGTATTTTCTTATTCAACTGAGCAGCAGCACTGCCATTACATAAACTGTCCACATTTTCAGGAACTGTTTCCCAAAGATTTTCACAATATATTGGCAGAAAGAGGGTATTTAAAATGACAGGAAAACTGTCTGCGTCACTTCACAATGTAGCTCACGGAAAACATCCCATGGCTACAATGACAATTTTTTTTGCCATCACATTTGTAGCTGTCTAAGCTCTCTAGAAGTCTGTCAGAAATCCAAAGTATTTCACAACAGCCCTATTACTTCCAGAGTTGTTCAAATTACGAAGCAACATATATACAGCATAGAACTTTCTGAAGCACAAAGGCGTAGGTTCAGATTTGCAAAGTGGTGTGTGATCATGAGACTCTAGGAGAAATAAAAAGGCCATACGACCCAAAAAAAACCAAAAAAAACCCCCAAACAAACAAACAAACAAAAAACCCAAGGGAAAAAAAAAAAAGCCACAACCAAAAAAACCCAACAAACCCAAATATCAGCTTTAATTTTTTCTCAAATTATACAGTTTAGAGATAAGATGTATATTGCATTCTGTGTCCTTTAAGTATGCTTTGAATATAAAATGCATTACTATTGTTTATTTTAATTACAGAATATATGAATATTTTAATAGTTACTTGATATAGTATATGCTTTCAAAAGCTTTCATTACCATACAATCTAGGCAATCATTGTGAAACCTAATCAGTATGCAGTACAAGAAATGTATATTTTTCATGTAGTTCTACAGACATATTTATTGTTAGTAATTGCAGTTCCTGTTAGTAATTGCATATATTACTGCACTAACATTTCTCTGCAGTGCCATGTTTCCTGACTTCTTTAAGGCAAGGGCCTGTAAATAAGCTAAAAGGGAGCTCTCCCTTCACCTCTTCACCAAAGAATACCGTATGCCACAGTCACCTCATTTCTTTGCTGAGAACCTTCACTTCTAGGAAGGGAAAAAAGGATGAAAGCATCAGATACGTTGGATATGCAAAGTGTACACAACTGTGTTAAGTTATTAAAAATTATCAGATCCTTGTTCTCAGGATCTTATAATCTAATATAAACAGATGGGTTACACAATGAGAAATGAAAACACGGCAAGAGGGAGTTACCAGGGAAGGAGACAGGGAAGCAGAACGACAAGAGATATGAAACCACTACTGGAGACTTCTGGGAGCTGGCAGCAGCCCAAATCTCTCCCGATTGTACCATGAACCTGTGGCTTTTGTCTGTGTCTTTGGAGGGAATCTGCATTGCAGTCCCTGGTGACCCCCTCCCATTGACCGACAATGAGCAGCCCACCAAAGGTACTGGAAGCAACTTAGGTGCCCCAGCCGAGGATTTAAAAAACAAAGCTTTGGGCAGGACGGATAAGAGGATGGGAAGATGAACCTGACACCAGTGAGGCAATACTTGAAAATATGCCAAAACACAGCCTTAGCAACACATTGACACTCACAATCACACTCACTCACATTCACACTCACATTCACACTCACTCACATTCACACTCACATTCACACTCACATTCACAGTCACACTCACATTCACACTCACATTCACACTCACATTCACACTCACATTCACAGTCACACTCACATTCACACTCACATTCACACTCACATTCACACTCATATTCACAGTCACACTCACATTCACATTCACACTCACATTCACACTCATATTCACAGTCACACACATTCACATTCACACTCACATTCACTCACACTCACATTCACACTCACACTCACATTCACACTCACATTCACATTCACACTCACATTCACACTCATATTCACAGTCACACTCACACTCACATTCACACTCACATTCACACTCATATTCACAGTCACACACACACATTCACACTCACATTCACACTCACACTCACATTCACACTCACATTCACACTCATATTCACATTCACACTCACATTCACACTCACATTTACACTCACACTCACACTCACAGTCACACTCACACAGTCACACTCACACTCACGTTCACACTCACACTTAACCACACACTCACATTCACATTCACACTCACACTCACACTCACACTCACATTCACACTCACATTCACATTCACACTCATATTCACATTCACACTCACACTCACATTTACACTCACACTCACACTCACGTTCACACTCACACTTAACCACACACTCACATTCACACTCACACTCACACTCACACTCACACTCACACTCACACTCACTGCATGTGCCCTGGGCCTGGTGTGCAGCACTGTGGTTCAAAGGTCGAGCAGTGCATCCCCAGGGAACACAGAGCATGGCAAGGGCTGTCCCTCCTGCCTCGGAAAGCTCACAGGTGTATGACACTGCAGCAGCCATAAATGCTAATTCACAATTTTACTGTGACAACAGAATGAAATTGTTAGCAGCTGTTAAAAAAATGCTAGACATGAACACTTAGACGTTTTTTCTAGCAGGACTGAATTAGGTATTTATTTTCTTTTGTGGGACTTAATAGCATCATAAATATCAAAGTGTGAAGGAAGAAATTTTTGAATTTCACTTCATATATGCACTGATGTCAAATATTCAAAAGAAAAGAAGGGAAACACTGTTCCCATCTAGCAAGAAACACCCCACATATCATAAAAGCATACTTTCCTCTGTTAGCACTCTTGCTGCTTAAGGAAAGAGCAGAAATACTGCCATGGAGTGTATTGAAATAAAGTATCAAATTTTTTTTTTTCAAGATGGCAACAAATAAACTTGTATGTTCAGGGGGAAGAAACAAGTTTCCCTGTTGTCAATCTTTGGCTGATCTTCTGGATTAAAAAAATCTTATTTTCTCCTTCCTAGAAATGTGATGATGGGCTCACACACACACACACACACACACACACATACACATATAAAAAAAGAAAAAAAAAAGTAACTAAAAAAAAATCTATGTATTTTCAGTTAGCAATCATTATTTTTTAATTGGAGACTCAAAAGGAGCAGGTGATGCAAGTCTCAAAGAAAAACATACTCCTCCAGTGAGAGATTACCCTTGGAAATCTGACATCACCACAAAGAAAGAATAATAATCAGAAGAAGTCTGTCAAAAAGGGGCCAATTTATTTGACAGTTTTGGCTATATTATCATTGCCAAAGGAATTACTGGAGAGTGGCAGGTGGTGAAAAGCAGGGTGGAGCCCAGGGATGTAATCACAACAGTAAGCTGATTTTAGTTTGACTGAGGAGCAAAATCACATTCCATATTAAATGATGAGAAGTCCATTCTATGCTCAATAGGAATTATAGGCCCCTAATGGGCTGCTGTAATTGCCATGCACAAATAAAAAAACAATGATAAACCCAAAAGGGTTTCCAAGACCAGCTCTCAAGAGTTTAAAGTTTTTCAAATGGCAGCACATAAAAACTATATACACAAGCCAGCAACAGAATACACCAAGGTAAAAATAATCAGAGGAAGGCAATTACATCACACTGCAGATTTTGTTCCAAACCAGAACTAAAACCAAATGGGACTAAAAATGCATGATGATGCAATTATTCCAAATCTATGTTTACGGGTACTAGCCTATAACCATTTTTTAAAAGAATATAGTTTTCACTTCCAGATGATTAGAAAAAAATCATGATTTCAAGGTTGCTTAAACCAGAAGAAATGACAAGAATGAGCCCATTAGAAAAATGGTCAGGTTGTTTTTGGTCAGTCCTAGCAATTACAGTATTTCTTTATCTTGCCACAGCACAAATGACCTGAAAGTGTTTTTCAGTTGACTAATACACACTAGTGAACTTTTAAAGAAAAAGAAATGCAAGTCCAGGAAGGAGGACAGGAAATATGTTTATTAATTATTGTCTTGTCCATACAGCACAAACCTCCCACACAGAATGACTTCACTTCCATGCTTGCATGCTTGTTATAAATACATTTATGAAAATTCATAAGTATACAAATCTATCACAGAAATATGAATTGAGCTTCAATTTTTTACAAGATCCTATTGATCTGTTCCTTGAACACTGCTGAATCAAATTTCTCTGTGCTTACATTTTCTGTTCTCTGTTTAGTTTGTCATTTGCCGAAGTTGAAGGCTAAAACAGAGACCCACTACAAGAAATCACCTAATCTGATTTTGTATACAATACAGGCCAGAGACTTTCACCTTGCTACCCCTCTGTTTGTGGAGAGATGTGTGTTTATGTGAAGTATAACTTCCAGGAAAGCAAAAATTCTATGTCAGCATTTTCAGTCCTAGTTGATCCCACTTGACTTCCCCAAACAAATTTGACTGGATTAATGGGTAATATTGAGGCCAATCTTCAACCTATATATATAAAAATTTCTTGAAACATAGAGACTCTCCCAGTCTTTCAAAAGAACCTCATTGGTATTTGGGTACACAAGTAACACTGTAGAAACCAGACATATGTTCTCATTTAAAATAAAAATCAGAATGTGAACTTCATGTTTATATACATTTCTCTTGAAACAGTGTCCTTATCCTTAGTTTTGGATGCTGTAATTTGAATATTTTATTAAAAATCTCATAACAGACTACTGCTGAGGAAACCAGGGCTGATTTTTATAAAGCTATAAATATCAGGGACACTACAATGGATGCAGAGCCACAGAGACAAAAGTCTTTATGAAGAAAAATACAAAATCACTCTGAGTCACTTCCATTCAATCCTATAACACAGTTCCAAATATCCTGTAACCAGCAATTAATTAAAAAACTCCTTTCGTGACTATTTTATCATTATCTAGGAAAAGATTTTTCACACAGTAGCACGCAAAATCTGAAAACAGGCAGTGAGAGCATATTTAGCAGTAGGAAAAGTTTTTAATTTTTTCAATATGCTACGAGAAACTAGTTGACATATTTGAAATTTGTACTGAAGTCCCCTCCCCCAAGAAATGAAAAGTCTAGCTGCTTGAGGAACACCCTGTGATGGGACAAGACTTCTCACTTGATGAGCTTTCTCTTGGTTGCACTCACCCATCTCTGCTGCTCTGAGAGCCAAAATGTACAAGGTGTGATGGATTCTACCTGATAAATACACTAGATCCTGCTTCAGAAAGTGAAGGTGATCAGCCTGGGGATACATGGCATTAAAGAGTGGCCCTGTGTTTAAAAAGCGGTGAAAGCGAAATAGTAAATGAAGCCCTGGAGATGAAGAACTAGTCAGGAGCAAGTATAACATATAGAAGGATCTCCATTAGAGTGTTTTAGCATAAAAATAATTACACCTCTCTAAAAACTGGCAAAAAACCACATATTGTTTAAAACTGGGCACTCCCCAATCCGTCACAAAAATTCTTTCCAGATAGCTTGGGGCAAGAAAGGCAAAAGGCATCGACTAAAAACTCCTCCTGTCTCATGCATATTTAGGATCAACCTCAATGGATGCCAAGGGATCACTTCAGCCACAATCCATATGATTCTCCTCTTTCTTTCACTTCAGCTCTCAAGGAATTGGCTTTTACAAAACCAGCTTTCCAAAAAAGCTATCAGAACTCCAAATGCTACTGTCACAGTACCTGGGTGATAAAACAAGAGGTGGGAAGGCATTAAGGAATGTTTGGACAAGAAACAAGCTGCCAAAAATCCTGCTTGTGAATCCTACAGCCATGCACTGAGTGACAGCAATGCTGGGGTGTAATCCATTAGCATAGGGTGGATGGATAAAGGGTTTATTTTTTTAAAGTGCACACCAGTGTTCAAGCAATGCCACAGACTTTGGAGACAAATGACTGCTTTTAAGCAAGTTCACAGACTCCTGGTGGGGGGGGGGGGAACAAAAAAACCCACCACAACACAACAAACCATAAAACAGAGAAAGAAAAATGGAAAAAAAAAAGGAGAAATAAAAAAGAGAAAAAAGAAATAAACAAAAGAAGAAAAATATAAGAAAAAAAAATAGTGTTAAAGGCATTTCTTTCTATTTGTGTACCAGTTATCTACATGAAACTCGTAATATGCTAACCAAAAAGAAAAAAAAAAAAAAAAATGCTGATAACTAACTAAATAAGCTTGCAGGACTTTATACAGTTGTTCAGGACTTTATCTAAAAGTATGTTTTCCATATGAGATTTCATTTGCTCCCAAAATAAATGTAACATACTTTGTAAAGCATATGAACATGGATTTCACCTTCACTGGATGCCCAGCAGGCAGAGAAAGTCTCACCCTCCTGCCTTCTGTGCTCTCTGGGCACTCAGGCTGAGTCTTGTTTTCGGACTCCCATTACCATTCTCCAGCAGGAAATTGACATTTCTAGCATTTAACCGAAAGTTAAATCCAGAAGTTAAATCCAAAAGTATCGGCTGATACGGTCCCATCAGGACAAGACATTCCAGGTCCTGTCTGCTCCTGCATTATCTCACCTCCTCCCTCTCTCCAAACCACAAAAGATAAAGCAGCCACTACAGAATTGATGAACAGGCTCTGATTCCATAAAAGAAAAGCAAAGTTCCCTCTGATGACGAAGGCAGAAAATCCGTGGCAGGAGGTGAAAGTCTGCGCCCGCCCCCAAATCCCAGGGGAGATGGGGCTCAGATAAGGCTGAGACACACAGAAACAAGTGACCTGTGGCTGTAAAAACAAAGCTGAGCACTGCAGCACCCCTTGGGAGCTCCTCACTCGGGCCCTCAGCTGAGCACAGATCCCTTTTAAGGGTAGAATTTCTTTCAAAGTTATGAACAATTACATATCCAGAAGAAATGTGAGACAGTAAATTAAGGACGTTAATGGAATGGAGAAACAGGATAGCAAAACAATGACAAAGAAATACAAATATGGCAATGGTAGGAATACATTATAATTTGCTATTTCTGTACTGAGCAATACAATTTTATTATCCACGTCAAATAGTAAACCTAAAAATCGTTCAAGTCCAGAGTCTGATCATGTCATCCATATGAGCAGTACAACTGAAGAGCAGTTTTCCCTTTTTGAACTGAAGCTCCAGACTTCCAGTGTGCTGAATTATAGCCAGAAATGAGATAATATTGCATTTTAGAAGAATAGATAAAGAAGACATCACATTCGTATGTGAAGATGGAAAAGAGCCCCTTTTTGTTCTGTCCTACAACACTTTTTCTATATGACAGTTCTCACTGCTGGGTTCATTATGCAATGAGTTAACTTTGCCATACATTGATTATTGTCTGATGCTTTCCCCAAGAAGAGAAGCATGTTCTGCTTTCTCTGTTAGGCTTTTGAAAATTTCTATCAATAGATGTACACATTGATACAGATGACACACATAATCCATAAAGGCATGAAATATATTCTCTATTGAAAAATGCAATATATCAACAGTGGATTCAGCTAGCCATGATAAAGTAGGAAAGCTGTAATTCTAAAATGGGGAATTTCAATTCCCTCTACCCCTCAGGTTAATTCTCTGAAATACACCAATGTCTCTGATTTTTCCTCCTTCTGATTCTCCTTCATGATTATTGTGAAGACAGGAAAATTAAATAAACTTTTAATTTTATAATTTCTGAAAATAAATAAAAAATACGTTGAAAAAATTATTTCAACTAGCCTGAGGCAAATTATTGCTTTCAGTTCCTTCACTCAGTCTGCCTCTGCAGCACGCCCAAGGAGACAGACCAAGATTCCCTGTGTAACCGTCCCATGCCAAGCATACAGAGTGCTGGAAGCCTGGATTCGATCCAGGTGCCTCTGGGCTTGGACAGGGGCTGCTGCAAAGGAAGGCAACAGCAAACACCCTGACCACAGCCAGCAAACACTCCTGATCAGCCAGGAGTGGGATCCACTCTTGCTAATGGAGCTCCACAGAGCAACCTTCAAGGCCCCTTCTTTGTCTCCATTTGGTGATAAGTGATCAAATGTTACGCTTTCTTTCTAAAAGAAGATAAAGTCAGAAAGTACATCTCAGAAAACGGTGAAAACCTAAGTCCCTGAAATTAAGTTATATTTTCTTATAAAAGGAGAATCAGAATTCAAACAAGTTCACTTTCATATATTTGGTAGAAAAGAAGAGGTGCTAAAGAATATATTAATAATAAGGTGGTCCAATAAGTGTATAGAAACTTTGCCATTTGAGCTATGGACTGTACTGGAATTCAAAATGCTATTTTGCCACAAAACTGCATTTTCCCACCTTTAAAAAGATACAGAAACCCCATCATTTAAATACTCTTGCATGGAGTGCTGGAAGTGAGGGTGAGAGTTTTAAATAATGGCAGCAGTACTCGTGAGAGGCTCACTGCCCTGGCAGGACATGGGCACTACTTTGATGGACCTGAAACTGGGCATGCTGAAGGGAGGAGCACGAATGCTCTGGTACAGTTTTCGTGACTGGATTTATTCTCCACAAATCTCATGTAAGAAACTGTCACCATGTCACCAACGTACCATTTGAAATACGCTAATGGAAAGCTGAATTATTTTCAATATCCATACTGAAATATTGATAGATGGTGATTTTCGTCTGCAGTACTGATCAGCCAGAAAACAAGACATATTCAGAAGACAAAAAAATAAATAAATAGTTCTCCTTGCAACAAAAAAGAAAAGAAAAAAGCCCACTCTTATTCAAAACTTTGGGTCTTTATCAGGCATACTTCACACAGTTTAACTAAAGACCAACTAATTCACTGCAACCTTGGACATGCAGCACATTCTTGCATTTTACAGAGATTTCATTTTAATTATGGCTGTGCTTTGAATTTATCATGAAACCAGAAAACATATGTTTAAGAAACGGTAATAAACTGCTGTCAACACCTTCCTCTCAGGCTGCTCCAGCCACCTTTCCTCCTCTATGCAATCAGCCGTGCACCTCTTTGGAATACAGACTGTGCTAGACAGACTTACCTACAAGATCCCAGGGAAAATTTACCTCCATGGCTTGCACTCCCCTTGCATCATTTACTGCTTTCTGGACATTATCTAGTTTTTTTACATCTGGTCACGATGCCCCATACTTTTGGAACAGCCTCCCTTTTCCCTGCCAAGTAGCCTCCCTCTCTCCCACGAAATCGCTCTTTCTTTCAGCATTCCCTTCAGCAATAATCCTCACCTTCCCCCCTGACCCACAACTGCACCATGTCTCGTCATGCAGCTGGTTTTTTTATCTACCTTTGGGTCAGACTCTGCAAATGTTTTCCCGTGGTAAAAAAACCTCCCAATCCTTCTGATCAGTTTCACCAACCAAAGCAGCAGGATGAGTTCAGAGAGAGAAAAAAAAAAAAAAAAGTGTTTTAGTTATCAACATCTAAAAGGCACGAACTTAATTCCTATGCAAAAGGAGCAAAGCAGAGAAACAGTCAGATGTCTGTTCCTCCTGCCAGCAGTGGGAGAATGCAGCTCTGAGGGTGGGAGACCAGGGCAGCTGCCAGAACATATCCTGGCACCAGCACGGGCACTGCCTGGCCAGCTGTGCCAGCTCCATCCTCCCCCTCACACCTGGCCCTTTCCAGCAGAGAGGTGGTATTTACAAAAAATAAAATTATTATTCCACATTCCAAGAATATTTCTAAGCTCTGAGGACATATGTCCAAAATGTTACCATTAGCAGTGGCTCTCACTCACTCTGAGTCTGGCAGCATTTCTTCAGGTCAAGGAGATAATTTATTGTTTGTAAAAAATGCTGCAATCGGACCAAACAGCACAAGCAACCCCAGCTCCTCCCTGTTACAACATCTAAAACCTTCCTATCAGGCCACAGGAGAGAAGAAAAGCGCTCTACATACATCCTCAGCATTTTCTCCATGACTGCCCACTTGTGTCAGCTGATGGATACCATAAAGAAAAAAAATGGACCATTGGGTTCAGAACAAAACCCTATATTCAAACTGCACAGCAAACACAAATTACCTCTGAGCACACTTCAGCAGTATCACTTGGGCAGAGAAGATACATTTTATAACTAAGGGGCTCGCTGTATTCATCCTCACCAAACTTCTGTCACAGCTGAGAGAATGCCCTGATCAAGCTTCACCAAGGGTTGGGTGTGCCATCAATGCAATGCCTTGTTTGTCTGGATGAGATCCTGGATGGGTTGTTTAGCCACATTTGCCAAAAGGTGTTCCCCAGTCTTTCCCATATTCCTGAGTAACAAAGAAGATACGCTGCCAAATGTCCTCCCACTGAGATCTCAAAGGCAGAACCCCAGCACTCTCCCCCAAGAAAAAAAAGCAGAACAGCAAGAATTAGAGTTTATAGCAAGTTTGCACATTTTCCTGAGTTTACGTGCTTTGTTTTTCACAGACTCATAACCTAACTAGGAAACCACGGACTGATGCATCTGTTGGTCTCGGTTATTATCAAAAATGTGCTGACTCTCCATACAAGTTATCCCATTGCATCATAGCACAAACAAGCGGTGTCAGGCCCGTGTCTGGCAGCTGAGCCCTGGGAGGGGCTGGGACTGACCAGCTGGGGCGGCCGAGCCCTGCCCGCTCTGCCCAGCGCCCGCTGCACGCAGATAAAAGCTGTCCACGGCAACATTTGCATCCTCGCCTCATCTCACCATCTGCCGCCGCTGCTGCTGCTCACTTGAAAATTAATACAGTGGCTGCTCCCACCAGAAGTTAATGCTACATCTGTGCTCCTTAGATCATTATTAGATGACACATGCAACCCCCTCTGCAGCCCAAATGGGGTGACAGTGGCCTCTAATCTGACAGCATCTGTCCTCCACCGAGAGAGATCAAATTGTAGACCCTGAAACAAATTGGACTGAATCTTCCTCCTAGTCTGTGCTCCTTTACTTTCCCCTTCTTCTTCCCCCACACACTTTCATCAGAGTTAAAGAGTAAATTAATAAAGTGTACATCTCTTTCAAAGAACATAAGCAAAAGTACAGAAAACTCAGGACTGGTCTTGCCTGTATAAATTACATCTCCCAGTCCAACTTCTAGGGGGCTGTTCACAGCTGTTAAGGAAACAAGTGAAATTGCATTTTATCATCTTGATCATTTATTCCAAATCATTTCTTATTTGCACCTGATTTGCACTGTGTGAAGAAAAGCAAAATGTGAGAAGAATCAAGCATATATATTGAGGTTACAATTCTCAGACAAATCTTAGTTCTGTGGCCTTTAATCCAGAGAAAATCTCAGAGAGACATTCCCTATACATAAATTGCAACATACTGATTTTAGAGGAGGACTAATTTCATAGGCTTCAGGGGCAATAATCTGAGACAAAAATCTGTTTTCTTCCATGGAAGACACACTAGAAACTTATTATAGGAACATCATCAAATTGAGCATTTTTAAAAGCGTCCTAGTAAAATGTATTTTACCCTACATGCATTTTTCTTCATTCAATTTAGAAATTATTTACAGTAAGAAAGTGAGCAGTCAAATCCACTTTAGCAGGTTCTAGAGGAATTCTTGCAAATTGTATCTACAAAAAACCAAAGGTCAAACCATTTCTCTCCTGTTCAAAGCACTTTGAAAATGAAGTGAAGAAACTGGTAAGATAATGTTTGCAACCATTTTTTTCTTAAGTTACAGTTTGAGAACCATGGCTATAACTAATAAACTTCTAAAATTAAAAAGGAAATAAACAAAAGCAAAACAACATAACCAAACCCCAAACCCACACATTAGAAAGAATAAAATGTTCCAACATGTCTTATTCCTTTCTAGATCTGTCCCCATATTTGCAGGGGTTCAGGACAGATATATACATTAGCAATTAAATACAGTTAGGTGACCTTGTTCATCTAGAAGCAAGAAAAGGACAGATGATTGTCAAGAGGCAAAAAAGACCAGGAGAAAAATAGAAACTATTTAAATAAGCCATCGTTTTGGAGCATTTGAGAATGGCAGAAAGGTGCTTCAAAAAGGCCAAGTGATCCTGATGAAATGGAAGGAACATGAGAAGAAAAACAATAGAGTGATGGGTCATTCTCTGTCCATGAATCTTCACAGCATTCCTCAAAGAAAAACAGAAAGATTTATCTCAATTAAATAGCTTGTTAATAGGAAAGATGCAAATGTGTGCTTGGGTAAGGCTTTTTGCCATCTTTGCTCCTTTAATCTGTTTTCTCATGATTACACTTTTTTTTTTTTTTTTTTTTTAACCACAAATTTCCTTAAGAGAAATATGAAGAAAGGCAGAATCAGCTTGCACTTTCTTTTCATTCCAGATGGCAAAGTGATGGAAACTGACTAATAGCTAAATCAAGAAATTATTATGATGAAGGCATGGATTCTAAAAAAAGCCTTTGCAATTTTTCAAGTCAGAGAAACAGGAGAGCAAATATCTCCTAACTTGTAGAAAGCAATGTTCATTCTCAAGGCACTGGAGACTACTCCATTTTCCTACCATCCTTTTGGGTTACAAAGCAGCATTCTCTGTGGTTTACAGATGGGAGACTGAGGCAGGCTTAGCACCACAAAGACTGTCACAGACTTGGCACTGCCACCAAAAGAAGCAGCCATGGGAGCCTTTCCCAAACCACAGCTTTCCCCCAAACCAGGCTGTCATTTCTGCCTCTTCTCTGGGCTGGCATGTGTGCCTGTGCAGCCACAGGATGGACTGAAGCAGGGCTGTGATACAGTTTTTAGGAGCAATACCCAGTCATGTGGAGTAACTTTATGGTGGAACACAACCATAGACACACTTGTACTTAAATTACTGCTCCATGAAGCTTCTGGGGTTGTAGTCACAAACTCAGGCTGTTTGCAAATTCCTTTTATCCTAGGATCAGGCAGTACTGGTGTAATGAAACAATCATGTCTCTGTGTCCTGTTTTCTGTCACTACATATCAAGGAGTGACAGGACACATCAAGGGCTGGTGTCCCAATCACGCTGCATGCCGGGGCAGTTCTGTGCACACCCTGGTATTTCCCTTGTGGGGACTCCACTGAAAAAATGGGAAAAAATTCATGTTCTGCAGTTCTCCAAATCCACAAATTTGGTGTCAATCTAACTGCTGTGCTATAACACCAAATTAGCCCTACAGACCAAATATATACAAGTTGAATGTGTAACACTGAAAGTTTGAGATGGAATCTCAGATCCAAAAAGCCTTTGTCTAATGATTCCCAATAATGGTGAAGTTCTCCCAGTGTCAACGGCTGCTGAGATAAAGTGACTCTTAGCACATCTGAAAATTAAAATCAAGCTGTGGCCCTCTCAAGATAATGTGACTAATTTTATCCTTTTTTTGACAGTGTTGTCTATTTTTGTCTTTGGCTTTGTAATGAAAATGTGGATCTAAATCATGTGACCTGAATGCAGTGGAAAGTTCTTAATGACCTATTGAAGAAGAGAAATGTTTTGTTAAGCTTAAAAAAGCCCAAACTCCTATATGGTAAATCATTAGATATTTGCAGTAGAAGATAATTAAATAAATTATTTAAACCATAAAGAAATTACTATTATGCTATTAATAACTTTAATACCATTAACTTTTATTAAGAAGTTTCTACACAACTGTGCAGGTTTCCCTGCACAGCCCTGTGAACAGAGGCAGATCCCACTGGCAGGAGCTGCCTCCACACAAGCCACCGCGTGGCCTGACCAGATGTGCAGATGTCAATAAATAATAATAACGATGATGATGATGGCAGAACCATGTAAGCATTCATGACTTTCCAGTTTCCAGCCTCTCCTGGACCTACATCACCAAACCTGCTCAGATGGCTGGCGAGACGTCAGGGGCTGACAGCCATCCTGGCAGCGCTCGCGGCCCCCGGGGCCCCTCACCTCATTTTCCTGCCATGGAGCAGAAGGATGCTGAGCCACTGCCAAGCAGGAGGTGTGGGCTCAGAGGGACACCCAATCTCCCTGACCCAAGAAGTCTGGCCTGGAAGGACAATCACAGGTCACCTTGGGCCCCAGACCTACATTCCTGGCTCGCACTAGGCAGGCAAATGGATTACCTAGGTCCAGGAGTAGGGAGGAAGAAGACTGGATTGCAAGCTAAACCTGAGATTATTTGCAGTGTGGATTAACTAAAACTACTCAGATTTCATTTTTTAACCTTTCATACTGAGAACGAATAAATGCTTCAGAATAAAAATATTCAACCATGCCAACACATTACCCGAAGGTGGCTGCAGATGCCAGGGCACAGCCTGGCCATATGTAACTAGTGTCACTCTCTGACACAATTACACTAGCAAAAAATTATATCACAGGCTGCATAGAAACTGTATCCCACTATAACAGCTCATCCTAAAAAGCTTCAAACAAGAAGACCACGGATAAATAAAAAAATAGATGAAAATTATCATCATATTCAAGCAAACCACATGCATGACTCTGAAATGTTCATTAAAAAATTCCAATGGTCTCAGTTCCACAGCCCCGAGAAACTAAATGTTGAAATAATGAAAGAGCAGGGGTAGAAGGGGGCTTGGAATAAAAGTCAGCAGGTGTAATTATTATTTGGAAAATTCTAAGGCACTTACTCTTCAGAGCACTGCATGAATATTCATTACACCTCCCCGCTTAGGAGGCTTCAGGATTGAGTGTCAGTATCTTCCCTTTATGGACAAAAAAACCCCAACAAACAAACAAGGCATAAAAGCCTGGTTTCAAACATCTAAGTGGAACTTGAGGATTGCTCTTTCTTCATATTCTCATCAAGTATTTTACCAATTATCTTTCTCTAAGGTAAATAGAGCAATAACTAAGTGACTGTGGAGAAAAGCAATTGCCCAAGACCACTACAAAAATAAATGGCAAAAACAGAGGTGAATTCAGAACTCTGAAAACACAGCGCAGTACCCGGCTCTCTTGGGAACCCTACTTAAGTACAGCAAATCGTGAGCTAATAATATCACTCTTTCGAGCTCTGGTAACAGTTTCCCAAAGCTTGCTCTGTGAGGCCACAGCTCAGTGATCCATGCAGCAGATCAATGGAGCAGGGCTGTCAGCAGAGCCTCAAATTAAAAGCTAAAAGAAAAGGGTTCATTGAGCTCTTGACATAAATTTCAGGTTCAGCAACGGTGCCTTAAAAACACTGCTCTTCGGCAATCATCACAGTCAGATGGCATTTTTCAGAATATATATCAGCTTTGGAAAACAACGTTTTGTCAGGGAGTGTCCTGCAAGCCCCATAAGTTCTGATTTGCAGAATTTGCAGGTGAGGACCACGGCAGCAAGCAGCTCCTGGCAGCTATGCAATGTAAGCTAGAGAAGCCTCAGCCACACACCAGGGCAACAGTTTTGCCTCAAGAAGCTTCAATACCATCTCAGAAACCTATTTGGAGAATAAACAATCCCAGCTACCAAGCCTGTACAGAAAGCCCAGTAAGCAGACAGATAATATGCTGTGCCCCAGCACCTCTGCTCCTCCAGAATTAGAGGACTAGAAGAAAGATACCAGAGGACTAAGTAGACATGCTTCTGGTTCTTCATGGACCCGTGAGATGCACTGAAGTGAGTGACACCTCCGGCTTTTTATCTCCTTGTCATTGGAGATAAAAATAGTATTGTTTATGTCTTTTAAAACACATATATGAAAGCAACATAAGACTTCTTGTGTATGCCATCCAACTGTAAAGTGGTTTTTCAGCTATAGAAATCTGGAAGCATGACAAGAAGTAAAATGCAGCTAAGCAGAATATGATCCCAAAGGTCTGCCAGCAAGCAATCAACCTTTCTGTCTAATCTGTTCCGTCATTTCTCTTTCCCTGCATAAGACAATAAGGAATTGTTATTTATCCTAATTTATAGTATATTCCCTTGAGTAAAGAACACAGGACAGGTCACTGGTACCTTGGCAGGGTTTAATCTTCTAGGTGGTCTAAGTAATGGTGAAGTTTTTCCAAACGAACAAATAAATAGTCTTAAACAATAGGAAGCTAAATAACACAACTTTAAAGAGAGTAATCCCAATTCAAAGAAAAGAACTGATATAATATGAATGGTAGAAACTTGAAAAATGCAACTGAAAAGAATAAATACAAAATATCAGCAAGGATGCAAAGAATGTATATTTTGCTAATAATTCTGCTCACAGAGTAGGACACACACCAGACAGCATTATCTGTTTCCAAGGGGTTAATAAGAAATTTCCCAGAAGTCTGGTTATGCCAAGGTGACTAAAATGATGGGCTGAGGCATGCTCCTTTTGTGCATTTGTTAGAAAGCTGGATCTCTGACAACGGTGCACTCAGACACAGACAGACAGGAGAGAAGGGTTGCATCTGCTTCGGCAGGATCTTGGCAATACTTGATTCCATCATCACAAACCGCCCCTGTATCTGCCCCTACACTGGAGCATGACTTGGTGCCAGTGAATCAGCAGAAAAGTCAAGGGCAAATCTGAGTTCAAGGAATAGTCTGGATCATAGTTTATTTGCTTATTATTTTGGGTTTCACTTAATTCTATGAAATTCTTTTCTAATTTACATGTGTCTTCCAAGGGCATTGAATCTTCATGCTTTCTTATAGGTTCAGCACCTCAGAATGAGCCTCTCTGCTGCCTTTTCACTTCGGACAGGCAGCAGCCTTATCTGTCTTCTCAAAATTTTATTTATTCTCTTTGCAAAATCTTATTTATTGTTGGACATTGGTGTTGAGATCAGCCTCCTTAGAACACAAGAGGTATACTCAGCCCAAACCCCTGTAGAGTTTACAGCCCAAACATTCACTCAGCAGAAAATCCTCATTAGCTCTGCTACATCCCTGTCTCCTACCCCCTATTTATTTTGGCATTGTACAAGAATATGCTGTATTCCTGAAAACAGAAGTCTCCTTTATAGTAGAATTTAGGTACATTAAAGCAGGTAAAGTATAATTTTGATGAACATTAATGTAATAATCTGGTGGGAGTCCAGCTGTCCAGCTGTGCTTTTCACAAAAAGACACTGAACTGTGTGCCAGAGCCACCAGCTTCACAATGGCAGCAAGAGAGGTGGAAGCAAAGGAGCTCCCATCCCAGAGCTATGAAGTTCCCCTGTTTGTAACATCACATTCCTGCTAACTGAGCAGTTGTGAAGCAGTTGTGAGAGCCTCCAGTGGAAGGCAGTTCATAGGAACACACAGATCGCTGCCAAAGTTCAGCTCTGGTGGAGTTATGTCTCGTCTTTCTAGAAGGAGGACGTTGTGATGGGTTACATGGCCATTTCCTCAGAAGAATCCAATGCTGTGATGAAGACCCAGTGCTCTTCTGCACCTCCTCAATGATTCTTCTCTCTTCTCTTCAAGACAATGAGAAACTGCTACACCAGGAAGCAGTATTTGCAATATGCCAAGTACAAACACCACATGGGGTGGTGAGAGATCCCCTCTGAGAACCAAAGACCTGTTCAGGAGTCTTCTATAAAGAAAAAATGTAAGTGTCCCGCTGGCCTGAGGTACTGAGATAAGGGTCAGAAGGTCCTCTCATTTATAGCCAGTGTTTCAGAGCCATTTTAGAAAAAGATATTCTAGAAGATTACCACAAAAATTACCAGCAAATATCCACTTCTTGGCAGCCTTGTGTATCTGGAGAGGTCTTTTACTTAGTTAAAAAAAAAATAAATTACTAAATAAACATACACGTTATTACTCACATCCAGGAGGAAGTGTGACTTTTCAGGAAAAATGAACTTTCTGCTCAGGCAGTTTCCAATAAGAGCTCAGAAGAATGAGTGCAACACAAGTCAGATTTATTAGAAGAAAATTAAAATCATCTGTCATAGGAAACTTCTTTTTTCTCCTATAAACCTTTGTTCTGAAACAGAAATAAATTCAATTGTATTTAAAAAAGTAAATAAAAGCTTTTGTAACTTGTGCTATCTTCTCAGTTGTAGTATTTATGATGAATACCAGATATTTAATTTTGGAGGGTAAAAATGAACACTCTGCTATTATTTTAGTCTATTTTCTACTTTTTTAACAGCCATGCATTTTCTTTTCAAATGCCTATTAATTTTGGCATTAGAATTCCTTAAAGTAATTTTGTAAATAGAAGGACACTTAAGTCTGTCTTTACATCATTTTATACATACTTCTATATACATTAATTTTGTTGATTCATTTTTAAAATCCACAAAAGTTCAACATTTTCAGCACTTTTGAGAACTGGTCCCTATTATCAGTTTTAATATCATTATATATTAACCTGCTTGGAAACCAGAGACTCTTCACTTAATCATAAACACTACAGCTAAAATCTGACCTAAGTAATCTGCCAAATGCTGAGCAGGAGTTGGTGCCAGTTAGGATGACAATATAATTCTCTCTGTTTCCAGAGCTGGATTTTATCCAGGGGATGATTTTTTCTTTGAGTTATATTTTTTCTAAGCTAAATTCGGGTATTGTGTCTTTGGCTTGGAACATTTTCTAAATAATACAAAACCATTAATTTGGACGCAGTGTCAATGCCATCATGTACTACTTTTATATAGTTTCAAATGAAAAAAAAAAAATCCCTGTTACATCAGAGACAATTGTAATGAAAGAAACAGTCCTAAAACACCTTCTTGCTTTCAGGCATGTGGGAAATGTCACTCTGAACAGACCTGCAGAACCTACAGCCAACACAAAAGTTAACTTGGATCCTTTTTCTCTGGCACATCTGGCTAGAAAATGCAGTTCCTTGCTCCTACCCCAGTTTGACTGTAGGATGTTGGGAAAGGGTGGAGCTGCTCTGTCCCCACTTTGTGCTGTGGGTTTCTGGGTTTTTCCTCCATCAAGGACTAGACCCAGCAGTGCAGTGCACCTTGACTGAGCGAGGAAGGATCCTTTGTCCTTGAGTAAGAGCCATCTCACCCTGTAGCTGCACAACTGTTAGGTCTGGTGTATTCATTATGAATCCAACCACGTCCCTGGTAAAACAATCCAGTCGGGTGCTGTAATCTTCAGGGCTGCTGACTTTAATTTTAAAATTACTCTGGAACAACTCAATTTCCAACTGCTTTTTGTTCTTCTTGCTAATGCCTTACTCAGAGGTTGGAAATGCCATCGTTCCATAGTCATGTTTAATCACAAAATCCATTTATACATTGAACAAATCACTCTTATTTCAAGAAAATGCTTTGCTAACATTAAGATCTAGAAAATTCAGAGCTGTCTCCATGGAAGAGACTTCTAGATTTTAAATTAAATACTTCCTGTGAGTGCTTTTATATTAGGCCACTGTCTCTTGGAAGCACAGACCTGATGATGGTACAGGTTGCATTTCCTCAGGCACAGAACAACTCTGCTGGGAGCTGAGCCTCTCTCCTACAGACCCTCCTGAGCACTTCATGCACAAAGACACAGCCATGCCTTGGAAACACCCTTTGTGCTGCAGAGCCACTGCTTGCTTTTTTATTTTTGTCAGTGATGAAGTTGCTAAGGAAGATAAAGAAAAAAAGATTTCTCCAAGTGAAAAACATAATTTCAAAACAGTAGTAGAACTAGATCTGAGAAGTTCTGGGGGAGACTAGCTGCAGGGTAGATGACACCTGGGGAACCTTCATCCTTACCAGCTGTTAAGATTTGCTCCTACAAGATATTAAGCAAAATAAACCAGTCACAGCCACAATAACCTGAATTCATGTCATTAGTCACTTTTTTCAGAACATGCTTCTTCTGGACTCAGCTACTCAAGAGTCTCAGACCTTCTTTCGGGTCCTCTGAAGGCTGGTACATGTTCTGGCAGGAAGGCATTCTTTCATCCAAACACAGCAGGACACATACTGATAGATTCATTCCCATTCTTTTCTGTAATCACCCTGTCTGCTCCTCCTCACTCAAAGAGGCAGAGCTTGATGTCCTGCATGAAGGTTTTCCCCATCTCCTTCAGTCTTTGGTGGCTGAAAAGTGACGTGAGACTCTCACATCCTTCTGTCACAGAATCATGGAATGGTTGGGGTGGGAAGAGAGCTCTGGAGATCATCCAGTCCAAACCCCCTGGTCAAGCAGCTTCACCTAGAGCAGGTTGCACTGGGTTGCATCCAGGCAGGTTGTGCATATCTCCAGAGAAGGAGACCACAACCTGTTTCAGTCCCCTTTTAACCTCAATGCAAAGACTCTCTACACATTCAGGTGGAAGTGCCTGTGTTTCAGTCTGTACTTGTTGCCCCTACCCTATCTCTGGGCACCACTGAAAAGAGCCTCACCCCATCATCATGACACCTGCCCTTAAGACATTTGTACGTACCTTTAAGATTCCCATCAGCGTCCTCAAGGCCAAAGAGGCCCAGCTCCCCTAGCCCTTCCTCAAAAGGGAAATACCCCATGCTCCAGGGAGCTCTATGGCTGTAAAAGATTCCACTCTGTTAAGTGAATTAAATTTCTAAAGACGAATAATTCTACCCTTTTTTACATCTACGATGGCGAATGTGTGGGGCGTTTTGAAGTTTAATACATTTAAATTCATTTAACTGAATTATAAACAGAGAACTTTCTGCAGAAGGTCCATGTCTGCAGAAGAAATCTTTCGATGACAGTAACAACGTACTGACAATACTTTTACTATTTTCATTATACTAAGACCCAGAAGATTGCAGAAGTGTGAAATGAACTGAGGTTTCACTACAGCTACAAAGGCAGTACCACTACTTGCAGGACTAGATGCTCAGGTTGTTTTTTCCACATATAATCTCATCTGCCTCTAGTATTTATCTTCATGTTAGGAGAGACACAGTTCCTGCATCCCTTCCATTCTGGATCAAAGCTACATTCATCTCAAGGTTTCTCCACGCACAGACATTGTAATTAGACTGAAGGTTATTCTATTGTGTCTGAAATACGTCTTGGTCATGAAAACTGAAGTCTTATTTCTAAAAGCCCAGCAGGCATAGCACTTTAATGGAAGGGAACACTCCAGAAGATACTCTCCAGTAGAAGACCTCAAACATGATACAGACAAAAATTTTTCTAGGTAAAGAAACTTTTTTACATCCTAGGAAGTTACATTATTTGTTATTTATATACTTAATTATGCCCACTACAGATATATTTTCTGCATCAGTTGCAGCAAAAGCATTTTACTATAGATGTCTATCAATAATTAGATAAGACTTCCAGCTCATTTCACACTAGCTAGAAACAGCCTCAGTCATGTTAATGACTTTGAGGTTGGCTGAATTTCAACTAATAACCTAAAGATGAATAGAAATAGGTATCCAATTACTGTGTCCCTTCAAATGAACACTAGCAGAAGAATACTTATCTTTGTATTCAGAGAGGAAAAGGGAAAAAAAAAATAGCCAGGTTGGCAGAAGCCATTTATTCGGCATCTGTCTGAACTAAGTAGTAGATTTATTAGTTTAAATAATAGTCTGAAAATTAGAATTGCCATGAATTCAAATGCTCCTAAAACTGTAATCCAATTCCAAATTCTACTATAATCTTTGAAATTACATGCTTGACTTAACTGTCAAATTTTAAAAGTCCAGGAAAGGCTTGGTGGCCAATCAAAAAGATATTTAGTAAAAGCAAGCTGTTACGCAGGATAATAATCCTAACAGATGCCAGTGGTGACTGTGTGGTCCAACTTTCCTTTCTTTTTCTTCAGGATCTACTGAAAAGTACAGAGATTATTTCACTTTCTGTTTTGAAATAGAAATATTTTATGGGTAAATAGCTTTTAAGAGAAAAAAAAGTATTTGGTAAATATCAACTGCAACAAGAAAAAGTTGCAAAGACTGTTAATGATGTGACTACTAGTAAAAATAACTGATTTTATGGCACCGAAATTGGAGAAATCAAACCTAAGCATACATCAAAAAATGAAGAGATTATGATCTACTAATATATATTTTAAATTACAAATTTTGAAGTAAATACAGCTTTTTTAAGCACAAATAGTCTAAGATTGTTTGCTCTTGTTCTCCCTAACTTAATTTGTTTAAAATTTATTAAAGTCTTGCTATTACCAGATGTATTCCTTTCTTAATGCTCCAGTGACAAACAAGTACCTATCCTATGTGAAGATACAGAAGAGTGCAAAATGGTGAATAATTAATAATTTATCATCATAACTGGATTAAAGGCATCAACAGTTTATGACAAAATATTAATATGCTGTGCAAACATAGTTTTTCCCTAGAGTTCTGTTAATTTAAAAAAAAATCCAAAACTCACCAATGAGAAACCACTTCTCTGTATTGCATAATTGTGCCCATATGCATTCGCTGCTCATGAAACCCAGGTCCCTGCAGCCTCTGCTGTTCCTGGCAGATGGGACACCTGCTCTGCAGACCAGTGTGACAAGTGTATTTTAATCCCAGGAGCACGTGGGGAGGTAGATTAAACCCCAAAGGCATCCTGTATGTGTCCCAGTGGCGCACATAGACAGATACCACTTCACAAGAAAATTAAAATTTTAAGGTTTTTGTTCAGGCTCAAGGTCTAAGAGAGCCAAAGAAGGATCATTTCTCTGCTGGGAGCCAAGGAGTGACCCTCAGAGGAACTCAGTGTAACTCCAGCTCCGTAAAGTGATCCAAAATGGAATAATCCTGCTGAGTTCCTGGTGGTTTTCAAGCTTCACTCCTCTGTAAATCAGGAACCAGTGGCTTCAATGATCAGATAGGGGAGGCTGGAAATTTAGATTACAACATTTCAGTCTCAGGTTCTTCACGTTCTTCCAGTACAGCCTATGCTGACTTTATTTAAGGTCTCTGACAACAGTGACACACTGACACCTTCCTTTCACAAGTGTTGCAATACCCTGAAGTCCTCTGATTACTGATGGAAGTGGTCAGACTGCCAAGGTGCCTCTTCGAACCACCACATCTAACACTGAACACAGCCTGTGTCTCAGGGAGGACACCAGAGACAAACCACTGACACTGTAACTTCTGCACAAACAAAATGATCCAATCATTCCTGAAAAATAGGCCCTCGTGTGCCGTGCTACCTGACATAATGAAGTAAATACACCAACACTTTGGAGACACTAATTTTAACCATGTAGTATTCTGTTAACTTTCATGCATTTACTCCTTACTTTACTCTGATTTACAAGAAGATCCAGCTATATTCCTAAAACACTTAACACAATACTGTGGCAGCAAGAAACCAGTTCCTTTGTGCTTGTGTGTCCTTTCACTCCTCATCTCGGTCCTTCTGGAAAAGTGCAGCTTCAGTGACAAGATTCTGTTTGTTAGGAATTGTTAATGCTTACTGCCAAAAAACACACACATATTTTGCTAGGCAGCAAGCTTAATAGAAAAAACATCATGTTATTTATGCCGGAATCACGTAGGCCACATTAAACATTCTGACATGATGGTTCACATTGACATTTAAATATTTAAGAAAGAGGGGGGAGATTTTTTTGATGTAATTACACTCTCATGATTTCCAGGGAGCACTAGGTACCTTCTTGGCCCTTATGTTAAACATAAAAACTCTATACTACATCGTCTTTCTGTTACTTCTCTGAAAAACTAAGCTTGATATTAGAAAACCAATATGTATTTATAACTGGGTTTTGTAATTTTATAAGGAAAGAGACAACAATTTTTTGCAGTTATTTCTAAACAAGTTTATCTAAACAAAGCTATTAACAAAACAGGGTAGTCCATTTCTTCATATCAAAACAAACCATCCACCTCCATCAAATACAGAAAAAAAGTCAAAAAGTCCCCCATGGACAACTCCTTCCTTACGGAGAAACTATCACTTGAAAAGCAAAAACGACAAGAATCTTCTAGAGAGTGAATATCCCCTAACTATTCAAATAAAAATTAGAATTCTACTTTTTGCAACAAAGAAAAAACTATTACTCTTACCTCATTATTACTAAGACATTAGTATGGCTTTTTCAAAACATTCCAGTGGCCTTCCAAACTGCAAAACCTGCCAAATTCCTCGACTCAGTTGCCATAAAACATTTCTAAATTGCTGGAACCAGATCCAAATTTTGTTTTATAAAAGTATAAAAAGGATATGAGCAAAACCGTGAGTTGATTCATTGTGAATGTAACATATGTTAAAGGGTTTCCGGGCCCTGTTACTCATTATGAGAAAATAGCGATCCAGATACGCAGATACATTATGGTGGCTCCACAGATTTAGTCTCATCCTATTGTTTTTGGTAGTTTTCCCTTTCATCTAATCATCTGCATCTGGATTTCCCTAAGTAAACCCACGTATTCCGAAACCAAGTAAATGAAAGCAGTTCCATCAACAAAAGTGTGTACTTTCCCTAGTAATATTAACCACACGCTTTTCTCTTTGTCAACGGAGCAAATTGGACCACAGAGAAAACAAACTTCTGGAGTTCTCAACAATTCAGCTATATTACGATGAAATTTGGTGTACTCTTCATTTGAGAAGACAATAATGTAACTTACAATTGAATTTATACCCAGGTTGTATGAAGAGCTAAAAAAGATTCTCAAGGTGGCTTTTTTTTGTTTTCGTTTGGGTTTTTTTGGTTAGTATTTTTAACTTTCAAACAAAGCACAAAGTGATCCACTGCTTTGGAGCACTTTGTGGGAGGGAGGTGTTGCTAAAAAATATCCCAAGATCCTCTTCAAAATAAACCCTGCAATCTCTTCTGCCCCACCACTTGTGGGTTTGTTTTTGCCAGCACACTGATTTTTTTAAATTATTTTTTAGTTTCTTTTTTTCCTATTTGACTGTAATGTAGAACAAATATTTACTCTCAAACAGAAACATAAAGCCAACACATTCTTTGAATTGTTTTGCTGACTCTGTTCCTTCCACAACATAGTTTGGTTTTAATGCTCACCACCCATATCAAGCTGCTTTTAGGCAGCAGCACAAGAAACATCAGGATTTCACTTAATATTCAGTATTCCTCTCTCTAAGGAATGGTGGTGTCATATTTCAGCTTTTGCCTTGTGTTTCCCATTGTCATGTGTCTCCGTGTGCTTTTTAAGACACAATTTAGGCAGAATATACTTCTGTGGGGCTCAGAGCAGCAAAAATATGCTTTTAGCGAATAGAAAGAGGATGACAATAGGGAAAAATGAAAGGAAGAACCAAAAAGAGAAAAAATACTAGCAAGCAGGGTGTGATTTTCACTCCAAATTCTCATTTTCAGTCTAAAATGTTTATAAAAAGTGGAATCTTAGCAATTATATCTGGGTGTTTTTGTTTTTGTAGCTAAGTGATTATATTTGACACAGCTTGAAGCCAGTTATGTTTATACAAGTGCGTGGGTTTGAGATGGAGAACTGAAGTTTGCCAAAAGCCATTGAACTGTAAAAGTCACTGAAAGATTTCATCTTACACCAGAAGAGGAGAAACACAGATACTGGTGCTGTGCTCTAACCAGATAGCTGAAAGAGAAAGCCGGGATTTTGCCGGTCATATTTCCTTAGAAATGGTATTTCCACAATACTTCAAAGAAAATCCTTTTTGTTCTAAAGCCACTTCTGAAGCAGCAGCCATCAGAGGAAGCAGGATGAGACAACAGAAGCAGGGGGGAGGAAGGACAGACCGCAACGCCAGAAGATGTCTGCTCAGTCAGAGCCTCTGCAACATTCCCTCCTTGAAACACTCACTTGGATATTTTCCTCCTGAAGACTTAGGCTTTAATCAGCACAGATTCTACACCTCTCTGAGGACACTGACTTTTGCAGGTTGTGTCCAGCACAGGCTGGGTGTCAGGAGGCTGAGTGTGGAGCTCGCTCGGGACAACCATGGGCTCTCACCAGGGAGCAAAATGTACCAGCAACTAAAAGCTGGAAGAAAACAGTAAAGCATGTCCCAGCCTGACAGCAGATGGTTTTCAGATTCTGGCCATTTAAGAGGCAAAGGGGAGGGAGAGAAAGGAAAGATACTGCTGTTGAGAAGAGATGACAAAGTCACCAATCCTGCAGCTGCTTTCAAGGGTGAATAGGTGAGGTACATGTCAATTCTGTAACGACTGTAGAATTAAATTTCAACACAATAAAAGAAGAAGAAAAAGAACAGAATAATTCCAAATATAAAGTTCTATGGAAGAGCAGCTTTGGGTGAACATGAAACTGTGATTTGAGAAGAATTATGAATGTGGTAAGTGAAGCAATGGTATTTTAGCATTTAAAGCTTCCAAGAAGTCAAAACTATTTTTCATTAGTTAGTTAGTGTATGACCATCATACACTATTACTGTATTTAAGTCATTTAAATCATACTGTATTTAAGATGGAGAAACAGAAGCTGTCAGGTCACTGAAGAGAGCAGCCAGGGAATCCAAGCTACCCTCATGAAAATTGTCCTTTACTATTGTTAAACTTTATTTTGCTCAGACATCATTAAGCATTAGCATGAGAAAAGGTCAATCTTTTGCATGGAAAAGCATTAAAAAAATATGAGAATGCACACAACATAAATAGTTTGTGTTCAGTCAAAGAATATGGCTAAAGGTAACATTAAGGAAGTGATGCTGTTCATCATTCTCATCCTAGGTGAGATCAGATATCTCATTTCTCATAGAAATCAGTCCAACCTTTCACCTAGCAATCAAACCCAACCTTCAAACTGTTAACCTAAGAAAGAGTGCTTCTAACAGGCACTATCAATCTTCTTTTTTGAGCCTTAAGTCTGTTTTCTCTGGCCCTACCCAGAGAATATATGGAGAACATGCTGCTTCTCTCTTTATCCCAGCCTTAATATACCTGAAGACTATCATGATGCCGCTCCTCATTTTTCTCTCTGCTAAACAATCGAAACCCCTTCCTCAGCCTCTCACAGGCTGCATCCTCAGAACTTCTGAATATTCCTTTTGCTTTTGTACTGAAATCTCTTTTCTGGCCCAAACTACCCCTCAAGTACAGTGCTCCACAAGAGACACTGCTCTAGATGAGGCCCTCTCAAGGTTGTTTGAGCCCTGAGGATTATCTGACACCTCTTCCAGACAACACTCCCAGTAAAGTGTTTGCCTGTTACCCTGGTAAAGGCTTGCCATCTGTCCTTCAGCCTTGGCCACAATGTGGCTGCCACATCTCACACCTTGGAGTGTTTACACTTATTTGATTCTTGCTGTAGGTAATGCATGAAAGGTAACACTTTTACCTTATATTATTCAATTACTTAAACACAGGTAAGGGAGGGCAGGAATGACATTTTTTAATGTTACTGGCCTTCAGCCTCTGCATAAGCAAAAAAACCCCACCATTAAAAAACTCTCCAAGGTTTCATCACCAAATTTATCATACCAAAGATGAAAAACAAGTAGGGAACATTCATCCTAATTGCCTAGAATAATAAACCTTTTTGTCATCGGGACACGAGACAAGATGACAAAAAAGCTGCAAATATCCCAGCTGGTGGCTGTCTGAAGAAACTGCTTTGCTCCAGGTTGAGTCCCCTTCCCACATGCCAAGATTCTGCAGAAGGCTTGCCAACTCCTCCACCATGTTCTAAAAGTCAGTTTTATGAGAAGCAGAATGATGGGAAGGGAAGGATTTGCAAGTGATGATACAAATGATGTGCTTAGGAGCCCAGGAACAACCTTCAGCCTGGACTTGCTACGCTTCTGCTCAGGCACTGTTTGAGTAACAGTGTCAGCACAGGGGGAAAAACATGACATAATCCAGCACCTCCTGATATTACTGCACATCACTTTAATCAGAGAAATAGCTCTGTGTCTGCCTGAAGTATCAGCAGTGACTATATATATATAGTTCAGCTGACCTTTTCTTTCCATGATAAAAAAGTTGTGATGAAGAACCACAGCTCTGCTAATATGACAAAGTAGGAGGTTATGAAGAAGTGGACACACGACAAAGCCTAATTATGGAGCAGAAATAATGGATTATTGGCTCCTTTCTGTCAGTGCTGAACTGTTACGTAAGTTCAGGCAGGAGAGAAAAAAAGACTGGAGGAAGAGGCACTATACAGGCCCCTTCCAATCAGCACATCTCTACAGAATGACACGGATCTCTTAGGGCTTGGAAATAACCTTGGCACCATTGCCAAGGATATCCTCCTCCCCACGCATGGAAGCTGAACCAGTCTTATTTCATCTGCTGAGCCATTGTGGCTGGAAGAGTCATGTTAATGCAAAAGATCCCTGTTTCTTGTTAGTATTTAAATGCCAAGCAGTGCAGCAGCTGAATCATAAGTAGTTCAGCCATGCACGGGTGGAATTAACTTCAGCTGGCCAAGAAGGGTACAATCAGAGCTCTTAACCAAGGGTTTGACAAGCAGAGTTTGTCCTAGGATCTTCCTTTTCTTTCTTCTTAGTTAATCATAATACAATTTTCACAGGAAATAAGTGATCCGCATTAAAGATTTAGATCTAATCATGTTGAGTTCTATTTAAGTGGGAAAAAATCAAGTTCTTAAGGAATCTCTTTGATGCACGTCAAGAAGTAGCAGTTTAATTTAGAGAGCAGCTGTAACATATTCGAATAATAAAAAATTCGAGAAAAGTCAGGACAAAAGGTAATTCTGACATTGTCAAGAGTTTAAATTCCAAAGGTATTCCTCTACTTCTCTTTTCAGACTGGCATGAGATAAATCATATAGTCTGCGAGAGGACAAGACGTACAATTGAATATAAATAAAAAACTCCTGTTGATGTTCTCTCTACTTCTCCCCTTCCCTTCTCCAAGATGCTTGCAGGGTGCTTTCATCTTAACTATTTCCTGATTAGAGAACTTGCAATCCCTTAGGCCAGGATGGATGTTCTCCTTGAAATGAGTCACCAGCATTGAGAAAACAGTAACTGGAGAGTCACTCTCTGAGATACTGAGATGACTTTCAGTGCAGCCTGGGCAAATGAAAGAAGTACACACACGTGTGCAAGCAGGTATTTCAAATAAGATGGTTACTTCTGGGGTTTTTTTCATCCCTGCCTTTCCTGAAAGCCATGGTTTTACAAAAAGTTAAAGTTAACCCAGGCTGCTGCTGAGGGGGACTGATGTCATCTCTGATATCTCATTTTCATGACTTCCTTTGGGCTGAAATTAGCATTTCTGGGCCATGGGTGAGCCAGAGGAGGGCATGGAGCCAGCTCCCCACGTGCCAGTGACAGCTTCTGCTGGTGTCCCTGCCGGGCAGGAGCAAGGAAGGGAGAGTGAGCTGGATCTTATCTTGCAGTAGCAGCCTACATTTAGATTTAAAGTCGCTGTGAAACAGCACAGCAGTGTAGATGTTACACACTGGTTACACTGCACATGGTCTAGTCCCATACATGTGTGTGTATAAAGATGTATACATGATACATATATATGTATCTCCACACAGCTACACATGTACATACGTGACCATCCTCATGTTGCTGGGGGTGGAAGCAGGACAGCTACCAGAGGACAAGTGGTGGGAGAAAACATCTCTGGGTCAGGCACTCAGGGTATGGCAGGAAGGCTGCAGCTCACTCCCAGCTCCTCAGAGAACAGCCCCTATTCCTGTGGGGTTTCCCTTGTTTATCTGAAGGACTCAGTAGCTATGTGGGAGCAAAAACAAGGCTGTTTTTATTATGCAGTATGCTCAGCTTCTTGGAGCATGTGTGATTCGGACAGAAATTTGGGGCTGCATAGAACATACTGTAATAAAACACCTAAAGGAAAACATGGTAATTATTAAAAACATATGCAAAACACTTGTGTGCATTACATGTGAAACAGATTCAGATGCTGTAACCTGCTGGAATTACCAGAGGCAATGTCACCAATAGCCTAAATGTTATCATTATTTTCAAATGAAAGCAAAAGCTTCAAGTAGGCTCACCTTTAGCTTTCTCCTCCCTGGAGCAGTGCATTCCTAGCAGGGGTGTTATCCTGCACCCTGTGGAAAGCATTATCTTCTCTGATAACAGTGCAGCACTGTGCTTTTAAAGACTACAAGGCAACCCTGCAAAGTTCATTCTGAATAATTCTGTGAGAATTAAACAGTCCTGCATTCTATCATGTTTTACATTAGGGACATTGTTTATTTTGCCTTCTGAAATTTGGTTTAAGGTCAATAAATACATCATCAGTAGAGACTGTATTTTCTTATATAAATAATGAACCAATGGGCTATCATGCCTACGCTTTCCTTTTCATATTTTTTGATTTGTGCTCCTAGATGATAATTAAATAGAAGAGAGTGCAACTGGATAAGCAAAAGTTGTAACAGAGGAATGCATACAGTTATCCACAACTCACATTCAAAAGGGAATCATTTAATTATTTAATTTTTTGATGTAGTTTAATCCTCAGGACATTGTTCTTCAATGTTCTCCAGTTACTACTACAGTCTCTTTTCCTAGAGAAGTAAGATTCAAGCATATTATTCAACCCTTACAGAAGCAGACTACATACATACCCTTACACTGTAAGATGAATTTAATAAAGCTGTTTATTGGAAAAAATAGTTGAGAAGTATTTTGATTTGTGCTGACATGTGACAATCAAGTGGAGTGACCAATTTTAAAAATACCTTCTGGCAAGGTTTTGAAATCCACAAGCAGCATGGCAAATTAAAGTATTAAACAAAAAACAAAACCAAACCACCACCATCACCACAAAAACACCCACCAAACAATAAACCCCAACACTCAAACAAACGGAAAGAACCCATACCCTTTAAGGATGGAGTATGGAAATGTAGAAAGTTTTGGTGTTTCCAGTTTATGAGAAAAATGGAAACGCATCTGAAGTGACAGGAAGAAATCTCTCCTGGAGGCTTTTAGAATTCCCCTGCAATGGGTTACATGTATTGTATTTCTATATATTGTATGTATAATACATATATAAATGCACATATTGTATTTATATGTATTCATATATACAACCTGCTGCCCATAACACAGTTTAATTACCTGTGTCTTCTCTACCCTACAACTCCCACTCAGCTAAACCAATTCAGCAACTGGAAGCACTCCCCAGTTTATTTAGGGCTTCTGTTTCTACATCAAAATCCAGCTCAGAAAAAGATGAAAATCCTCACCAGAACTCAAGAAAAGTCAGTTCAGGTAGACATAGATTTGAGTGTCCTTTCACAGCATGGCTTCTCTCAGACATCCTCCACTGACCCAAGAAGAACAACTGGTGTATACTTTTATTTTTTAATCTATAGCTATATCTAGATATCTACATGGCAAGATAGATAAACACAGGCATATTCTAAAGAATAACAGAATAACCACAAAAGGAGTGATGAGCAACAGCTAGGCATCTTTAAGGAAGCTGGGGTCAATTCTCCCCAGATATATTTGTGATCAGCAAATGAGGTTGGTTGAATTAAAAAATTTAGAGGTTTCCACCATTTTGCAACTGACAGCGTCTCTCAATGTAGGCTTGTTGAACAGTATGTGGTTTAATTCCAGAATTACACTTGCAATACATTTCACTAGACTAGATCAGACCTCACTACACTGCAGGGGAGAAGACAAATTAGTTTTAAGTCAAGATTTCCTATCCAATGTTGGATTTATTAATTAAGCACCTATGTGCTATATGGTTGCTTGTACAAACCAATTTCTTCTAAATCAAGGTCAATAGTGAAAGGGAGGCATCTCCAGAGGGTTGCTCCTTGCACTTAAAACCCGTAATCCCTACCCAGCCCTTTATATTTTGTTGCCTTTAAGGTCTTTAACTGTCAAAGAAAACAGCAGTTCTCTGGTCAGAAAGGTAAGGAGAGCTGTGTAATTATATTTACAACCAATCTCTTCCTAACAACACCTGCAGCACCTTGTGGTATTTTGCTAGGGATCTTGGATACAGTTTTGAAGAAAGCATAGAAGTATTTACCGAGCCTCATTTAAATGCCCTCATTTAGTTCTACCTTGCCTTTCTAGTTAATATAGAAAGCTAACATAAACTCCAGCTGCTCAATGTATCACAAGCCCTTGTAAAGAGCACATAAACGGACACTTGCCTAAATTAAACAGCAACCACGTGGTGGTCTGCATTGAGTGAATGTGATGTGTTTATGAACAGCACTTTCTAAAATACACTCTACCTCTCCAACTTTTAATAATATTTAACTTATCTCTTTCTTTCAACAAAAATTATTTAGGTAAAACAATACAGGAATAATCACCATGTACCAAACACTAATGAATCTTTCTGGGAGGTCACCTACCGTACAAGCAACGTGTAGGCACACAGCAATTATTCAGCCTGCAGCAGTGATGGAGAGCTACATTCCTTGCAAAAATAGCTTATTAAGTCTTTGAACTATTTTTAGACTTAAACAGCAACAAGAAGTCAGAAAAAGGCTGATACCAGTAAACAAATACCAACAAAGAAATAGAGAACATGGGTCGTGTGCATTATTCTGCCTTAGGGGAAAATGAAGGAGCTTCATAAGCTGCTCTGCATCTTCACAGGTCTGCAATTCCACTGGGACTTTTGGCATGGTAATAGACAGACTTAAGCCTCTGAACTTATCCATTGGATTCAATGCAAGCACATGTGTGTAACGAGCTCTGCCTGATTGCATCTCATGGGCAAACCCATTTTATAAGTGTTCGTTTCCTACTGGAGTAATTTGAGTGCTGTTGCAAGTTTACAGTTTCCAGCCATCTCTATTTAAATCTCTTCTACATTCTATGGAAATTATTGCTCTATTAGACTACCTCACAATGACAAATATATAAAATGTGTTCAATATATAACATGATATAGCATAATAAAAAAACAAAACAACTGAGTTTAATTAAAAAGCAGCCTTTAAAGAGATCACCGTACAATACAGTATTGCATATATAGATTTCTGCTGAAGAAAAGTGGATTTCTCATCTATCTATACCTATACTTCCTGACCTAACCTCAAATACACTTATAAAAGAATCAGGTTTTGGAAATAAATCCATGCCAGTGGTCCTCCCCAGGCTTCCTATCAAAATCCCAAATCCCTGATATTATTTAAATGTAAGATTCACATTTAAAAGGATTAGTAAATTATTAGTTAAACCCAGATACTTCAACTTCCCAGAAATTACAATCTCTAATGTGCACCTTTTTCAAAAGCACAAGGAAAAATATTTTCCTAAATACTGTCTGTAGTTTCCCATGTGATGGCTTCCAAGCCACTACACAATCAGTTTCTTTTCCTCTTTTGAGAACATGTTTTATTTGGATGGCACTTTTATTTGTTGTTTTAAAATTTTAAACAGGGGCAATAAAACTAATTTTTAGTTTATTGAAGATTAAGAACCTCAGTTACTCAAATGCGCAACATCTTAATTAGTTAGGCATGGAGAGCAGCAGCCTAAATAAAATCTCACAGCTGAATGAACTCACATTTGGTATGCAAATAATTTTATATGTGACCAACATGGCAAACTAGTCATAAATCAGAAAACTAAAATTATACAGCAATGCCCAGAAGAACACCACTAAGAATTCTATATCATAAACCTCATTTACTGAGAATCTGTCTCTGTCATCCTTCCTGCATTTCCAATCTCTTTCCAAAGATGTTTTCCCTGAATACCATAAGCCACCAAAGCCATGAAATAGCCATTGCAACAGACCTTTTTGTAAGCACTAACTAAACCCAAAGTAGGAGTGCAGTTATATATGCAAATGCAAAGAATTATTATCTTGTTTTAAGCCTCCTGAATAAATTCCTTAAATTGAGAAGAATTACTCATTTTATAGGCTGAAAGCTGAGGCAGGCCATTTGAGCATTAGCAGCGACACTGCCCTGACTAAATGCCAGGTTACAAAGCAGTCATCTGTATCTCAGCTACTTGCCCTAGGCTCAAAGCACAGCCAACGGAGAAATTTAGGCTTCCTAAAATAGATGTCTAGGATAGATCAGATTAATCACATCCTAGAGAAGCCAATTTGTATCCCCTGATCGTACTGAAAGTCTACTGGGAAGGAGCTCAGCTGTAGACCTGCTCTGCCATGCGTGGCTCAAGTCAGGCAGAATGCATCCCACACTAAGTGCCTATCAGCTTTCATATGCCTTTCATTTGGAAACCTGATCCTATGTTTACTAAAATGAAAGTGAAAATGAGCTTTCTCATTACAGTAACATACTGAAATATAGTTAGAAAGTTGTTCAGTGGTATGTAACACTCACATATATTTACTTGTGCTATGATTATTTATCATTTTCATGTCACCTTTTAACAGTGCTTAACCAGTTTTGCTGAGAATAGAAGTGAGAGAAATATCTAGAGACTGCCATTTTCTGAAGAACCTATTAACTGGCACACCAGGAGCCACAGAGGAGATCCCATAGAGCCTCCTCAGTTTCAGACTCACTCAGCATTCACATGAGGCTGCTGCTACAAGCGCCAGGCACAGGCAGGACTTGTGAACATATGATGACACTTAGTTTCATATTCCCATTTTTTCAACAGATGGTCTGAGTGCTTTTCTTAGTGCCTTGCAAGCACCAATGGTTGAGTCCTAATTTAGATGTGAATGGATTAAAACAAACTGTTTAGTTAAAAAGCACATTTCCAAGTGCTAATCTTCAAAACTGGTAAATGTAACATAACTTCATAAAAATACATTTCCGTTTCACTTTAACTTTGGCTTCCTTCTGTCACAGACTCATCATGGTCTTTTTCTCCATGTCTCAAAACTGGTGTGAAAAACATAACAGATGTGATGGATAAATGAAAGATTTCATCCCACTGTCCTAAGAAAAGGGTGGACAGAAAGAAAGCATTTTTGGCTTATAGCTGACATCCATGTATCAAGAACAGCAAACATGACAGGCCACCACAAACAAAGAAAATGGTTTTAACAAACAGGATGCCTATTCCCTCAAGTCCCACAGATAAGCAGGGCTTGCACCGCACTCGGTACCTTTGCTTTTCCTAACCTACCAACACCAGTTCAGCCATAGAAATTTACTTCCAGCCCCAGAGTACACTGAATAATGCTGTAAAATATCCCTTTACTACCCGTCTGGATCCCACTACTGCTCTTCTACACCTGATTTAGATAAGCATCTTATTTCACAGATCTTATTGCTCTTTGCAATCAACCATATCTTTAATCAATGTCCGAGCTGGTTGCCCTCTGTTTCACTTTGCCTTTGGTTGCACGTCAAGTTGCGCTCTGTCTTTGAAGGGCAGTGATTGAAGGTAATCTGAAATGAAATCCCCTACATTATTTCTACCCATGGTCTTCTGATAAGAAAGCAGACCCGAACAAGTTCCCATCAGCAAGGTTCTGTATTGAGGGACTGAAAATCTCCAGGATGGAGCACTTTGGTTGCATTTCTTACAATGCGGACACTTGTTGACCATTTCCCTTCTAAAGTAATTTGCCAGGATACTGACCCGATCTGAAACTCTTCACACATGGAAATTAACAACAGACACAAGCACTCAATCAAAGAGTAAGGCAAGGCTAAAAAAAAGGATGGTTAAAGTCATATATAGAGGATAGGGTACCATTCAGACATGGATCTAAAATATCTCCAGTGTGGGGCAGACTGTTGCCTAAAAACAAGCATAAACATAAACAATAACTAATAAGGTTGGTTTGGGGTAGGATATTTTCAAGTGAAGTGTGCAGACAAACCAGTTTAATGTTTTTAAAGTCCAGCAGATATATCGTCATCTTTGGACTTGCAGCTAGATTAAGGTCACTCTATGTTGTTAAGTGCCCTGTACGAGTAGATGATGATAGATGATCATTCGGAAAAGCAGCTATCAGTCACAATCAATACATCATTCTAAATCTTCTCTTCAGAAGTTACTATTTTTAATCTGGAAAACGACACCAATCTGACTTAACAAGGAAAAACCCTATAATAACTATATAGCAAAAGAGCAGTGGCACATTATTTAGCCAGAACACATAGTTCTTGCTTTGAGAGATTCTGAAAATGGGTGCACGTAAGAAGAAGGTAGAAAAAACTCAGTGGGAAGATAAAGAGGCCAGGCTAATAGAAAACCACTCAAATTAATCCACGTGCTAGTCTTAATACACATTTTACAGTTGTTTTGCTAGCTTAATAATGCTATTTCTTAGCCCTCACACTGAGCAGATGGAATGCAGCCCTCTGATCCTTAAATTAGAAACCATGCAACTTTATGCAGACAAAACGTTTAATCATCCAGGATACAAAGTCTACTACTGTCAGAATTTGAATTCAGTGACATAATTCCATGGTGTGATCAGATAAAGAAAGGAAAATAATGGGATTTTCAAAAGCCCAGATTCTAGTAATCTTTGTTACTAGTAACAAGCTGGCAGACAAGCAGAATGAAAACAAGATAATGGCAGCAGACAATGAAAATTCTCAATTCTCTCCACTCCAAGGGCTCTCTGCTGGTGTTCAGTGTTTCCCAGCAGTCCTATTATTAGGGTCCCAAGTCCCTGATCTTTCTGGTATTAGTTAATGATAAAAATTCACTTGCCTACAGGCAAAGAGTTATTGTAGACAAGAATGTTAATTCTTTAAGTATAGGAAGGAGAAGGCATCACTTGGTTACAATGCCAAATTAAAAGCTGAATAAAATTATTTATTTCTGTATTGGTTTTACTACAGTATAAATAATAATTCCATAAGAAAATGCACTTTACAACCAAAATCAGCAACCAGTGAACATTTATTTTTACAAGTGGCCTTTATTAATTCTGCACTTAACAGTTTAAAATGGCATTTTCCCCCTTTTGCTCTGGACAAATTCCACTGGTGTATGTGAAGTTTCCTCCTTACAAAAATCTCACCAGGAAGAAATTCTCCCTTTTATAAAGGAACAGTGGCAAAAGGAATCAAATATTTTCCTAGGCAGGCTTACTTAATATGGTCCAACAGCTACAATTTTGGAGAATTATGCTTCTAATAACAATTTCTCCAATCCAAACAAAAGCCTTCTCACCATGCCCTTTGTCTGCTTTTATGTAGTTACACCCTGGAAACTCTCACCATAAGGTGCAGTTGCTCAATATTACTTTTATATTACTGAACTGTGCAAAAATGCTCTTTATTCCTGACTGTAACAAAACAACCCCGTGAAGTGCTATGGTACACCCAGAGCCATGCCTCATTCCACCCCCACTAGAGCCAGTAAGAGCCCTCTGGAATCATGCACATGCTCTTGTTGCTTCGTTGCACTGCGTGCAGCTGAACTGAATAGGGGAAGCGTTATTTTGGCATGAGCTGAACTGATCCAGGGTGGTCAGCTCTTCCAGCTGACCCTGCTGAAGGCAATCAAAGAGGAATGCTTGTGTGGAGGGTCCCAGGTCAGTGAGAAGATCTGCACAGCTTTTCTCTGCCAGCTCACTGGGAGAAGGGCACGGTCTGTAATTTCAATAGCAAACAGAGCACTGAGGCACCACTCAGGTAAGGAGTTTTGTGAAACATCAGGTGAGATGTTTGCTGCAGACTGCTTGGCTCACGGGGCAGGTGAGGCAGCCCCTGCACGCTGCAGCTCAAAGGTGCTGCAGCAAAAGGTCTTAGGGATCTAACACCTGGCATTATGTCAGGAAAGTTTCCAGGTAAAGTAGATAAAAGCTTGCGTACCCCAGAATTTAGGAGTGTTCCTAAACTCACTAGCATTGCAAGAGTTAAAGAAAAAGCTTTAAAAGCAGGGATGGCAACACAAATACATGGAAAAGTTGTTAAAGGATTCTTACATGCTTCTCTCCCTTCCTTGCACTTCATTAGAGAAGATTGTGGGCTTGTACTGAAATCTCAGGATTGCTGAGGCACTAGCAGTGCTGATGAGAGAGGTGACCAGTGTACAAAAATCCTTACAACTTTATTATTATGCTTTTTTTTTCAAGCATTCAGGCAGCCTGTCAGTCCTCTCCTTCCCTTTGCACCCTGAATATCTGCCATTTCCAGTTCCTACTGCTTGTCCAGTTTCATGAAGTCACTAGATTTTAATGAGTATTGACATATAAAGAGCTGCTCTAAGGTATCAAGTGCTTTATAAGTCACTGATGACAACTTGCTAGAAGGGCTGTGCTTCTTTTGCTCTCTACACATAGCTCAGACTATAGCTGGAGCAAGGGCATATCCTGCACCTTTGGTCCTGGCTCAGGATGGGCCATCCAAGGGATGCCTCCTGGCCAAGAACTAGTCCACAAGCACACCATGGAAAGCAGCATCATTTAATGTATCTTTACTTTCACATTATTTATATGTAGGTCTTGCTCTGGGCTGTTCAGATCCTGTCTCACAGAGGGAAACACTTGGATCTCAGCAGGAAACAGCCCTTCCCTACAGCAATGTGCAGGGAAAGGGCTGGACTTGTTCAGAATACTGCTTCCAAGTTACCTCCCTGAAGCAAAAGAAGAACTTAACTAGCATCAGTGCAGAGACTACTTGAAGCACACTCAAACCAAACTAAGGTTTGATCCCCATTTGGCAGATTACTTTTCCTTTATTTGGTTGTTTTCCTTTAAAGCTGGCAGAAAATCCCCGAACAGCTGGGCTTTTTGTACGGGCTGGTATGTCAGGAAACCCAGCTCAAATGACCCCAAGTCCTGAAGATGGATTTCACCCTCTGCTCCCTAAAGTACAATAAACCTCAAGGCAATCTGAGTCTGCACTTACATCCTGGAGCCTGTAGGTGTGCTGACCATAAACCAGACAGGAATCTCAAGTGCAAGACCAGCAGAGCTAGTTCCATAACGCTTTAAAAGATGTTATTGTGGTAGGGACAAAAAAAAAAAAAAGTTTTGAAGGTTTTAAAAAGGGTTGAGGAAGTCTAGAAATCCCCAAACATCATACCTCTTCAAGACAATTTCCTTCGAGTCTAATCAGTATTTTAATTGTTTCTTTGGGACACTCAGTCATTTGGGCCTTCTGCACACACATGACTTGCCCTTGGGTTGTAGAGAGAGCTACTGTTTACAGAAGAGCTTCACTACAACTTATTTTTTACACTCAGACCTCTTTTAAAAATTACATAGTTGGACTATAAGCAAGAGGACAGAAAAATGAAAGACCTTAAAAAAATGAGGTCAAAGCGGGGACAGCTCTCAGCAAGATTTTCCACATATGCAAAATCTAGACTCAGTGTTTTGCAAACAACAATAAAGAGGAAGATCCAAAGGGGTGTGAAGGAAATTGCAGTGTTGAGAGGCTGTGAGGCTCAGTCATTGCAGACAGACAGACAGGAACAGTAGTCAACTGGAGACTAATGGAAACTTGAGTCAGACTAAAATCAACTGTTGCATTTTTGAGCCTTGTTGGATACAGTTTGCTCCAGATTAGCTCTGGAATAATGCTCAGGATGTGGCTGTCACAAGGAGGAAGGTGTCTTGATGGCCACAAGCTGCAGGAGCAGAGGGTGGTGGGTGCTGTGTTGCACTCAACCCCACAGCCCATGTCACTGACAAAAATGTTAAACGAGACTGGTCCCAAAATCAACCCCTGGGGAACAGCACTCGTCATTCATTTACTTAAAATCTAGTGCTTGCATAAACACTTTTCTAGGCTCCAGGGAAAGAAGACCAAGAAGCTGAAAAAAGCAAACCAAGGACAGCAGAAAGTCCCAAAGAAGATGAAAAGTTCACAAACCACAGGAACAGACAAATTTTCCCAGAGAGAGAACAACTCTTCCTTTCCCCAGAGGACACTTGTTTTGTTTATCTGAGGTTTTTGGTGTGTGCTTTCAGCTGTCTGCATGTTTGGGGGCTTGTTTTCATTAATTTCTGAAGTGAGAGACTTTAAGATTTTTTGATTTGGGTTTGTTTTTGTAAGGTCTCCAACTGCTCTTTTTTTCCCCTTTTAAATGAAACCTTACTTGTTAAATATCCCCCTTTTCAGCAGAAATGGCTAACCTTGGAAATAGGATTGTTTTTGTAACCAGGTGGGGTCCCACCCATCTGCACTCAGCATTATTCATACTGGCCCTCATCCAGAATTTTCCCCAAGACTCTTCAGGGTGGATTTCATTCCTGTTAAGCTCAAAACAAAATGCTGTGGCCTGACCTAGCCCCTTGTCTCCTCACAGCTCTCCTGGTTCTTCCTGAAGGACCTACCATGCACCCATCATTCCCCTCTAAGGAGACTCACAGCTTTTCATGGCTCTAATGACAAACACATGGTGCAGACAGAGGGCTCAGGCAAGGAGAAGAAGAGTTCTGTATATTCTCAGAAGCTCTTCAGTCTGAGTACTGGTTCCCCCTTCCAAGAACCAGATCTTTTAGTTTCCCAAAGGGTAATTTTTTGATAATGCTATGTATTAACAGAGCTGAGAATCACCGAGCTTCCTAACCTTTTCAGATATTTGCTTCCTTCAGCCTGATCTCTTACAGCCAGTGACAAACCCAGTATTCCACTCTATTCCCTACCACGGGCTGCATTACACAAATAAATCCCACTCTCTAAGGGGCAATCTCTTTTTGTTTCATCTGTGCTGAGATGCAGCAGCAGAACAGCATCAGAGTGGCTCCTCTGCAGCTCAGCTCCCAGCCACCCGTGCCCTGGTGACACTCGGCATCCCTGCTCCTTAACTCATCCCTCTGCCTTTTGCATTATCTCTCCTATTTTCAACTCCTGCCATTTTATTACCTCCTCATTGTGGCCCACCTTGTTTTCGGGGCTGAAACCAAGTCTTTTTGTTTGGTCTGACCGGCAGCAGGCAGCCAGCTGATTTGCTGCGTCCTCATGAAGCAGGAGCCCCCAAACAATGACACAGGACTCAGCATCTCAGACGAATTCCTGCTGGCAGCTTTCCCTCTCCTCCTCATCCTGCTGCTGAAATGGGACTGCTTATGGCTTTGGACTCTTAAAACCCCTCCACCAAGTGTTTGTGCAGCTGTGGTGCCTGGCTGCTGGAAGCAGAAGATGGACAACAGGCAGTACAGTTCTGGGCAGGCTCCTTGCCCCCCAGGTCTGCTGGTCTGTGGGGCAGGGACTCAGCATTGCAGCCACTGCCCTGCCTGGTGCCACTGCAGCACCTGGGGCTATAAACACTGCCAGACTGACACAGCACACACTGAGGAAAAGCACAAAAGTAATTATTCCCATAACCAGCTAGCCAGTTCACGTGATTTCTTTTTTCCTGACAGAGTAGATAACCTTTTGCTAAATGTATTTCACATTTTAGGCACATTTTCCTTGCACCTGCTATTGCCCATTTCATATGGCATTTCAAACTTCCTCGCCCAGATCTGGTACCAGATGGCTCCTGCCAAGAACTGGCTGGTTAAAAACCACAGAAATCACAGATCACACCCTGCTGTTGGCCATCAACATTAACAGTTTATTTATTAGCAATTAGCCATTTTTCTCAGAAAACCTGTGTGACAAAGGCAGCTCTAACATATCACCCACACACATACACACTCTTTATTGATCCATCTACATATTCATTTGTATATGTCACATATACACACAAACATGTCACCATGAATGCACCTAGAATTACACATACAGCAGCAATTCTGCCTGTCCCCATTGCTTCTTGCTCTCCCATCTACCTGTCAGCAAGGACCGTGCCTGCAAGCAAGTCAGGCACGAAGTGACAACCTGCCAACTTGTCACTGTACTGAGCCCAGGCAAGGAAAACCAGAAAGTTTTATCTACTGCACATGGCAAGAAAAGGAGAGCAAAGGAATTTGAAAACTGCAGTGAACTTGGTGTAACAATGAAAAAATGTAAGAACACAAAAATGTTTTGAATTTTAGTAAAACTCCAGAACAAGGTCAATAGGGAAAACCAACCAACCAACCAGGAAACAAACTAGCCACTTATAGGGTGTTAATAATGTTTTGCATGCTGAAAAAGGAGATGTTGCAGCTTATCAGCTGACTTTGGCTGCTACATTATGAACTTGCCTCTGGAAAAGACCTAGAGTAGCCTGGAAAGGCACACATGATCCCAAAAAAGGGAAAAAAAAAAAAAAAAAAAAAAAAAAAAAAAAAAAAAAAAAAAAAAAAAAAAAAAAAAAACCAAACCAAAACAAATCAAAAAAACAAACAAAAAAAACCAACCAACCAAACAAACAAAAACCCCAAAAACCTTAATCTGAGAAAGCTATGTTATTTTATATAAGAATCAGAGAAGTCTGGAAACACTTATTCATTCTATAAGAGTTACCTGTGTAGAAAACACCTGAATTTATCTAACTGCATGAATTCCTTTGTAAAAATAATGCTGAGGATTAGAATAGGACTGAAGAGCGTCACCTGAGAAAGGCTGAAGCTGCAATTGCTTGTGAATGAGTTGCCAGTGCCATTGAAATGTAGTGAAATTCTCTTCCACTGCTTTACAACCATCATCTTTTATTAATCAGCCAACAGCACACGGCAAAAATAGAAATCTGCCTACAAAGCTGGCACATATGGGAAAAGCTCACTCCTGGTTGTTTTATTTTAAACAAACCCTACAGTAGCTCCCATTGTTTGTTTGTTTTTCCCCCCAGACTAGACAGCATGCGGCTTATGAGCCACACTGATAGATGCGATAAAGCTCCTGCCAGATCTGATTGATGACGGCACGAGGAAGTGCTGTGAAGGTCACAGTGTAATTCTCTCTTTGCAGCTGCTCCTGGCGAAAATGGTACAGGAAAATAAAATCTGGATCCACTAATTGCTAATAACAGGGAAATTCCGTCCTTACCTTCCCTTCTCCTCTCTTCCAATTTCTAACAGGAAGGCCATAAGCATGTGTAACCGATGAGAGACCAGATAAGTTTCAAAGACATACTTAAACATAATTTAGTGGCCAAAAAAAAAAAATTAAATAATAAAAAAAATCTATCCATAGCAACTGGCCAAATATTGAGCCTTTATACTTTGAAGACAGTGCAGAGTAGTTTAGCATGAAAGCTGCGCATGAAAGAGCTTTTACTATTTGCTCTTCTGCAGAACTGAGATAACGTAGCACTACATATTCCCTGTGAAGGAGTGCTATCTCTGATAATGTGAATATATGAGCTAAGCTCCTCTCCCAAAGTCTATTCATTTTAAATGAACAAGGCAAGCATGCTCACTGGAGTGGCTACTAGCAAGCCAGAACATCAGTCAAGCGGGACACCAAAATTCTCTTCTCCATAAATGCTGAGATGTGATGAGGACATTGATGAGAGGCTTTGGGGAATTCACAAGCATGGTATAATGACAGTCCCCTAATGAATAATATATATTCAGTGTAACTCATAGCAATTACATCACATACAGTGTAGTATTTCTTGGGGGTACAACATTGTTATCTTTGAGACATCAGCTACATTACAAATTAAATCTGAAACCACTTGTGTACTCTTTTCTGGCACTATTAATGGATGGAAATATTTTTATTCAGCATTTTGTACTAACAAAGATTTTGGCAAAATAAGGCCATTACCGACATCTGTCTTAGAGAAACAGTCTTTATCACTCAGTTCAAAACTACATAATGGCAGAGGGCTCTTGGCAGCAGAAATCTCTCAGATAGTCAAAAAATCCCACCACTCTGTCACCATAAAAAGAATAATACATTGATTTTTTTTTTTTTTTTTCCCTTTTTCAGTTTAGGAAAGAGATTTAGAAAAGACAGGCCTATCAGTTTGCTCCTTTTACTGCCAAACATACATCATCAATTTTTAAAATACCAACACATGCAAGGAGCAGTATCTATCTATACAAGATCCAACTGATTAAAAATAATCCTCTTAGGAGTTTCTTTCCTAGATTTCTTGATGAAAACTGGCAACATATACAATAGATATTGATTTATCCTTTTCACAGCCTCCTGTATTCTCCAAGGCATACTCTAAGAGAGGCAACCACCAGCAGCTCATTTGGACACTGCTGTGTTAAGGCTGCTCAGCACCTCTGGCAGTTAAACCTTACTACGCACACTAAGTCACGGCTGAATTTTTGCTATGATGGCAAAGGGGAAACTGGCACCAGTTCTGCCATTCAGCTTTTAATTCCTTGCCTATCTCTGGAAAATAGAGATATGTCCCGAAAGACTGTTACCTGCTATGAGATATGCCCCCCTGCACAAACCCAAATTATGTTCCTGCAATACTGTTCATTGCCATTACTCACAGGAGCATGTCTTTTATGACCTTCAGAGTTAAGAGTTAACTTCTGATCAGAGAGTATCATAGAACAGTTTGGGTTTGGTAGTAAGAGTAGGTAGTTTGCTAGTAGAGTAAGAGCAATTGAATCTACACACAGTGTTTTAGAGCACTGATGCACTATAAATGGCAGACCTTCATGTGCGCACAGGTAGGCTGGAGCAGCGAGAGAGTCGTGCTGGTGTAACCCCTGCACTCTGAGCTCAGGGTCACCCCCATGCCATGGCAGCTACGTGTCTTCCTACCTGCTCATACTCTGTGGACAGACTGTTCTCGGTATCGCTTCAAGCAGACACTCCCCAGAAAGACATCTGGTATGGCCTTGAAAACTTAAATTGCTCTAAGGTCAGCTTAGGGTGCTTCATAGTAGGAAAACAATTTCCTAAAACTAATTCCTTCTAGACAGCCCTTATAGATGGAGGAGTACATTCAAGATCTGGCTTTTTCAGTCCTCCACTAAAAGCTCAGAGTTCACAGTACCTCAGTCCTCTGGCTGACTTCCACATTTCTATTACTCATGTTGACTATTAAGAGTTCAACTGTGAACCTAAGAACACTTTACATTAGAAGTATATTAATCTGGAATAATACCTCCTGAGCTTGTAACACAGTCACCTGCCCAGCCCAGACAGTTTCTATACCAGATGAAACATTATTCGTCAATGAAGTGATGAGTCAGGGAAGTCAGAGCCATACCAGTAGCTAGGTGTCATTCACATCTAAAACCAGTTGAACTGCATAGCTGGAAGGGATGCATAATTCTTTGGAAAAATTGCCACAGTACGCTTCACTGTGACTAACCCATAAGAGCGTAGAGCAGACTAAACTGTACAGGAGTTTGGAGATCCAAGTCCTTGCATCCCACCCTCCCACCTCAGCAGGAGATCTCCTGCAAGTGAATACAAAGTACATCCCTTCCTCCTCCTCCTCCTCCTCCTCGACCCCCTTGTCAGGAAACAAAGAGCACAGCTTTGAACAAAGCAGTTAACCAGGCGGGCTCCTGGATACCACACTCCCACTGACTGACCTATCAGACACAAAACTTCTGAAAAGGGATGGAAATTAAATCGGTGGACTCCAGATAACATCAACCAGCCCTGAACCGCTGGCTCTTTGTCCTGAGGCAATGTCACAAGGGAGACAGCAGCAAACAGCAGGGCAAGACAATTCCTGGTCTAACAGCAAGTTGTCTTTGCGACACTGAAAGGTACAGCACAATCAGTCATACATGTACCAAACACAGCCTGTCCCACTGAGACTTCGATATTTGATTTTGGGTCTTGCATCTCAGACAGTATCTCTTCATCTCTGAGAGTTTTAGGAAAGGAAAAGGAAAATCATCCTTCACTAAGATTGTAAAATTTTAAAATAGTGTGAGTGGTTGATCTATAGAAGTCTTGCATTTTACCCCCTCCCTTGTTGGCAGTGCTTCAATACTGCAATTTCAGTCCCACAGACCTTCAAAATCCCTTCCTCTAAAAATCTACCCAAGACACAGGAACACAATGTAACACTCTGTCTTTTGATGACAAATTTCCTAGGAAACCCCAAACAGTGCTACATATCACCAAAGGCAGTGAGTATCTGGTCATTGTTCTGTTTGCTGGCTTGTCGCTGCAGTCACTGGCCGACACACAAAGAAAACTGTAGATCCTTCTTTTTCAAATCCATTTCAAATTCTTCTTAAACCTACATGGTGCCCTATAGCCCCAGAAACACAGGATGCTCTCCCTCTGGCTCTAATGTAGCATTTCCTCTTCTTTTACATCAGTTCTAAAAAGAAAAATGGTTTGCTCACAAGAAAATAATTGTGCAGTTCTTCCCATGGAAACCACCAGGAGGCATGAGGGATGATGGAAGGGCACCAAGTGCCCATATAGGAGACCACTGATGGATAGATCCATCTGGCTGCCAAGCTGTTCTCTTGCGCTCCTGCACTGACCATTCTCAGAAAGGCACATCAAAAAGGTTCATAATACTGTTATTTTCATGAACAAAAAGAATGGCCCTGTAACACTTGGAGCAAACAGTAGCAGAGCACCTGCAAGGGCGAGACACTAGTTATGGAATAATCATTTATTGTTATGGATACCTCTTGAGAATTGAACCAAGCCGTGCCATGACATTTTTTCCCCATGGAACAAAACAAAGAGCTGCACAAAGAACAGCAGAATCTGTCATCTTAAGAAGCTCTGGACTGAAGCACATTATTTAATTTGATTTCTCTGGCTTTGAGATTTATCATTTCGTAGTTGGATATCAGCCGCAAACTTCAGTAATACAATAAACAGAACAGGCACGGGCAACACCAAGTGTTTGCATCAAACCGACCATAAAGGATCCAGAGGGAATATGAGCTAAATACTTGTCTGTTTCTCACATGTGCCTTGTCTTGCCTTTCAGTCTGCTTTACTCAGCTGCACTGTCCTTTAGGGCAGGTGAATGCCTGAGTTGTCGAGGGATGCCTGCCTGAATCCACCCACCTCCTGCCACTCCAGAGCTTTCAGGTTACGGAGCGACTCCTGCTTTTGGCCGTTTATCTGGCTCCTTTGCCGCCCATTATTCTCCTACCGCCTAAATCTTTGGCAAGTTTCCTGCAACCCCTCAACACAAGACACATACCGCGCGTAGAACCGACAAACTTGAGTTTCCAAAAAACCTCTCAGTGGAAGAAATCGAACCACGTCGCTGTGACCTGTTCCCCCCCAGCCTCCAATGGCAGGCTGCTCCTCAGCTCGAATCTCCGTTCCACAGGAAATCAAGGAGGGGGTCGGCCCGGGAAGCCAGCGGGATGGATCTGGAAAGATGGTTCTGTTCGCCTTTGCCCTGACTGACTCCAGGACTGTAACATGATGCAATCTCTCGGCTATGATGAAACAGGATCAAATGGCCCAGCCCGCGGGGAGACCACCTCTGGCCACCCCAAAAGGCAGAAAAGAAGGAAGCTCGCAGTGGTACAAAGCAGCAGCGCGGCTGTCCGGCCGGTGCCTTTCCCGGGAAGGGATGCGAGTTTCGGGATGGCGGACAGAGGGCTGCGTTCCGGAGGATCTCGGCCGGGTTCCTACCCTTCCAAAGCCCGGGCAGGGGCCGCCGCCGCCCGATAACCGGGTTCCCTCCCAGCTCTTGCAATGTGCTGCTCCCGGCCAAGAAAACGAGTGAGACTTTTTTTCTATTTTTTTTTTTTTTTTCCCCCCAGTAAGCCCACAGCTTTCCAAGCACGGGGCTGCCTGGAGCAGCAGCGAAAAAGCGGCTGAAAAAGCCCATTTCTGGATCCAGCCCTTCCCCTCCCTCCCCTCCCCTCCGGCGCTCCCTCTCGGCCCGCGGAGCTCGGCAGGGATGCTGCCCGGGCGGGCGGGGAGCGAGCGCGCCCGGAGCCCTCCTACCTTTGCGGCCGTCCTGCGACGGTGCCGGCACAAAGCGGCCGAGCGCGGCTCCTCCCGCGGCTCCTCCCGCAGCCCCGCTCCGCCGCCGAGCGCAGCCAGCGCCGCGCCGGGAGGGGACGGCGGGGAGGGGACGCGGGGCGGGAGCAGCCCGCTCCCACCGCCCCCGGGCCCGGGCCCGCCCCGCGGGGTGGGGACAGAGCCGAGGAGGAGCCAGCGGAACAAAGGCGGGGGGGCCGCAGCGGCCCCCGGGCGGGGGCAGGATGGGGCAGGTGAGCCGAGGTGCTCCGTGCGAGGCAGATGCTGGCAGATGAAACCTGGGCTTCTTGCCTCAGAGTAAAGCCTCCCTGGAGTCGGAAGCTTGATCCCCGAGTAAATGCTGGAATACTGCGATATCACAGCGGGAGCCGCAGTGCAGCCCATGCCCTCCCCATTCCTGCCCAGGAGAGGCTGTCACCTGGGCACTGAGCAGTGGAGGAGTAACATGGATTTGGGGCATGATGAGCATGTCTGCATTCATCTAAAATTTAAGCTCTTTTGGTATTAAATCATGCACAAACCCAACACGAATTTAACACCTGGTTCTATCATCTTAGTTTAGCAAAAACTGGAAATCTGAGGTCACAGAAGGTCACAAATGGAAGAACATTAGTTAAGGCAACTTTGTCTTTAGTCCAGCTGGGTGTCAGGACTCCTATTCTTTAACTTCAGCTCTAACAGTTGGATGCACAAGTGTGCTCTTCTGAGAAATATGGGGAACGATGGACATGCAAGTGCATACAAGCTTGTAGCTCACTTTGTACCACAGAGTATGCAACTTGTTAAGCACCTTCAAATTTTCATAATAAAATTTGGTTTGTTCTGGGCAGGTTTAATGTGCTCTTCTGCCGTGTTTCATCCTCCTTAGTCATTCCAACAAGGTGATACCAAATGTAACAGGTTTGACCAGGGAAAATTCTAATTAATCAGCATGTACACTGTGTGGCCACTTAGGATATGCATGAGATCTTTGCAGCCTAAAACAGGAGACCTGAATTCACAGCCCAACCTTTTCAACCAATATTACCTAGCCTAAAATCTCACTTTCAGCTGTTCTCTTTCTTCTATGCCTTTGGGGATGGGCAGGGAAGGACTTGCCTACTGGATGAGCTATTCCAGCAGCAGCCTGCTCTTACCTGCCTTTTGGTATCCTGCTTGCTGGGAGTTGGCAAGGGGGGGCTCTGGAGTACTTAGAAGTACTGATTTTCAGGCAATAGTAAAGTGCTAAGCCAGTCTTGAAGAAATTACACCATAGCTCCTCTTCTCCACGGTTCAATTGCTTGCAGCTATTGCTCTCTTTGAGCTACTTAATTTGTATCATGACCGGTAAAATATGATCTCTAGGGAGAACAATCCAGCACTTTGCTGTAAAAGCACAGCCCTTGGCTGCTGTGGTGCTTGCAGTGTAATCTTCACAGTACCACTGATTTGTATGCTTGAAGTGAGCACTTCCAGTATTTGCTGGCTTTACTGCCTCTAGTTTTAAAGAATTTAATGCACACATCACATTAACTAACACTTCAGCCTCTGTCTGCCCTAAGATATGCTGAGGTCTGTAAATAGGGTGCTTGGTTCTAGCAACACTTCAGAGTATTTCTTTCACAGAAATATCCTGAAGAAGTTAGGAAGCTGATCAGCAGACAAACATAGATGAGAGAGGCATCACAAGACCAGCAAGAAAATAAGCACTTTATGCCCTCTGTTAGATATGAAAGTGAGATAACTTAAGGGTTTGTCCTTAGGCTGTTGGATTGGTAAAGACTTCAAGTCTTGTGGTGGTAACTCCATCGGGATGAAATAATGGGCCATCTATCATGAAGACAATCATCAGAACAAGCTGTTCCTCATGGACAAGCTCTCTCTCAGGCTGAAGGGCTCAAAACTTCTTTTCTTATTTAAATTCTTAGTTTTCACAATGCTACACTTCAAAATGGCACCACTTCCCTACTTTTTAGTTTGTACCTATGCATTCCATAAGCTACTTCAGCTGCAAAATACAACTTTAGTGATTCATTGAATTTCTTTCCCATGACACTTTAATTACACTACTTAAATACAAATTCTATTTTATAGAATTAAAAAGAACAGCATATAATTCACTGAGAACACAATATCATCAAAATAAATCAAGTGATTCCAAAGGAATTGCTTGCGTGGAAACTGAAGTCACATCATTAATAGGAAGTCTGTGGTCCACAGTAACTGTACGTCATACTTTGCACCCAATAAACTTCTTAAACTAATCATCTTTTTACACAAAGTAATGAAAGCAAATCTGTGTGAATGTCCCTATTTGAAATACATGTCTTCCAGCTTGAAAAAGCACTTTTTAGCTTTAAGACCAAATATTCATGCAGTGTTCCAAACTGTCTTTATTCTCAGTAATTCACTATACAGTTCCACCCTATCAAGGGTAACTTTGTTACTGTAGAAATAATCTTCACAAGCTTTAGGCAGGACTTCGTGAAGCTTAGTCATGGGGATCCCTTATCATCCTCTAATCTTCTTAGCACTGGTTACCACACACACACACACACAAAAAAAAAAAAAAAAAAAAAAAAAAAAAATCAGAGCAAAGAAAAATAAAATAATCAAGTAGTCCTAGCAGTAAGGTATCCAAATAGAGTTGTTTACAAAACTGGGACTTGAACCATCAGATAATCTGTAGTGTGTCGAAACAGAAAAGTCATGACAATGACTGACCATATTTATTATCTTAAGGATATGCTTAAGAGAGTTATTTATGCATATTTTAAGATATTTTTCCCTTGGAAAATCAACATTGGATGAAATCTGAGAAACACAGGCATGAGGGAAAAAAAAAAAAACAAAAAAACAACTCCAACCATTTGTTGTGATTTATGCCTTGTAAGCTACTCCAATCAATTTGGATTTGGCTCACTTAAGTATAAAAAGGCAGGAAAACAGTACTTTAGGCATTTAGAAGTATGGGTCAGTTTCTAAAGATGCACTCAATTCCACTTCAAATCTGCCTTGGACTGAGTCCATGACCTGACAAAACACAAGTTTAAGAGGCCCCAAAAACCCAGCAACATCCTATTGAGAAAACAAGTGTAAGAAAACCTATGAATGCTGTAAGAGATGACTTGTATTCCCTGACCTTTCAAGGTGCCTGTACAAGATTATGGTGTGGTTTTTTTTTTTTGTTTTTTTTTTCCCTTCAGTACCTTAAAGTGAACTCATAGGTGTAAGGAAAAGCTTGTATGTTCTTGATATTCAGTATGAGAAAGACTGCAAAATAATTTGCCCCTTTGGATTTTTTTTTTTTTTTTCCTTTTCTTTGGAAGGGAGGTTGAGCAGACAAAAAAAAGCCTAGAATTGGCAAAATGTTGACTTCACGCGAGACCCCACACTGCTCTGTGACATTGGTGTGTCAGGTAGGGGAGGTGAGGCTCCCTGGGGCAAACCTTGCTGCAGCTGCCTCCTGATGCATCCCACCTCCTGCCCTCACATCATGTTGCCAGGGGGGAATGGATGGTACCAGGGAAGAGTGAAAAGCAGGCAAAAATACTGTGCAATCTGGGCTGTCAGGAGATGGATGGACATTACAGCAATTGTCACTCTCCTCAGTAAAACGTATTGATGGCAGGATTTCAAAAGCAGGCGGCAAGTTATGGTTTTTTAGAACAGAAATCTTCTCTTACTTTGAAACCATAATTTCTCAGTAAGGAAAACATCACTGTTTCTGCAGTTGTCTCAGACACTCCAAGGCATTTACAGACTAGGAATAAATGCATTTTATAAATAGAAAAACTCTCAATAAAGATAGGGTCTTCTTCGCTTTCTTATCATATACTGTGATCCTGTTACAGCAGAATCTATTGTTATTAAGAATCTAATATTCAGAATATTTTTGATTTTTTTTAAAAGAGTATCATGAGTTTTTTCTTCTTGGGTCCCACATAATTTTTCAGCTCCACTGGGGGAAAAAGTAAGCATATTTCACTTGAAAAAATCGTTTCAGGAATCTTACAGTGCTGAGTACATAAATGTCCCAAAAGGACTTATATAGCAAAAATGCCATTCACCTTTGTGCAAAAAGCAAATTTGAAAAAGTGTGCATTACAGAAACTTCAAGAGGAGGGGTTATGCTGCTGTTCTATAATGCACAGGCCTCTCCTCACACCCCACACAGATAGGTCGTCTGTGTAACACAATTATCTGCAAGTAAATTCAGAGATGTAAGTACCTCAAATTAGGTTCTTGATTTTGAATCAGGGCAAAGGAGGGAATATATAAAAAAGGATAATATATATTTTACAGAATCCTAAAGTGCAGGTATAAAATGCTTATTTTCCACTTACGTTCTTCTGTTTGAACTAGACATAGGCAAACAATCCCTCCTTCTAAATTCAGTTTTGGAAGAAATTCTGTATAACCTGACCTTTGCGCTCCGGTGCAGGTACGAATGCCAGTGATTTCAGTGGGATTAGCATTTAGTTACTGACATTTTCAAAATACTATGCTAACATCCTTTTATTAAATGCATATTAAACCCTCAGAATCACTGAAAAGTAGCTCTGCATTTGGGTATTACTAACTTGGGAAAAAAAATTCCTATTCTTGTAATTTTACTTTTTATAAATTTAAATTTTGTATTAAAGTTGAATACAGTAGGGGAAGATTTCCTCCAAGTCTTGCTTCCTTGCCCCTGCTTTCTTTGAATTCAAGTAACATTGGGCCAAAAATGGAATCTCATTGAAAGATAAATTTTAGCTTGTAATTCTGTATTTATAGTGCCTCTTGTGCCATTTACAATGGAGTAAATTATTTCAGTAGTCTTTGATTATTATATTATTTTTATTGAACTATAAAAATAATCAGTTGTCATACTCAAAAAAGGGATTAAGAAAAAAAAAATGCAATTTGAAGAATTTGATCCTTATACAGCAACTCATACAGTCCTCCTGGTACTTCCATCTGTCAAAAACTAGTTGTCAGATGAAAAATGTCTGATATAAAATAGGGACAAAAATAGGGAGCTCAAAGTGTTTATGCTCCACATCTGTAAATTGAATTTTTTTTTTTAAAGTCTGACTTGCAAAATTGTCAAGTGACATGAAGAGTTTTAACCCTGTTCCTCAAGTGAATTATTCCAGGTCAGAGAACTGAAAGGAAGTACAGACAGACCATTAACAACCTCAGTTGTTTAATTTGCTATCAGTCATGGTGCCTTCTTAATCATCAGTTAATAGAAAAAAAAATATAGTAGTAGCGTGAGAAATTATAATGACTCATGTCAGAGTTCAGAGTTGTGTCCATTTGGATGGAAAAAATCCTCAGCAATTTGCAAGAGTGAGGTTAGGTCAAGCAAGGCATCAGCATAATGTAGATTTGTAATAAAAAAAAAGTCAAAGACATTCTTAGTTTCTTTCTTCCCCCAGCCCCAAGGAAAAAAAAAAGTTATAATGGTTGCCCATAACATGGCAAATAGGAAGCGTTTATTCTGTCAGACCATTCCTGAACACAAGGTACAATGGGCTAAGACAAATTCACAGAAGAACTATCAAGGGCAAAGAAAGGTTTCAATCTTGAAAGAAATAAAAAAAACATTGCATTTTTTTAGTGGAGAGACGAGGTAGAGGATGTAATAAAATAGTGTATCACAGCAAATGGAAAAAACAGGTCAACGGCAAATCATCCATGATACAAATGTAACCAGATTCAAAACCAGAAATCAGCTGTATCCAGACTTGCAACAAAAGGCAAATACATAATAGCTGGGACACGAATGCCCAAATTATGATACATTTACCTGTGTGGGACTCCTTGCTTTTGCCTGCTTTTGGTTTCCTCACTGATCACTTCGGAGCTGCTGCTTGTCCAGACTGGCAGGGAAGGACTGGCTGGTCCCAACTGCTTGGGTGCTGCAGACGAGTGTCCAAGCATTACAAACATATGGAAGCCACCTACTTACACCTGTGTAGCTGTGTGCACAGGTGTCAAACACGGAGGGGAAGGAAGAAAATGTCCTAAATCATGAAAAGTAGCAGCATTTAAAACTACCTTCTCTGGTAACTCACAGAGACGGTGGTTGTGAGGGAGGAGTAACAACCTGCTGCAATAACACAACAAACTGCAATTTGCTGTGGGTGCTTCATTACCTGGGAGTTAAATTATCGAGCTCTTGCTTTTCACGGCCATGCACTTGTAGTGAGTACCACCTTTTCTAACATGGCTTTTCACAGACTAGAAAAAGTGAGAGGGTGTGTCTGGTTCCGTCCCGCACCGGGCGGGAGATGAGCTGCGGCTAGCTCAGGTCAACACAGCCACAGATGTTTCCAGTCCGGATGGGCACGCGGGCTATTACCTGCTGGTCGGCTTCTCAGCAGCTGGACCAAGAGTGTCCTGACAGCCAACAGCAGCAGAAGAGAAAAGGCTGGCTCTCAGCTTAGCAGGTTCAAAGATGTTTATTAGCTCAAGAGCTGAGGAGCAGAGAGGCTCAGAGCTCCGAGCTGAGAGGCTGAGAGGCTGAGATGCTGAGAGAGATTCTTCCTCCCCCCTACCCCCTATAAGTGAGGGAGGGGTTCCAGGGAGGATACTACAAGACAACAAATCAGGGGATTCAGGGGGTAACAAGGTGTGCCCACCCCCAAGCCTCGGACCACTAAAATCCAAAGCTAAAGGAATTCCCCCCAGGGGGCCTATCACTTGAAGCCCTCTCCCTGAGATTTCGCAGCCTGGGAGGGCTTCTCAAAGTGATAGACAAGCTGCCCCAGAGAGGGGGGTTGGGACAGAGGGGATGTTACAAGTCAGGTGAGGAGTGGGAGGACTGACTCAAAACACCTTGTTATACAGAAAACACAAAAAGAGTTACAACATTGGGGATACAGTGAAATGAACCATAACGTAAACTTCTTATAAAAACCTAATAAAACAGTCCTGTACCACCACAAGAGGGGATACAATGACTCAAAAGCCTGGGCCAGCACCTCCTATGAGCTTTTAAGGATTTGGCCCTACCTCAGAGGCTGCTTGGATACTAAGAAGGGATGCAAGCCGCCAGTATAAATTTACATGTACGAGAGAGTCCCATCTGTCATTGTGATATTAGTAACAGTCATCTGCTTTTTCTTTCAGATACTCATGAAAGACACATGAAAAATACATGAAAAATACATGAAAGATACATGAAAAATACATGAAAGATACATGAAAAATGGTAGCCACAACTGTGACCTATCAAGTAATCACATTGGTCAAAGGTCAGTTGAGGTCTTAGGAAGCTTATAAAATGACCCAGTCCTTTTCCTCACACGCAAATCAAAGGGGCAGGAGAATATGAATATGAGGACACTCTGAAGCTCATGCACCAGAGCTGAGTGCCAGACAGAAGTGCCTGAGATCTCTCATCTAGCTCATCTGTAAATAACAGAACAGCATTTCCTGCAGATATGTGTAAAGGTTAGTCAAATAATTGGTCTGTCTTGGTCAGACTTGGGAAATGTCAAATAGATGGCTCTTCAAAATCAAAATGCGGAATGTAAGACCAGGCATCTCTCTTGGTCTGAAATGTATCTTTTTTGCTCATGTAAAATTAACCTTGTCTCAGAGGGTTATTAGATTCCAGGTACTGCCTCACAACTTGTTTCTGCAATTACAGGTTTCAGAGTTCCCCCCTGAACCATGAGGAAAAGAAATAGCAGAAGGTCAGACAAAAATGTCCAGCCTTCTCAGATAGCTATAATGGTAACCTGGCATGCCTGGTTTCCTATCAGGAATTTTTGGTCAGATATTCCTTCATCAACCACAAAACCCCACATATTCCTTTGTCTCAAAGACTGTGATGATGAAATGCTGGCTCTTTCACTGCTGAGTTTGAGACATGTCTTCTTTAAAATACATGAGGTGAGAATTAGGTCATACATAGGGTTGACATGAGCAGCTGAAACACACAGCTCAGATCCAAGGATGAAAATGAAACCTCTGACAGAATTCCCCTGCTTCTTGTATACATATCAAAATAAGTTTCTCAGAGAGCTATATTGATCCTTTTGAGCTGCATAGCCACATCTATACTTACAAAAGAGCTGAAAGGCAGCATGTCCTTCAAAACAAGACTATAGGAAAGTAACTTAATAACTCTAAAGAGCATTAGCTGAAAAACAGCCTATGATTTGTCGAGACTCAGTTTTTTACTGCCAACACCAGACCACACTATCAGATGGAACATTTTGGCAAAGTCTTATCTCATTACTCTGAATGCCTTTTCCATTTCATAATAGTGTATAAGATTAGCATATGGAACCCTATTAAAATAATCCTGAATATTTTCTACGCATATGTCAGTCTTTCCACATTTAATTAGACAATCAAAGTTCCTGAAATAAAACTACATGACTGAAATTCCAATTTGCAATTTTTAGATGCAGAAAACATGATAGATTTTAGAAACAGAAATCTTGTATTCTCTGGTATACCATGGTCTGGTTTATGGAGTTTAGGTGATGTACACACAACTTAGCAGTGAACTAAAGTACAATGCCACTCAATTTATGGTCCTTTTACACTGCTATATTTGGCTTGTGCCAAATCCACCACACAGTATCATACTGTAAATGTGAATTTAGTTAGGCTAGAGAGCATAACTGAATAGGTCGCCACACCATATGACAGTAAAAGCTTTAAATATAGAGTGATATACCGGAGTGTATAATGAAAAAACAGCTTACCGAGCTGTGCCACCTCTGCGCAGAACAGACATCTACAGACCATTTCAAACTTTCATGGAAATGAAGTAAGGACATACAAGGGTACTCGTTCATTTAAACTCAGCAAAGGTTTTGTGTATGGAAGCCAAAATTCCTTTTTGGTTTTGGCTGGTAGTAGGAATGTAAGTTGATAAACTGACTGTCTTCTAAAACATTTTTGCGTGTTTGGCACTGAATCTATGCCTGTTTAGTGAATAGTATAATGAGCACAAAAAAATTACTGTGTTAGGGAGTTTTGTGAGATCTGTGCAACTCAAAGTACTTTCCTGATTGCTTGAAAGTGATTTGGTAACATGGTCTAGGAACTGCCAGTGGTAGTTCAGACTGGTATTCCACTGACTTGGTAAAAACTGGCTTATTTCCCCCAACAGACTAGGCATAGAATTAATTCCATCTAAGATTAGATAGCCTGCAATGTGTACTTCTGCAGAGGGATTGCCTTTATATTCAGTTGACAGGAACTTGATAGGGGCAACTCATCTCACATTTTGAACATTATGATGTGAATGAAGAGTGTTTTTTCTCTTCACTGACCATAAAAGGAAGTACAGAATTACAAAGGAATTTGTCAGCAAATATATAAAAAGGAAGGGGTACAACTTCTAATAGAGTTGGGCATTGTGATAAGAACTGATGCCCGTGAGCTAAAAAGTCTAGATGGGGGTATGTAAAATAGGAGTTGTACCTGATGTAGCTCAGATAGGGCAAGGCCCTTTAAAATCCGCTTTTAAAGCTTGACATTATACCAGATGAACTGTCTCAAAAGAGTGTAAATGAGTCAAATAGCTCACATGAGCTCACCATCCTCAGTTGTCATCATTCACACATCTGCTGGTGCATAAAACAGTAGAGCAGCACTGAGCTGTTGACTGCCTGTGGTGCTCAGTAATGCACGTTTTCCTTACAGCATAGGTAAGGAAATCCTTACAATCCTACACCAGTACAAAAGCTCCTGTGGCTAAGAAATTTTCAAGTTATTTATGAAAATCCATACTGAACCTGATCTACACTGATACATGTATTTCTTTGATCAACCTGCAATTTTCTTAATCACAGAGAAGAAGTCTGTAATCAACATCATGTCCCAGGAACACGTGGATGAGAAGAGTGGTCATTGCCATTGTCAAACTTCCTCGTAACAGATCTCCAACCAATTGTTCTCCTGGATTTAGTTTTTCGTAGTTGCAATGGACCCTGCTGGTCACACTTAGGATTGGCCCATTTCAATGGGCTGCCAGCTATCACACAATAATGCAACAAGCTATTCTGAGGTTGAACAGCACTATGGATGTGGTCTACATGTGATCAGGAGCCATCATTTGAAATTGGCTAAAGGTTCTGTACACAGGCTGATGGTTCTGTACATCACCAGTGAAGCACCTTTTGCTTGGTGAGATGTGACAGTTGCTTGATGCATTGTTTAAATCAAGTCCAACTTGACAGTAACTTGACATTCAGATGTACACTCAACACTCTCTTCAGTGAGCGGATTTAATGCAAATTAGATAATATCTACATTAATATCACAGGAAGACCCTATCCAGAGCAGCAATATGAGCTAAAAAAAATTATACACACATTAGCAAAGTCATTCAGTTATGTCTTTGTTTTAATGAATTTTTTTAAACATTTGTATCATGAGACAAAACATTTATGTCATGAGAAAATATTTATTTCCAACAGCATGGACATTGAAAGTTAGTTGGAAGAAGGCATGTTCAATGCTATGATTTTTCCAATGGTGGGTCAGTTGAAATAGTGTGTTGTAGTGCATATATTAACCAGTTACCTAAAGGAAATGCGAAAAGACATAGTGAAGTAGGAGGTGAGTACAAACATCCAAGGCAGTAAAAATGCAGAATACTGACACATGACTGAAAAATGTACTTTTTGTAATGCTCATTTAGTATCACACAAAACCAGCAAGTCACTTTAAAACATTCTTTGTCAGCAACCATACCTCTGACCAAATGATACAATTAAATTTAATACAGTCTTTCAGCTGGAAGAGATATTAAGGTCTAACATTTATTTCAAATGCTTAGATTTTGTTAGCTTTACTTGTTATTTAAGATAGTTTCAAGGTACTGCACCAGTATCACACAGTTTGTTTTTTTTTCAATTTGACTTGTACAGAAGCATGCAAATAGTAATGCATGAGGGTTTTATGTATTTGATTCTAATTGTCTGTATTATTGATAGAGCACACCAAGCTTTTTTGTTACATTTTATGCTGAACTGTTCCATTTCCACATCTACCAAATGCCATCATAGTTCTCACGGCTTACTGTGTTCAAGATGGAAAGTTGAAAAAGTAAGAATGCCTTCACCTAGGACATATAGTAATGAAAATAATTCTTGTATAGATAGATATATCTATCTACATAGTAATTAAGATTACATGGTATTTTATCAGCATGAAATGTAAAAAACCCATTCTTCAAACACCCCAAACTAGTAGGAAAACACAGTCAACTGGCACAATACACTCTTATCCAGTTTTGTATAAGGCTTCAGTTTTCCTGATGAATGGGACTAAATCTTAGCAGGTCTGTATACATTTTAGTAACTATAACCATTTTATGTCACAATAAATTCTTAATAAAATAAAAACTCTGGTGTTGTAATTAAAGATAGCTAGTTACTTTCTAGACAAATATGATCTTTTAAAGAGTACGCTGTGTTTAAATATAAGAAGTAGAATTAAGGTGCTTCCATATTTCTGCTTTCATTCTTAAAAAGTACCACAGATAAACAACTGCTCGTGGATATGCTTTTCTTTGGCTTTTACCATATTTTTAATAGCATCTGATCCCCCGCTGGAAAATGTCTATAATAATTAGGTTGATTCTGTAAAAATTGCATTATAAAACTGAATGGAACAAATTGTTGGATGCATTTCCTGTGTACCGCTACACTTTTTTTTTTTTTCCTTCCTTTCAGAATTTCCATTTGCATCAAGCAACAAATGCAAGTAACAATAAATTTAAAGCTAGATTTTTTGCACATTGTAAACTGGGTAGGACCAGGAGTTACTGACAAAACCAGCTGGAAATACAAGATTAGCAAATTCTCCGTACCCCAACACATTACCACCTAATCTGTCTTGTTTCCCCGACACATACTAACACAATGAAGCTGGACAATGGTTCAACAGCAAGTGCATGTGATAGTTCTGGCAAGACTATTTTTGTTTTGATTAAGCACATATTTTATCCGGGAGGGTTTAGAAAAGCAGGGCCTTTTTCTTCAGGTCATTCCGCTTCCAAAGTGCCAGACGATCAAATTCCTCAATACTCATTTTGAAGACTTCCTGGAACTCTTCAGGGGACAAATGCCTCTTGAAAATGAAAACACAAATGATATCATTAAGCTTGTCTGTGCACAGGAATATTTCTGCCCTAAGTTTTAAAACACACCAAAAAATAATGCATTAAGGTTTGCATTTAAATTCCAAAATTGTTTCTGGAAAAGACAAAATCAAATCAAAACCAAGTCGGTTCAGAGTAGCTGGGAAATGAAATTATTGATGGCAGTAGTGACTTTTGGAAAAAAGTAATCTTTTCAATACAGTTCTAACTGAGCAGAAGCTATGTTTTTTGGGAAGAAGTATGTTTATCCAGGGTGCCTGATGACAGGGCACACTGAGTCAGATTAAAGTTATTCCACGACTTTTAAGAGATTGGTAACAATGTAGTTTTGGAGTTAGATTTGTTCGCCTTGATCTTTAATGAAAGAAGTGGACACCACACTGGTCTACTAATAGCAACCTTGTAACAAAGGAGAGAGCATACTGCTAAATTCTGAAATCCAAAATGTGCTTACCCATGGGAAGAGACTCTACTCAGAAGTTCAGGCTGGATAAAGTAGGGGGTTTTAAAATGTTGAGATACACTTCTATTTGATGTTTTCATGCTTTAATATTAAAAAAAGAGAACCCCAAACCCACAGAGATTGAGAAAAAGGGAAGAAATCCAACATAAAGAATTGGAAGGAGGTAGGATAACAATTCCCCAGCAATTATTAGCATCCACACAGAAAAGGTAAAAAAGATAAATATGTGAATGAATTTGTAAGTCAAATTTCACTTCCCATCTATTAACAAAGACTTCATCTTTGTATTGTAATTTATTCAAGAAAACTAAAAAAATTGTTTCTAAGAAGTCATTATTTATAATTACTCTGAAGGGTTACCATGGGTCCTTGTTTCTTAAGAAAGGACAGGGACAGCCTTTTTTTTTTTTTTTTTTTTTTTTTTTCCCCTTGAGATTCCACATATTCAGAACAACAGTGACTAAGATCTTGGAACTGAGCCTTCGCTTTTCATTTGACAAATGACAGCAGCCCACCATAAGCGCTGCTCATAGCATGGAACAAACACACCATGCATATTTAGCAAAGGAGATCATTTTTTGCATGAAAATGAGCAACATCTGACAATGTATTTTAGAAACAATCTCTCACTGACAGAATTTATTTCTATTTGCCTCAGAAAGAAAGAGTTACTTCTCTCTGCATTTGTTTTTTAAAAAGATTTGGTCTGAACTCTCTCTGAGAATGCCAGTCTGTCCCCAGGGTAACATATTTCCTGCTCTTGTCCCTGCATCTTAGAAGATTCCACCATACCCTTCTTAAGCACCATGGGCTCTAAATTTGGGACTGACCCTAGAAGCAGCAATGACTTAAGTTGTATCTTCAAATTTGGAATAAAACCTTAGTCCCAGAAAGACGCCATCGAACTGGCAAAGCTTCGGATAAAAGCAACGCAAGTAATCATGGGTGGCAGTTTGATTTATGAGGAAAGACCAAAGGCCCAAGTATGTCTAAGCTCAGCCAAATGATGACTAAGGTAAAATATGGTAATATCTACAAGTATTTGAAGGGTCTAAAGAGAAGGGGAGTACACCAGTGTGAGAAGTTTATGGTCACTTTTAAAACTTTTCAATGCATATGTGATTCTAATTTTTGCCTGTACTATTATTAGGACTTTCCTAACAGCCTTCCTTAAAGCTCTAAAACCTAGAACTCTTCCCAAACCTAAAGGCAGAAAAAATGTACCAGTAAGATATCCTGGACTGATTCATCTTTTTTCTCAGCTATTGAAATATTAATTTGTCTTAACTGAAGCGTTACCATCTTTCATTAGTCAAACAAAAGAAGGGAAATTAAAAACTATGAGCAGGAAATATGAAAGATATTCATCTTCAGGTATGAGAGAATATGTGTGAAACTATGCTCTTACAAGGCCAAGAACGATTTCCTCTTTCTTTTTTCAGTAATGGATCAGCTTAAAATATCCAGCTATGTTAATAATGCATCACTGGGCTGTTTAAGGAAGGAATGGCCAAACTTACTACTAAAAGCAATCCTCATTCCTTTTTTTTTTACTGGAGTTGGCCTTGTTTACATAGGAAGTCTGGGTGTTTTACAGTATGCTAGTAAGTGATTCCTAATTCCCTTTGTGACAGTTTGGCCATATTCTGGCAGCTTAACTCAATCTCTTTCTCTGCTCTGCATCAACAGCAAGGTTGGGCACGCTGCAGACACCGAGGAGAGTAGAGAGGACCTCCCAAGGTCCTGTTCTGCCCACACTCTGAACTCACTGTATGTAAGTGAGGTGATTTTGGAAGCTACACAATGATGTTAACATGATGCTATCTGAAAACCTTGCTAAAAGGTAAGGTAAGCAGTTTAGAGGTGATTCTTCACTACAGTGACTGCTATACTGGACCTCACAGCATCAGAATATCAGCATTTGTTACACAGCTAAGTGTGATATTGCTGCGATAGAAAGGACTATGGCATCACGTTGTTTTGATAAAATTGTATTCATCTGAGGCTTCTATTAGGATATACAGAACTAAGCAAGGGCTGACCTAAACCTCCCTGCATTGCAACCACTAGAACAGAAAATCCTCATTCTCTATGAAACATGAACATGAAAACGAGCACTACAGACATGACCTCATTTTTTACTCTCTCAGAACAAAAGTAATTAACTGCACATTCAAATACTAGCTCCACAGTGTTATCTCAGAAAGAAGTGGTGCTTTTCACTATAAATTAATGAGGCTTGTCTCCATTTCTGCAGTCTGCTAAAAAGCCACTAATAATTCTAAATAGAGTTATAATCTTTATTTAATTCAATGAGATTTATTTCGCCCAAGAATAATTTAGTTTTTAATGAAATTCAGAGATGCTCAAAACTAATACCTAGTGTCATGGTTTCACCCCAGCTGGCAACCCACACAGTCGTTCACTCACTCCCCCACTAGTGGGATCAGGGAAAGAATTGGAAGGGTGAAAGCTGGAAAACTCATGTGTTGAGATAAAGGATATCCTACTTCCTCATGAGTCAATATTGAACCAATGAAAGAATTCAGTGGATGGCAGCAGGTGATGAGTTGAACTCTAGAGAAATCAAGGTCCTAATTCCTAGGAGAATTTGAAACCTCTTTTGCTCTTTGTTTTGCTATATTCACAGGAAATGACAGCAGAGCACTACACTACCTTTGCTTGAATCTGTAGTGACTCTTCCAGCCAGCCTCTCTGAGGCAGTACTGTGCACTCTGTTTTATAGAGTGTAATTTTAAGTAGTTGTCTACTTCAACTTGTTTTTATGCAAAGTCTAGCAACACTTCCAACTTCTGATTCACAAAATCCAGAAATAAAAGCTACAGGATCTTCAGAGATTTCAGTATGAGAAATACTCAAATAGGGATTTATTGAGAAAGGTTTGTTCACAGGTAAGTGAACCTTCATGTAAATAACCAAGCCTTAGCTCTTCAAGTTGCTGCACAAGCTTTGCTGCTAAGATACAATCTTTTCCTATGGCAAGATTCAGGACTGTAGAAGTATCTCAACACTTACAGAATTCCCTTCTTCCCCTCTCCAGTTTTTCTCTTCTTCACTACCCTTCCACTCCCTTCTCTCATGCCTCTCAAGGTTAGTGCAAATAAAACTTTCAGATGCTGAATCAAAATTTGCTGGATATTTTTTTCTATTGACTTTTGAATCCTCATTTTGCTTTCACAAGGTTTGCACTCTTCACTCCTCTTTCTGTTGCACTACTGGGGCTCAGCAGGCTTTTCAGAGGTTTATTCTGAGCCTGGTGCATGGCTAATTACAAAGTTGTAATTAGCCATGTGCCACATTCCCAAGGGAGTATTGAATGTTATGCTCATCTATGGCCTAATTAAGCTTCATGCTCAATAAATATTTGAAACTATTAAGTAATTATGTGATTGGGGAGGGAAAGTTAATAAATGGCATGAATTGCCACCTAATGAACTTTAAAAGGTATCAAAAGATGACTAGGGCAGCTCTGCTGATCGAGGCTAAGGCAGCAGGTACCTGCAGTTACCCCAGATAAGGGCAATTAGTGACAACACAAATAGTTAGAGCCTTTGTGCAGCCAAGCCCTGCAGGAGCTGTAGATGCCCACTGCACACAGCAATGTGGGGCCCCAGAAAGGTTCCCAGGAAAGCTGTGTAATTGAAGCAGTGAGGAAAGGACTCTGAGACCCTTCCCCATGCCGTGTCACCCCAAGCACCTCTACAAGGCTCCTGGATCTGTGGCTGCATCTTGTTCAGTATTGCAGGGTACCATGAAGTCTCACAGAGAGCTGCACTCCACTCAGCACTACCACTGCAGGGTGCTTCAATCCAGCTCCTGAGAAATATCACAAGGCACACAGAAAATCTTCTGTAGGAGCATTGTACAGTCAGTATCGTTCCCAGCTGAGTCATCCAAGAAGCTGGGACGATGCAAGTATTTCTCTCAGGTATAAGGATATATTATCTGAACAGCACACACACAGAACATCTCTGATGTTAATCTATGCCACCATCCTGGCATTCAAATGAGCTTTTTCATTACTGACATTGACATAAATCATTGCCTCCAGCTGAGAGCTGATAAAGAATGCTGCGTAATTAAGAAAATTTATTAATAAAAACAAAATTTGGAATCCATAATAAATTATGAAAATACAAAGAAGATAATGAGTTTCAAAAATTTAATCTGTTTTAGGCAAAAGATACCTTATTCTTAAAGGAGATTTTCCAGTTTCCCTTAGTTTGGACTACAGTGCACCTGTAATATAAATGTTCCACATCTAACCTCTGTTCACTCCTACAGTGTTTCCATTCACACAGAAATTACTTTTCACATCATATCACATCAATTCTAATGCTTGTTTTCATTTTATAATGGCTTCTTTTGTAAAAGGCTTTGAAATCTGATACAAACATGCATCACTGATCACAACACAAGCACATGCCTAGAATGAGTAACACCACACATGTATTTTTCAAGTTAAACGGTGTGAAGTAGTTCTACTGAAGGCAGTGACCCACACTTTTTCATCCCAGGTTATGAGCTTTATTGTGAAGTGAGCCCATAACCTCACACCCAGGCCCAAACTAGAAACTGCAAAACACACAGCATTCCAGTTTTTGCTCTCATTTTCCCCACCTGAGCTCCAGAGGAGGTGGGACACACAACACTACCTTGTATGAATGATATCCAGGAGCTTGGACTTTTAAAAATTCAGGATCAGTTACTGGAAACAAGTCCTAAAATGGTTGAAGCCCAAATGGCTGGAACCCAGGGTAATTGTTGAATGAAAACTAGTGGAAAAAATGTTATCCCTAAAGCAAATCCAGACAAGCAGTTCCAGGAGGAAAAGCATGTTTGACTTAAAGTGAGTGCTCTGTTCAAATAAGACCGCACCCATGTTTAAATCTCTCTTTTCTGTTTACAAGAGAACAAGGTGGCAAGTGAAAGTCTGCTACTTGACATTCCAGAGCACTATTTCCTTAGCAATTGTCTCAGTTAAACAAAGAACGAACAGGCTCAAACAAAAAGAGGAATAATTTACTTTCTACTGCATTTGATAGGCATGAATGGATAATGCTTTTAAGCTCTGACATTCAAAAGAAACAGCTGAAAGAATTAAGATACATTAAGATAAGGAAATCAAATGAAAAAACACTAAAACATGGTTTTCAAATGGAAGATCCTAACTCTATTGGCTTTTAAAACTACCAGCCTGTGACCACAAAAGAAATCTTACACTCTGTGATAAAAGCAACTGTAGAAGGAAAAAAAAAAAAAAAATCTATGCAGTTGGGCATGAACTATCAATTTGAACGTGCAAGCACTCAACCACACTGTTGTGACTGAAGAACAGGCAAACAATATGCAAGCTAAAATAAAAGTATCAGGTGCATGCTTTTAGGAGCCCAAGGCTCAAATGATAAAGGTAATCAAGTAATTAAAAGAGGTTTCAAGATATTTGAAAGTGTCCGTAAGCCCAACTTGCGTTGAGAAGCAGAAGGGAAGGAACGTGCCAATGTGTACCATCCAAAGGTGATGTGTTAGTCCTGAAAACTCAGGGCTTAAGTTGTCCAAAATGGGGAATTTTGGTCTAGGATATTTATATTTTAATTGCTGCATTAAAAAAAAAAATATATATATATATATGTATATATATAAAAATATATAAAGTTCCAAGACAGACCAAATACTATTGTAGCAAACTCACCAAATAATCATGTTTTGTAATTATACTACATCTTCACAGAATATACCAATCCAGACAAATTAGAGACTTACAAAGGTCCTCAAAGCAGGCCCGACTTTAAAGACCATGAAGACTATAAAGACAAAACAGACCATGTTCCTCAAGGCCTTGTCCAGCTGTGTTTTGCATGCCTTTAGGGATAGAGACTCCAAGAGCCTCTTGGGCAACCTGTTCACTGCACTACCTTCCAGTGAGGAACATTCCCCTCATATCCAACTGTGATTTCCTTTCCTGCAACTTGTGACTGCTGCCTCTCGGTTTTCCAGCGCCACGTTCTGGGAAAAGTATGTTCTTCCCTATAACCCCTTTACTACAAAGGTGAGCTGCTGACTCCTTTTCAGCTTGTTTCCCGTCAGCATCATCAGCAACTTTTCCTCAGAGCTGTTCCCCCGGTCTTGCTCTGATGAATAGCATTACTTGGTCACAAGTGCAAGAACGTGGATTTATCTTCACTGAATTTCATGAAGTGTCTGTCAACCATTCTTGCAGCCTGGCCAGAGCCCTCTGAACGCAGGCTCTGCTCACCAAAGCACCAGCTGCTGTTCCCCCAAGTTCATATGACGTGCAGACACGGCACGGGTGCAATTCCTCTTCTCCACCCAGGCTGTATAATCCACCCCTGTGTTACTGCTTTGTTGTTCTGCAATGTTATGTGAATGAACTTGTTCTTCACCATTTCCTGTTAGAATAGCTGATGGGAATGCTGCTCCATTCAGCTAACATTACAATAAACAGCACTGTGGTAGAGAGAAACTCCTAAAAAAATTCCTTGGCCAAATCCTTATCTACTCTAAATTCCTTGCATTTCTAATCAGCTTATACAAAAGTGAGATCCAGGCTATATATTCAAAAACCAACGTGCCAGTAATGTATTTAAAAATCAGCAGGCTGCTCATCATAACTAGTTCTTGGTGCTGCATGTATTAGTTCACTGTTGGCATAAACATCTCCTTGGAAGAGCACAAGGAACTGGGTACTTCTGTCTCACTGCTGAGTTAAGACAAGCAAACAAAAACATGCTGAGTGTTTCTACGGTTAGTTATATGTACTTTTGAGGAAAGAATGACTATTATTTGAATGCATTTATTAGCAGTTGAGTCTTCCTAATCTCTAGATACCTCTTGGGCTTAAAAAAATACGCATTTTTACAGGAAAATATTTTTTATAATCCTTGAAATAAATTTCTTGCACAACAGTGTAATCTAAAAAATACTCACAATGGGATTGAAGTTAGGAAAACACTACCACACATTAAACCCCCACCCTCCTGTGGTCCTTGAACGTTTGCCAAGGTTTCATTGTAGCCTCCCTTTATTTAACCCCAGGAGCTAAAACCATTGACTTGAGTTCATATTTCATGATGGGAACACTCAGTGTAGGAGACTTTCCTTGGACGAGTGAATCACAAACAATAGTGCCCCTTCCATGACATCTATGATGGATCATTCAAAGTTCACAACAAACTGTTTCACAAAGAGGAGGCTGCCTCAAGTCAAACTGCGAGATGGCTGCTAAACAAATCGACCTCATGCAAATTTAGTCAGCCTTACTGCTCCTAAGTGGAACAGGAAATCAGAAACATCATGTGTGAGAGATATTTTGTTGATACCAGACACGGTAAGACTGTTCTCCAGTCTGACAGCTGGTATGAAGCACTGAAGCTCTAGGACTCCTTTCACTGACACCACCTGTACCCTGGCCACAGCCATCACACTCAGGAGCTTGCTCTGATCTGCAGCAGCAACAGCAAGGTGAGGCTTCAGCCCACACAATTAATCTGAATAAAACTGGTGTATTAGAACATGGACTTTTTCTTAGGAGATTTTCCTAGATATACCACTCTACAGTTTGGATGATATATGGACGTAGCACTGTTACCATTTCTGCAGGCAAAATCCAGCCCTTTCACAAGTGACATTGGATGTGCAGGATGGAAACAGAACATTAGCTGGAAACCAATTCAGACTGGAAAGAGCAACTGCCTCTTAGAGATCTCAAGCATTGAATCAAACCCTCTAGCAAGTGCGAAATGGACCTCAAGAAAGGGTGAAATATAATCTTAGAACATGCTTTCAGTACCCAGTGCTGTCCCCAAAAGCTACTAAGATATGTTAAGTGGGCTCTCTACCAACAGACAGTTGTCTGTATCCACATTTCTAATTCCAGTTTGCTTCTGTGCAAACCCACATAGTTCTGGGCTCCCTGAGTCCTGGGTCCCGCCCAAGCCTGAAATCAGCTGAGTGCACAAGTCAATAATTAAGTTACTACTTCTACTTCTGCCACAAAAGGGAAATAATGATAAGCTGCTTTTCTATGCAAAGCTACTTATTTCCAGCAATTCTGTAATACAGAAGAAAGGGTCAGGAAAGAGGGGAAGAGGCTGACAGGGAAGGCAATGGTTTGCGCCTTTCACTCAACTCTGCATATGGTTTGAATGTGTAGATGAGCAACTGCCTCTGTTCTTACAGTAGTTAGAGTGCTATTAAAACTGCTAATTTAATTGTTTAAAAAACTTCCAATCCCTATTAAATGTAAGACAGTCTACAAAGGAGTTCTTCCTGCAGACGTGTGTTTAACATAGTGCAGCAATCAGCAGGATTGGCCTGGTCCCCTCACTGCTTTTCTGGTGCAGGTTTGAAGCAGATCTTGTTTATTGTTCTTTTTTGCAAACCTCTGTGAGATCTTTGAAGTGGTTGGGCTCCTTGAGCCAGCAGGCCCTGTGCTGCACCTGGTGTGAGGCCGACTGAACAGCTCCAAAGTTAAACAAACAGCAATCCCAGCTGAGGATGGTGTATGAGTTACAGATAATGGCAGCCAGGGCAGGCATGATCCATCCAAAGCAAACTATATGTTGTCTTAAAAAAGCAATTTAGAGCTGCATTTGCTATTCAGGCCAGTCTGCTGTGTTTAAACAAAGACACTATTCTTTAACACACACATATACTTATGTGAACATATATATACAAAAGAATCCTTTACAGGGTATGTCCAGAGGAGCATCCCTCCAACTCCGTGCTCCTTTTTCCAGACTCATCATGCTTTTCAGTATTGCTGCCATGCCTTGCTACAATCCACACTTAACACACCACATAATGGAGGCTCTCTCTTCCTTACAATCAAATCAACTCTTCTTGCTGGGAAATCAAGTGACAAGCACATTCAAATATTCAAGAGCATAACACAAATTTCAAAACATAATACATGTATGCAAATTTGTTAAATTAATTGTTTTTAAAAACTCATCTTTAATGAGGAACTTTCTGATCATTCCAAGTTTCTCTTTTTTTCTTGTTTTAAAAGTAATTTTTATTTCTTTTCTTGTCATATTATCAAGTTCAAAATACAGTAAATGTATTAAAATATATATCTCCCTGAAAGTCCAATATTACTATCACATATTTTTTTATTTTATCTCTTCTTCTTAATAATAGTTCACAGAAAGATAGGTTAGTCAAGGTGAGTCTTTATTCATTCCTGTCATTGATCAGCCAAAAAAAATCAGCCTTGGGAATTTTGCTTGAACATCAACTTCAGGATTTGATCTTTGGAAACTCAGCTTTCTGTTATGATAAACTGTATCTCTATTTTTTGATCTTAAGTGAGATGTGGATGGTACAGCAAAGCTGCAGCAGTGACCACAGATCACACAGCCAAAGGAGAGGCTGAATAAGACAATGGACCAAACACGGGCCCATGTCTTTTCAAGATAAATTGAGCCTTTTTGTAATATTTAGGTTATTCTATGAGGATGTTTTTATATGAATTCAAACCAAAATAAACACTACGTTTTCCCACTCGCCACCTGAACTTCCAATACCTTGTAAAATCATCCAGAACTGATGGGTCTCATCTGTATCTTTGTAAAACACCATTTGGTCAGACATTTGGCCAGGTTTCTTGCCAATTTTTTTAGTTAAATTGCCTACATACTGACTTTTTTGAAAAAAAAAAAAAAAAAAGTAATACAGAATGTTAATTCCTCTCTTCTCTCTTCTTTGTTGCTATTACTGAGGCACAGGGATATCCAGGATAGTAAGCAAACAGGAGAAATGCTTGCAAAACTGTAGAGCAAATATCATTCCTACCTCCAGCCTGGTCCTGTCCACATCCTTAGGCAATTTCACACGAACTCGGTTTGTTACAATAAGGGTTTCATAAGGATAAATCTGTTAAAAAGACAAGAGCATATGAACTCCAGCTAAATCCAATTCTGAGGCATGGAAATGGTGATGCAGGGAACGTACTAAAAAATGGTACATACTTGCATCCTGATTTGACAAATATTTCACTGGGACAAAAATTAACAAAATAAAATAAAAGAAAGGAACCCATGTAACCTTGCTAGGAAGTGCTGAATCTGATTGTTCTTCCAGTGTTGGAAAAGCCCTTCTTACCTTGTATTCTGCAAAAGAACGAGAACAGGTTCACAGTTTAGAATTTATAGACGTCTTTTGGTGTCAGCACAATGAACATTCAGGTACATCACAAACGTGCTAAGCTACTACATTTCTCTCTTCTCAGTAGCTGTTGGATAACGACATGCATAGTAGGAATTTGACCCCCGTGCCCTGAATGCCTATAACACTGTCTATTACCAAAGCAATTGTCCTGGAAATCAAAGGCTTATTACAGAAAATCCATCTCCCGATGCCATTGGGTTACACGGTGAGTATGTCTGGCAAAATTGGGTATCTCTTTTTACAGGAGGCTTATGTGCAGAGTTAAGTCAGTCTGTCATCCAAAACTCCTGCCCTTATTGTTCTTTACTGAAAATAGTTAAAATATACGGATTATTAAAGGCATGTCAGTTTGGAAACACATATGAAAACGACTGAGATAATACGATACTACAAGATGCTGACATCCTGCACTTGGGCTGACTGCAGTGGGAATAACAACAGGGAAGAAAAGATGATTTGGGGATGCGGTAACAGTGACTCCTGGATCTACACTAGCACAAGGGAATTCTAGTTAGGTCAGTGTATGACTATATGATACGACTACCACAACATTATCTATTCACAATGGTGATTACATGCGACCAGGATAGCCAAAATCTTTCCACAGACCTCTTTATGGTCTGAAATTAAATCAGAGATTGAGTCTACTTTTCAAAACCTGTACTGTACTTTAACGTATTCAAACAGAGACAATGTTTTTTATCAAGACAGAGTCATGAAGTGAAGCATTAGAGTAAGATTTTTAAAATGAGTTAAAGTGTCTTGGAAATAAAATTTCTCAGCTCTTTTGAAAGTTCCAACCCAAGTTCCATATTAATTGTACAGTCCACTTAAAACTGCAATAAAAGAAAATATTGCAAACAAATTCTGCTTTTAGAACTCTGCACATTTTAACCACACTGTAGCACAACCAAGAAGCACAATGGACTTTTTCCAACTAGTCTTGAAGGAATGATTATCTTAAATTTCCTCCTGTCTTTGATATGAGACCAACACCACAAGGCCGTTGCCACATATCAAGGATCCTGCTATTGACTCAGCCTGGTTGCAATCAACCCTATGATGCAATACTTCTGTCAGGCCTTTAGGTTGAGCCAAGTAAAAAGAAGGTTCTCCGTGATAAACATGATACTGAGCTGTGTCTCTGGCTAGTCATTATTATGTGAACTACAGGAAGAGCTCAGAATAGTAACCTTTGTGGTAATATGTTAATTAAAAACCTCAAAGGGTGAAAACACAAGGCGAGTGGAAATGATATTGCAAAAAAACCCCGTACCTTTCATCCCCCAGCTTGCATCCTGATCAGTTTCATATTGGCCCATTGTTTCAGGCTGACAGAGAAAGAAAGAAAGAAGCAATGTTTCAGCAAAATACACAAAACCTCCACTCTGAACATTGTTGAGAGAAAAAAGAAAGACACAGAACCAAAATTCAGATCTTTGTGTGAAAGAAAGAGAAATAAGTCTCATTCAAATTTGAACTAATTGCTCAAGTAAGCAAGGTACACTGAAGCTGTCACTTTTCTGTGGTGCTGATGTGTTACTGCCATCATCACAAAAGACTTCAGCTGCACTGCAGCTTTTCTCCTGCTTCAAACTGCTGAGGCCACTGACCAGGGAGAACTTTAAATGTGTCATATATGTGCTTTATTTGAACCACTGTCTTCTTCCTTTGCTGACAAATGCTATGATGAAAAACACTACAGAAATCAGAAAAGCACTATTATATGATTTTTTTTCCCCAAGTCTCATTTTTGCCTGCTAGGGTATCAATGGTGTGCACAGCTATGCCCACAATAACCTGCAAGGCTCCTTGCTGTTTGCTTTTGAGGTTTTATTTATGCAGCACTAGGATGGCTGATTAAAAATAACAAACCACAAAAGCTGGTATGAGCCTACAATCCAAACAGAGGACATCCATTCTGAGAGGAATTTTGGCCTCAAGGATTTGACCATGAGCAACCTTTTCAACTCTTATACAGGTTTGGGATTCTTTACATGGGACAGATGCTGCCATCTGCTGCTTTCCCATCACATTGCAAGGTGTCCTGAGTGCTTTGGCCGATTTAATTTATTTGATTTTAATCTGGCCTCGTCTCTGGGAAGCCTTGAGATGGTTTTGGTGCCTCACCAGTGCAGTGGCTGGGCACAAGTCAGTGTCTTGCTCACTTCAGGTTACTGGCCATACCTGTTCTGAAAAGTCAGAAAAACCTCTCTTGACTCATATGTGGGGTTAGTTTTATATGGACTTTTAAAAATTCCTAATTATTTAATAAAATTTCAGTGTCATTCCTTTCTTCAGAGAAGAATTAAAAAAAAAAAAACAGGTATTGAAGCAACATGGGCATAATTAATCCTGTAATATTAACTCAAAGGGATGGACATTTCAGCAGCTACTGAAAAATCCATTTAGCTACTCCTTGAACATTTTTTTTCCTTGTAACTCAGTCCAAATGACACTCAGTTTGACTGTTGTCCCTGGGGAAGTTTAATCCTCCTCATGTGCTTTCTCACATCTTCCTTTGGAGAAAGAAGGGAATTTGAATGAGGACCTCTCCATGCAATTTGGACACAAATCAATTCTTCAAAAGGTACATGCACATACATCTATGTATTGACAGCTCATTAATATAAACCATAGCGTTTTTTCACCTAATAGTATAAGCCATGAACTGAGAATTCATAATTCTAGATGCCAGAGAGGCCACACTGTCAAAGCTTCTTTTTTTTATCAGAAACTAATAAAAGCTGCAAAAAAGTATTAAAAAAAGAATTCCTAGTCTCTTCTGATCATAATTTTGTTAGACAATTTCCTTTCTCCATTGCTACTTGTCATTCAATCTTCATTGATCCCTCCCTGCCTTAGAAGTACAAAGGCTGTGTGTGAATACCCACACCACACTCAGACACACATTCATACCAGAAAAAATACGGAACAGACGGTTCAAGGAATGCAGTGGATGTGGGCTGTTGCACCTTTGCTCTATGATCATTACTTGCCTAATTATAGGCCTGTCTCTATCATTAATTCAAACTATCCTATGATTAATATGTGCAGGCTGTACATCTTAGATCTTCGTTTATTTTGGGAGGAGAATCAAGATTTCCAATGCTCATGATGCGGACAATTAAAAGGAGAAGCCTCAGTCAGTCTTACTCTTGCAGAGAGACAAACTGTAACCCACATAGGGAATGAATCTGTCAGACAGGGCTGGCAGCCAAAACACCTTTGAAGTGTTATTACTGTGTAGATCTTTCAACTAGTTACTGAGTTGTCTATTTATGAGACCTCATTTCCTGGAGAATGCATTTAAATGTGTACCCACCTGATGTAAGCCATTCCTTCCATAGCCAGGTAGAGATGCAGACTTAGAATATGGAAATCCTGTAAAAGACATGCAAATGCAAATATTCCATCAATGAGATGCAATATAACTGACATGTGCTCATCTTTTCTCCATATTTCATGCACATGAACAATATCTAGAAATGTGTAACAATATCTAGAAACAGCAGCATGCCAGGGGCACAGTGTGGAGGGAGTTGTGGGGCTTACATTATGGAAGCCTCATGCAACCATGTGATGCAAAGCTTGTGACTTGAGAGACTGTGAAATCTCTGCTTTCCAACTTGGTGTTAAATCATGCCTTGAAATTGGGATCATCACTTCTGAATGTGCTATATGAGTTCTGGGTTATGGTTTTGTTTCTTAAAAAAGATGGGTTGGTACCCTACCACTTAAAAAAATAAAAACTTTTTTATTTTCTTTCCGTAAAACTTCTCTTGGAAAAACACAAAAATGAAGATATAGGAGTGGATAAATTAACTCAGCCAGAGTACATAGACCCAAGTGAAAGAAAGTTTTAAGATGGAGAAAACTGACAAAGTGTATGAATAAATGAGGTAAGACAATGATGAAACTGTGTGTGGTCATTATGATACAACAGAAATGCCTTAATTTTAGTATTAAGATTCTAAGAAGAAAGTTTAAAAGTTAAACAGAAGAACAGATACATGTGTAATAAACATTCCTGATCCCAGTATAGGAAATTATGTAAAACTGATGCAAAGTGTTACAGAAGTCAGCTCAAAGAACTGAATGTACAATACTTCTTTCTGTCAAAATTGTTAGCAGTCTGTGTCCAAAGAGGAATGCAGGAAGGGAATCCAGACCCCACTGGATTAATAAATACCCCAAGGAGATTATTAAGAATAAGCATACAGAAAGAAAAAACAAAAGATGTACCAGCAGAGAGCTCAAAATATGCTGAGATAAACTGAAAACTGCCAAAAGTCAAGCTGAGTTAAACACTGAAAATTATATTAAAACAAATAGCAAAAGTTTCTCCAGCTATCCAAATAAAAAGAGAACAAGGAAAGAAGAAATAGGATCACTGGGAGTTGCATTGTGTCAATACTCAGCACTCAGCAAAGGTGAAAGACAACCCAGGTAGGGCTCGAGCACTGAAGGAGAATTTCATCCAGGGAACAGAAAGTGGAGTACTGAGCAAGGATGAAAAGCTAATGGAATAAGGGTAGGCCAGTGAATCACTGCCATGATGGAAAAAAATTCAAAGCACTTAATGTACTTAAACAGGCAGCAATGAGCTCATATTGAACTGCAGGCCAAATACCTCCTACCATTAGAGAGGGACAACTACAGTTTTTACATTTTAGAGAGGAAAAAATAATGAAACAAAAAGCTTGTAATTGCCTGTTATGTGAATGGTAGTGCCACCGGAGAGCAAAGAGTGTAATACCTGTGCGACAGAATGCCTCTATCTGCTACAAAGCTGTCATCTCTGCTCCTGCCTGGAAAAAGCTGCTATGCTGGACATCAGCCTGGAGATCAATCTCTTGGCCTTTTGGCCACAGAGAAGAGCGCCAGTGAGCTCTGTTCTGTCAGTAAGCAACACTCAGGAACCGAGGAACAATGCCCCAAGTACAGACGTGTCTGCAGCAGAGCCCAGCCGGGTGTGGAGCTGCCCAGAGCTGCCGGGCTGAGCCGCACCCGGGCTCCGGCGATACCGCCTGGGAGCGCAGAACCGAGCCGGGACAGCCCCGAATGCTGTCCTGAGAGCCGCTGACTCCAGCAACCTTCCCCTGCCATCAGACACTCCCTCTGCAGGGACAGGGCTCCTGCTCTGTCCACAACGACATTCGCTCCAGTCTGAAGCTGCCTCTCAGCACACCAGGGACACATGAACAGCAAGGGTTATGTGCCCTCCTAGAGGTCTGCTTTCCTAAATATACCACACTTAAAATCATGAATTGTGGTAAATTCATCTACAGATACAGAAACAAGACCCATTTTCACAGGTGAATGTAAGGAGGTATGAGCTTCACTCTTGCCTGTTGATGGCACAAGCCTCACAGTGATGTGCTGTGTTGTTAGTTGTCTTCTGGGCATTTAAGTAATGTAATGTGGTAAAATGTCTTCTGGAACAAAACAACCCTTCTCTGGTTTGCTCAGAGGCTGGACAGAGAAATGCAGGGCTTTTTGCTCAGTGTATCTGGAAGCATCTCTACCAATTCGCAGCCTCCTAACTCCTCTACTCTGCATGTAACTGCTTGGCACCAAACCTAACAAGCTTATTTTCTCTGATAATCACTGCCTATGGCACAGGGATGGGGCTGAAAGCCAGTCCTCAAGTAGAAGGTGCTACTCTTCTGTGGCCAGTGGGGGGCATATGACAGACTACAAATACTCGGAACTAAGCAGGGAAACAGTGAATGGAGAAGAAATTACTTAGGATGCCCACAGGTATTAAAACAGTCAGATAAGTGAATAAAAGGGTATAGAAAGGAAAAGTGTAAATTTCAGGAAGATAAAACTTCCTCATGTCATTTCCGTGTGGCTGCTAATTGGGAAATGAGGTCAACTATAGAACCCATACTGGCACAAATACGATACTGACCCTGACACAGAGGTGTGAATTATCTATTGCATTTCTAGTTTTAATAGTTCCATATTCCCAAGATAATCAAAATATGAAAGAAATGCTAGTATAGCAGAGTAACAGGTATAGCAACACTCTCAGGGGAAAAAATGAGCACCATATGTTGTTCCTGTGTAACACTTCTTGGTGTGCTATGTACTTCTCTCTGCTTAAAATCTGCACTTAAGGACTGCCTCTCAAAACGCGTAGAAGAGCATCAGACCCACTCCATAAAGCTTCCAGACATACCCCATGTGTGTATGACAATGAAAGGTTTAGGTGTTCATGCCAGGGCAACGATTTACAGACGTTAAGTGTGTGAGGTGGTCAGGAGTTTTTCCCTGCACAGGGAATCCTGCAATACACCTTGTGCACATGTGTGATTTCTAGTGAGGATTAAGTTATCAAATCCCTTTAAGCTAGACCAGTGAGACTGATGATCTAAAATAACTTTTATTCTTTATCTTGTTACAGCCTTGTGACAGACTCTGGAGCATCTGTTTCCCCTTTTCCTTGCATAGCTAAGCCATAATTTCCTTAATATAAGTTGATGGAGCCAACTATCACATTACCAAAATGCCCACAAGACTGACATCCTAACCCTGCTGCCAGACATGCCTTGCATTGGGTGCATTCTTTTGGAAAATTGCTTCCCCAGCTTGTTTACCCTGGATGACCTGCTACTGCTGCACGATGTAAAGTGAAGGCAAGGAGAGGAATGTCCCAGTTGTCTCTAAAAATTCATTGACCTTATTTTTTGTCAGGTATGCAACTTAAAAGTAAAAATTCAGGCCCGATACTAACGTTTCTGACTTGCTGAAATGTGTAATAAGAAATGTGTAGAATGTGCTTTTGGTACTGACAGCTAGCACGGGCATATGGTCTCCAGGCCAGTACTCAGTTACAAAATGATTCCCTTTCCCACCTGGAATATTTCTGTGACCTTATAACTGTGAGTGGTAACGTAACAAAACAAAACAAAACAAAACAAGCCTATATTCATCTCCGTAGCAATGAAATCTTTATGCATATCATGATAGAGAAGACATGGCTCCATCAATATTCAAAATACATAGTTTGTGTCAAGGACTAATTAGCACAAATGAAAAATCTGCTTGACATTGCCATCCTGTCTACTGAAAATAGGTATCATATAATAAATAGGGACTTTTATGAGGAGTGGGTTTTTGTGGTAAAGAATTTCTGCTCTCCAAAGACACAACAGTTCATTTACACAGGCAATGTGTAATTTCACTAATACGAAACTCTAACAGTTTCATCATCAAAGTCTGGAGGCACTGAACGCTCAGGAGCCATGGCAGAACGAACTGGGTGCAATTGTGGCAGAGATGAAGCACAAAGGCAGCCAGGGAGCGTGTCCTCTGCCACGGCAGCGCCGGTGGGCGCAGCACTCACGGGAGTAGCCGGCGGTGGTGCCCTCCTGCGCCCTGTCGCTCCCCGCAGTGAGGGACAGCGACCGCGTGTCCGAATCCGGGGAGTTGGTTCTGGTGTCCAGATCCCCTTTCAGAATCAGCCAGCTGGTCTTCAGCTGCAGAGAGGAAAAGCCTGTTATGAGATACAGGATTTAACACCTGAAGGCAGCTCTCCTACCTCAGCTGTCTCAGAAGCCTTGTGAACTGCTTGTCTGTCTATGCTCACTGCAGCCTGAACCATCCACTACCCAATTATAAAAGCTGACTACACGATGACTTAGACATCGCAGCTACCAGAAACCTTTAATTTTTAGCTGGGTTGAGGATAGTTTCTCTGTTCATGAAGCTGCTCATTGCGCCCCACTTTAGAAGATACCCTATGTAACTTTCTTGTAATTAATCTGCTCTTGACATTTTTCTTCTAGGTTAATATGCACCCTAAATCTGCAGGAGGAGCTGCATCACCACTGTAGATATTGAGACTGAGTGAAAATCCACGGGTTCACTGCTCTTAATCTCAATATCCCTACTTCTCTTTACTGTGGAATGTATATTCTAAACCCTTTGGGTGAGAGATTAAGCTTTTCAATGTCTTTTTGGAAAGATGTAAAAGTAGTAATGATTATTTCAATAATTTAAAAGAATACCTTTACATATGTATGTGTTTTAAAAACCAGTTACTTCAAGAATGATCAATACTTCCTTTTGTTCTTTCTGACCATTACCTTCTTACTGTCCTGATCCAAGCTTCCATCTTCCCCTTCTGATCTTCTTGCTGCTGTAAGATTAAATTAATTTTAAAATTTTGAACAGAATGCATCTTATTTTTTGTCTTCTGTTTTGACTGTAGTTATGTTCCAAATATTTTTAAGAGGGGGAGAAAATAAATTTTAAAAAACGTGTTTGACAGAAAAGTTGATGTGCAGAGCTATGGTTTCACAGAATTAATAAAATAATTTCGAAATTATTACAGTAAAAGTCATCCTTCATGTACAGTGAATTTAGATTCTATTCCTGCTGGATTTTCAACCTGCATTTTCAGGAAGAAACTACTTTTGGGAATGATTGGTGGGAAAAAGAATTGTACATCATAACTTAGGAAGAAATTTCTATGGCTACTACTCACAGGGAAGCCATTTCCCCTTTCTGTGTTACAATGGCCATGAAAGTACAAGTAGGCACACAGATATTCTGTAGTCAGCACACCTGGATCTCCTGGGTTCCCAAGAGGGCAATCATGGTAAAGAAAATTATGAACAAATTCGGCATTGACTCCTTATAAAATCTACAAGAGAGATTGTGTCAGACTCTAAAATTCAAAATACTTGACCAACCAATTTTTATGACTGTATTCTCCTCTTCTGTCCACACTGACCTCTAGAAGAGTGTTTCCCAAAAAAAAAGTTGCTGATGTTTTACCATTGGGTTATTTCTTCGTAACTTTCCAACTTGCTGAGAACTGAAAACCTAAAAGCTCTTCATTATATAGTTTCCAGCCCTTGAATGTGTTTTTCCTTGTCTTTTATTTCCCAGGGAATTGTTGCAGACACCGAGTTACACTCAAGAATCTTACAGAGATTTTTGCGCCAAATTTCACACAATTTCAGTAAGTTCTTAAAATTTGAGTCCTACTTGTCTTTGTATCCCTCTGGGTACTTTGGGGAGAGTTTTAATGGTCACAACTGGAATAATGGAAGGATATAGCATAACTTTAAGCCCATGAGAAATGAACGTAACAAGGGGGTTGTCTGCAATGCCTGAGAAAAATGGCCCTGTGCAGGGCAGTGTAGACAGAAAATGCAATTATTATTAAGAAAAAGGGTATGATAATACAAAAGATAAGGCTCAGATGAGATTCTTAGAGAGAGAGATGGAAAGAAGATTAAATTGCACCATTAGAAGTGCTGCAAAACTCCCAGCAAGTTGGGAAAAACTCTGCCCTCTCCAGTTCCCCAGCCGTCATGTCTGCAGAGGAACTGCCCTGCATCTAAACAACACAGGCAAAAGGCCACCACCGAAAGCATTTCAGTGTTATTCTGATGCAATTTCTGGTGCCATCACACGGCTCACATCCAGACCTTAACTGATTTTGCTGAGGAGGTGGTAGTTAAAAAATGACAAATTACAGGAAATTATCTGTAGGTTAGAGGTGAAAATCTGGAACTGTAGAGGGTTTGGCTGCTTCTACCCACCTTCAATTCAGTGGGAAAACAAAACAAACAAACAAACAAGCTGGGTTAGAAAATATAAACAGCATTATGAAAAAACACAAGGTTTTCGCAGTTATCTCATAGCACCCTAACAAGGGTATTTTCCTGAGATGGCAAGGAGGAATAAATAGGAGGGAATATTCAAATATGACAGATGATAAATAAAGTTCCTACATTGCAAGAAGGACCTAAGCCTTGTTCACAGATATCTTGGGAGCACACCCTAAACTGAGAGTCAACAAGTTATTCCAGGTTATGAGTATGGATCTTGCTCTCATTAAACCAGAAATCCCTATAGAGGATCTGATGAATTTTTGGAAATTTTATTTTTGTTTCAAGACAACTAATGTTTTCAAAGAAAAAGAAAAAAAAAACCAACAAACAAAAAACCAACAAACAAAAAATAAACCCACCAAAAAAAAAAACCCAAAAAAACCCACACCAAAAAACCAAAACCAAACCATGATTGATTCAAGTTTTCTCTTCAAAAATTTTAAAAGTTCCACAAGATCTTGAGAGCATCTGACTCCAAAGAGATGCAGAGGATTGACAACCAAAATCAGTGAGGGCCATGAAAGCCAGCCCCTCCCAACTTCCTGAGAAAGCTTCACGCAACACGCTGCTGGCAGATAAATCCAAGTGCCCTGAATTTCATCAGGACTGAGCATCAGCTTCACCACTACAAGGGATACTCAGTTCTGCCATGAACCCCAATGTGATTTCAAAGCTTTTTGGTAACTTTGAATGATGTTCAAATATTTCTAAATCACAAACACACAGGCGCACAACACCATGCAGGCTCCTACACTCTTCACTTTCCAACCCCAACCCTGATCTCTTCCATGTCCCATTTTTCCACCACCTTTTTTTTTCATTCTGAAGTTGGTTGTTTATAATAGGAACACAGAAGCTGTAGCTACAGCAAATCTGTTGGGTGCTGATGTAACTGAAACATTTTAAAGCCAAATGTTTTGGAAGAGCTTTTTGCACTTCTTGTTTTAAAGAACATTTTTGTGCTTGTTTGTTCAAACTTGGTCTCTTCAACAAAGGAATGTTCTCTGGCTCCTTTTCAGCATGAATTAGTTCAGTGTCCCATTAGCTTGAGGAGCTGAATCATCAGCTGCTCATGTGTTCATGCTTTAGCTGGGAGTTCTTCCAGAACAAAAGATACATATTTTTAAATCTGATTTTCATTTATATTATTTTTATTGGAAGGAAAGTTTATTGATTTTTGTTGCTGTTTCTGGATTTTTATGTTTTGGGGGTTTTTTCTTTAGTTAGAGTAAATTATGTTTTCCCCTCTGGTAGGAAAAAAAAAGTATTTCCAACAAAATCTTTCAGAATATCTATAATCTAGAAAAGAACGTTTAAAACATATATTCTTGTTAATCTATTGAGATTGCTGACTTGCTAGTTTAATTCTCTGCTCAGTTCAGAGATTACGAGGACAACTCCACACAGCAGTGCAAAACTGACATAATCCAGACTTCGACAGACAGCAAACTGATATAAAAATGCCCAGCCTGCAAATATAAAGCTGTTACTTAGAATCCTCTTTGCAAACCAAAAGTATCTCTAAAATTAAATTACACAGCCAGGATATGAAAGTCCTAGCATCAGCTTCAGTAAATGAGTGAGACTATGCTGACTTACACTAGATGATTGTTACTTTGTACTCGTTCATGATTTTTCCAAATACCATTACAATAATCAACTTTGATTGTTATCTGTCTTGTATTTTTCTTAGCCTGAGAAGTCGCATCTCATGATTTATATTGAGGAGCAGGCACAGAGGGGCAGGAGAGGGCAAACAGGGTGTGGAACAGCATCAGGGAGCAGCACAGCAGTTTATGTGGCTCTGAATTTATTATCAGCTCTGAATCATCACGACATATCAGAACACCAGTAGCCCAGTATCAGAGAACTTACTGTATCCTTGGACATCATGTTAAACAAAATGCTATTTAATTTTCATGCTACTTTTTCTCCTTTTCTATTTGAGATTATAGGGACATAATGAAATGCAAAGACTACAGCAAATGAATTTGGGAGTCAATACACATTTTTTTGCAAATTGACATATATAAAACTGCAACAGAGAAAAGCAGACTGTACCATGCTGTTTGTAGATAGGAGGTTTCCTATAGATGTTATCTTTTACGCCAGTGTCTGAAGAAGAGGAAAGAGAAAGGAAAGAATGAAAGAGTAAGCAAGCAGTTCAGACCACACTGCTCTTGTCTCCTCTCAGCAACACCAACAATGCAAAAACTTCAGCAAAGACTACACATTCATTCAGTGGTTTGCCATTCACTGGGTTTTAAAAGAGAATGGAACTTTATCCATCATATGCTGAAAACCTTTATATCTACCTATGCAACATAATCCCCCCAAAGTCCCTCAAAATGCTCTAAGACAACTTGAGTGGCATCCATTTGGTGATATGTAGGTAGTTTCATCTATACTACCACTACATACTTCATAGACAGCAAAAAGAAACTGGCACACTTGCCACTATTTAAAATTCATATAGGAGTACAACAGACTACTGCAACTGTCACACTTGAAAAAGGATTTTCTCCATTATTTACAAATAAAGTCTACATGTTCAGGTATGAATGTTTATACTGGAAATACAAACTATTCTTTTAGGAAATCCTATAATTTGTCTTTACTTTGAATTGTAAAGCTAACTTGGCCTTCCAGGAATTTTCTGGAAGCCCTCAGAGCCTCAGTCTAAGGTTCCCATATCGCATTGCACAGACATCAGATTTACTCAATGCTATGGACCTGAGCAGATGCAATTCCTAAATGTGGTCTGTTTGAGAAACATTAACTACAGAAGCTAAATGTGAATAAATTATTACAAAGAGGAGGTAGAGGTGTTTAGCAGTGAAAAAGCTAAACGGTTTGGATGTAAGTTTAATGTCCTTGTTGACTAAACTTGAAAACAGCAGAGTACATATACAAAGATAGCCACAATGAGCCTCCTGCAGTTCCCAAGTCTTCCAGCTTCTTTTAAAGTTTATGTTAATATTACTTAAAATCAGAGAATAGACTGATAAGAAAAATGAACAAACAAACAACAAAAACCCCTTCAGTCATTCCTCCTCCACACAAATTCAACACATCTATGCAGTTATGGCGCTATAAATCATAGGATCTTAGAATCATTAAGGCTGAAAAAGACCTCTAAGATCATCTAGTTCAGCCACTAACCCAGCACTGCTCTAACTTTGTACTCTTGGTAACATTTTTAATTCTGTGCCTTCTGTAAAGCAATTTTTTAAACATAAAGGTACATGAGCACACAAATCTCTTTTATTTTTGAAATGAAGTTTAATAACAGATATTCACTTAATAGACATTTTCTCTTTCTGCACTTTGAAATTCACAAATCAATGCCAAAAAAAAAAAAAAAAATTTACATTCAGAAGAGAATAAACAGGTGCCAGAAATTGAAGATCAAAAGCTAAGCAGTTAATGCCTACCTGGAATATGGAAATGCCTAGGAGCCTGCTGATAGACAGAAGGTGAAGATTTGCTGTCAGAGTACATGGATAAGCTTGGAGTGCTCCGACCACTTTCACTGCCTCCAAGGGGAAGAGCAAAGAAAGCAGATAAAAGAAAAATGGAAAGCAAAGTAGAGTATTTCAAGCATAAAAGCTTGTTCAGAATGACTTGTTAATCCAACAGTTTTAAATATATGTTTTTGTAAAACCCATTATTTTTCAGCAGAGTATACTGGCTCAGACTCCAAACACCTGATCAAAAATTACTATCTGATGGATATCAGATAAAGATGCCCTACTTTGAAGTGAAAACTTCTCTTTTAATGATGCTTTAAAAAAAAAACAAATCAAAGGATAAGAACATCCAGAATCTTGCAATGTGTTTTGCATAGCCTTAACTGAATAATCTACTGATCAAGCATTTTAAAAGTTTAATGCTATGGCTCATAGCCTGTCCATGAAACTAGTGATACATAATTCAGTAGTGTTTAAATTATCTTAAAGCAGGAATAGACCAAAATATAAACATCATTGTTAAGTCAAAAAATCCTGCGTATATCAGTGACAAAAAGAGATGTTGAAATTCGGCTTTCAATTGCAAACTTTTCCCACAGGTAACATGCCACAGCATTTTTATGCAAACAAGGTTGGATTATCAAGTCATGGATCTATAATGCCATAGTCACTTCATCAAATTTCAAGATATACATAGGATTTTTCCATATTCATTTTTCCACTTGTTTTGTCAAATGCTTATTAGGTGCCATTCATCTCCTCTTGGCTTTTTTTTTTCTTGAAGCACACTCTATGGCATTATAGTGCTGCTTGGCAAACAAAAAAGTAAAGCTCTACTTTTTTGGGACTTGTAAAATCCTTTTAGTTTACAGCACTGTTAAGCAACTGGAAGCAAACGTGACATTTATTCTTACATCAAATGATTGTTAATTTGCTGTTACTGTTTTAGTGTGGATGAAGCACAAATTTAATGGCTAGTAATGATGGAGTTGTAGCAAGTTTCTCTGGGGTAAAGAAAGCGCAGCAGCTTGGGGCGTTATACCTGCAACTGAGTTCTGCCTTCATGAAGGGGATGTTTCATAACCACAGAGCTACGGGGTTACAAAGGCTGTTGAGCCATGCCCCTGGAGGTGGCCTCTGCTGACAAGCAGTGGGTGCATGGTCATCCCACTGTCACCAAAGCCAGCCTTGCCATGCACCGCTGAGGTCAAAGGGACAGTGCCACCGAGCCCAGCGGGAGCAGAGACAGGACAGACGAGGTCAGAAGAGCGTGCTGTGTTATCTCATGACAATACACTAAAGAATCCATCCTGACATTTGTGTCTGTAGTGTTCACAGTAGATGAAAAATTAAAACTCAAAAGCTATTGAGCTGCGACCACTCAGTAACAGTGATTTCTTGTTGAAAAAGTGCAGTCTGGGACGTTGAGAAACTGACATCCCAGCTACAGGTGCTGATGGCCTGTGGTCCTTCCAAAACATTAAGGAAAAACTATGGAATTACTAAGAATCTGGTGCATCACCATGAGCTTGCAGTCAAGTAGTCCTCAGATAAAAAACCAGACAGTTATTCGGCTTTTTGATTCCCACTTTGCTTTTGGAAGGAAAAAAGTGGGGACAGGTTTTTACTCTACATTTATGAATTCCCACTTTCTTTGCTGCTTGCTGCCCAGATTCCTGACCATCCCTATTAAATAGAAGAAGCCCCAATGTCACGGGTAGATACTTACTAAAATAAGGTCCCTTACACCTCCGAAATTCTTAAAAAATTTGTAATGTCCTTCACTCAAATAAGATATTGTTATCCGAGTTTTCTAATTTAAACAGAAAATTAAAGTTCTCAAGCAATTTCCACAGTGTATTAATTCCTCATTTACTTAAAAATTAGCATATTATTAGAATGTCTATTCATATATGATCTGCATGAATAATCACTTCACTGAGCAGTGACCCAAGGTGCTGGTATCGTACACACACAAAAAGTCATTCTTTGGTGATAGGGTAGAGTGTCAGCAAGGAATCAGGAGGAAGCAGTAATTAAGAGGAATAAACTCGTAGGAGCACAAAATATAAGTGCATGTACCAGGGGACAGGGAATCTAAAAATTGCTCAGTGCAAGGATCATCTGTGTGGAGCAGTTTGAAAAGCCATCACCTCTAACTTGCCCAAAATAGAAGAATTAAGGATGAAATGATGGAAAAGGTTCTTCTTGGACCCCACTCCCACAAACTGATGCACATTTGAACTTTAATTCTGCCACTGATTCGGAAACACATGTGAGTAGTTGTAGTTCACATTTTGCATACAAAAATAAGGGTTTAATAATAAAGCAAACTGAAGACTTATGTAGAAAGTTAATGAGTAGGAACTACAGACAGCTGCTTAAGCTAGGCTATCATTTAAATCTCTAAAATGAGACTTTGCCAATAAACAATCTCTTTCAAGGGTTGCCTAGTACAGACTGAAGAAGAACTTCAAATAAATTCTCAGAGAAAAGACAACTACCAGAGAGAGCGATTTTTCAAATTTTTGGGTTTGCCTTCTGCCATAGGCAGCCACAGGCTGTGATCATCTCTACTGATCAGTGAAGAGCAAAAAACCAGAATCCTGAACTCTTCCCTGGATGTTGTTTAACTTGGAAAGAATCTGGGAAGGCTTACTTTGAACTTGAGTATAAACCACAAAAACTTCCTTGTGTCTTCTGGCTGCAGACAGGGCAGGCTGTACTTTTAACCCTGTGTGTGCAGAGCCAGCTGACCAGGGCTCAGACCATGCTCCATTTTCAAGGGACTGTCAGGAAAAGTACAATATTGCTTATATCTCCTACTTAGTCAGCTTTTATCTTATCTGTGAGGATGGGAAATTTTGTAATAAGTTACAGTAAGAGCTGTCTAAGTTCAGGACTGAAGAACAAACAGATGACACTGGTTTAATGAGGAAGCTGTCCAAGCCTACTCACAAAACCGGACCCTTTTAATATCTCTGCCCATGGTGTATTAAATTACAAAAAGTTTTTTGAAATTTGATGACTAATTATTTTTAACATTTCAAAGCCAAAAAAAAGAATGGGCTTTGGAAGCACTAGAAAGGTAAGATAATTTCCACCATGTTTTAAGCAAACATCTTGCAGCAGGGCTCGGCGCACTTAAAGACGCCGTCACCTCAAGAGGAACTGCTACACCAAGCACAGGTGCTTGGAACATCACACCTGTAACTTGCAAGGACAAGAACTGTGAAGTGAGATTGTCATAGGACTTATTTTGAAGGGACAAAAATCCTTAAAAGGGAACAACCAAATCATTTGCCTTCATGATAAATAGCAGCTCATCCCATTACACTTCATGGGAGCTAGACTGCAGAACACTGACAGAATAACAGGAACTCAGTAATTGTATTTGTCACTGGAAAAAATGATGAACCCTGTCATTCTCAGGAAGAATATGAGGCAACCTCAGTGAAATCAAAAGGAAGATTTTGCTTGTCTTAATTTCCCTGGGGTAGTAATGTATCTGTCTACTGGAGCATAAAGAAATCTCTTTTATGACATATGTGGAGTGCTGGTTTTAAAAAGATTAATTCTGGTATAGTAAACAGTCTATTGTTTTGGATCTTATAATTTATTTTTTATTTTAATAAGCAGGATTTCACTTTCTAAAACGTGAAGTGGCAACATTAAGGTTAGTCTGGATACAAACCAACTACTGCTACAATCCCACACTAACCACTTTGAAGAGAAAAAAAGAGCACACCCATTCCATCAAAAGGCTCATTAAGATTAGGAAAAAACCACATTCTGGAACTCCGAATTCAGAGACCTTGAAGAGGATGAAGCAAATACTCTGGCTCATTTTGGACACAGATATTAACTCAGTGTAAACCAGTGAATAATCCATTCAACCTTGGCAGGGCTCAGGATTATCTACTTCGGAAAATTATAAAAAGGTTCACCTGCCTCATAGGAACACTATGAGGCACTGTAAGGTACTGTCTGCAAAGTAAGTCCTTGATAAAAAAGTGCCACAGAATTGCAAAATATTGTAATTTTGATCACATTACTAATAATTATTTGGGTACAGGGAGGTAGCACTTGACGATTCCTTCATCCAAACAGCAGCACTCAATAATTGCTGCTGCTCTGAGAAACAGCAGGCAGCACTGAGCAGAAACTCATTTGCACAGGAGTGCTGCCAAGCAGCTGCCAACAGGACTTTGAGAAAGAGCTTTCCATACACTGAAATCGTGTGCTGCAGCACACCAAAGAAGTTTCTCTTACTCAGCACATCAGGTTGGGTAACACTATCCAAAATGAGAGGACACATTAAAAAAAAACCAGTTCAAGCAGTGCCTCAGAGAATACGAGGGATTGTGCCAGCCTTCCGAGAAATGTATGAGAGGCTGACTGCTTCTGGTTGTGGAAAGGAGCTTTGCAGGTAGCCTCTAAAACAAGAAACAGTTTAATCTCATCAGCTCTTTCCTCCAGAATTTTCCCTCAAGGATCATATTTGGATGCCTCAAGCCTGATTCTGTTTCCTGTTTGTGCCAGTGAAATTCAGCTGACTTTGGGCAGCATCAGGGCCCAATGAAGATGCATTAGTTATTACTCCAAAGGCAATGAGTACCTGCTATTCACTTAAATGTGCTAATCTGGCTCCTGCAGAGGGTCATTCCCTTTTCTTTACTGGTTACAACCTCGAGAACAAGTTACACTTTATGTCAGAGTATATGAGAGTCAAGGAACAGGCACTGAAAGTGTTTGCCATTCATGAGGCCTCTCAGTTCACACTGTTACTAGAGAAGACAGACTCAGGGGAAGACAAGTGTGGTAGGTGAATGCCTTATCTCTCAGACATGTAACCAAATGACTAAAAAAAAGCCTCTGCCTCAAAGGTTCTTGGCATTCCTCAGCACTGCCTCATCCACAACATGGAGTTTGCTAGGAGGGAATATCCACTGCAAAAAAACTAATGGCAAGGAGAACAGATTTGGTTACTGTTTTATAAGATATGGCACAGATTAATTGATAGTCAGTGCAGTTGCACTGATATAAACAGCTGTCATAATTTTTGGCAATGCTGCGAATAATGCGAAGAATATCAAAATGTAGGTTGGAAGGTTAGATAACTGATCATCCTATGTTCTATCAAGTGTGTAAGCTTATTATACTATTTAGCATCGCCAAAAAGGGTTAAGGTATTTTAGAACTAACAGACTTTTAAATATTTCCCTTCCTCAGTTTCATTATAAAATCTAATTCCTTCCCTCTACCCCTTTGAAAGACACTGAACACTCACTGAAAAAGCAAAAATAAAACACCCCATACCCACTCAGTTTGTAAAACTTACACAGTACATCAAGGAAGCACTTGCACAAAATTAAGACAAATTTTATCCAAGTGGAAGCCATGCTTGCACAGACATAAAAGTGAAACACAGCTGAATAAATCTACATTATCACAGCACGGTTTTGCATTCCTGGACCTTACCTTTGAAGAAAGGGATGTAATGATGTCTGAATGTAGATGTAAGGCTTGGGTGTTGGGGCAGGGAGATGCAGCTACTGGTACCAAGACTGTGAGTACCAGCTGGGGGCAACAGAGAGTAAGTGAAAATAAACTATTTAGTTCACTTACTGAAAGCCACAAATTACAATGCCTTCCTTCTTTTTCAGGAACATTTTCCTCCTGATGCTTAGAAAACATACAGTTTACATTTAGTTCTTCATCTTTCTCTGGTTACTGCTAACACCATGCCAGTGGCCACGCTTAAGGGGTCGGCCAAGGGACAGGGGCTTTCCGCAGACAGAAAGGGCATCACCCAAAATGCTGTAACGCATCAGAAAATATTCCAGAAAAGGCACCACAAAAAGCATGGCTGCACTCAGGGGAAAACCTGCATATTAAAATGCTGCAAGAGGGAATGAGAAATGCTCATAATGGATTTAATGAAATGAAATGGGAAGAGCCTTGTCTCTGCAGAGAACTGGGTCCAGTTCTCACTGTCGGTGCTGCACACTGGTAGGATTTACAGTGCACCAGGGCACTCCAGTGCACAGCTAATTTAAGTATTTGAAGAAACATCCTGAAGTTCTTTGAGCTCTGAAAGTTAGCCATGTGATTAAGTACCTTGAAAAATGTTCTCAAGTCATCTCTGCTTCGCTGCAATAATGTCCTGATAACACAGTTTGGAGGACTAGTGGCAACTATTAAAAATAGCGATTATGAAGATTATCTGCTAAATTTTAAAGCATTAGAATTTATTTGGAATTCCTTTTGTCTTTCCTCCTTGCTTTAACATTGGGCTACTAAGATTAGGCATGACAGTTACAAGACCTTCAGCAGAGATTAATGTCACTCAAATATATTTTTTTATACTGCACCTCATTTCCATTTTGTCAAAGACTTTGTCTACTACAAATATTCAATTACTGTAAAAACTGGTTTTGTTACCTCTAAAATCTTCATTTCCCCTGGTAAGATTAAGAACTTGCAAATTTCCAAACTAGTTTAGAATTACAATGTATCCCCAATGAAATTAAAAGACAACAAAAAATAATATAAATGCTCTGTGTTCTTCACCTGAATGATGGAGTAGAGAAAAAATAACAATTAATTTTGAGCAATTTCACTGATTATTTCCAATGATAAAGCCATGTACAGAGCCCAGATATGAATGAGGTTTTTTAAAGCATTCCCATGCAAAAGTCAAAAGGAGATGATCCCTCCTGTCTGCGTGACAAGAGCAACAATACAGCTGCTACTACAGCCCAAAGCTGCAAAAACCACTCTGTAAACTTCTCAACTAAAGCAACTTAGCCTTCAACATCGAGCCATCAGAATCAGTCATTCCTCCAGCTCTTGCACTGTGGCAGGGGAGATGAACCCTGTGGTACAAGAATGTAACACAAAGTCGCTCAATCACCCTCTGGGCTTTGTGGGCATTCACTGCTACTGTGCCACACCTTGGAAGAGCTGTGGATTGTGCACCTTCAGGCAGGATGAGGCCAGGATTAAGTCCCTTAAACCCTCCTATCTTGTGTCTACATAAAATCAATTTTTCTTAAATGCTTAGTTTTGTTCTCTTGGATGCACATTCCTGAAGCACTCGTTTCTTCTCTCCCCACGGAACTCGCTTTTCACCGTAAACAAATCACTGCAATGACCTGCTATTCCACCTTAAACCCCTGTCTGCTGGAGTCAATTCTACTTACAACATAACACAAAGTAATGGAAAAATCTAGAGAACAGGTGAGGCTGCTTTTTGATTACCTGGTCTGCTGTAATGCTGAGGAGAATGGGAGGTGGGGGTGTACCGACCATAGCCCAGGGAGCCAGCAGAGCTAGGACTGGATGTCCTGTACTGCTTGAAAGATCTGTCATCTTGGTCACCCTTAGAGGAAGAGAGGAAATACATGTCATTAGAGAAGAGAAGTGACTTCTCAGACAGGCAGAATGTGCCATCTCGTGTGTTTCTGTGCTGTGTAGATGGGAGCTGATGCTGTCCTAAGATTCCATGTGATCCTAATGAAACGAGGTGGCTTTCAGCACCTCCACCCGCAGCGGGACTGAAAGAGCCCTGCCATGTACCAGAGATAGGTCATGTTGCCAGGAAAGTCAGCACAGACAAAAATTTAAAATTACAATTTAATTTGAAAAGAACTGTAAAAGTGTTGTTTCAGGACAGTGTAATTTCCTGAACAAACAAATATAAGTGGGTGGAAGATGAGCTCAGGTCAGCATGACAGTATCATGGTCATTTTGTATCCATACGAATAATGGTTACAGACAACACAAAAATCAGCATTTGCTGGTTTAGCTACATAATGAAACTGACTGTGTATAAATTGCCCAGTGTGCCATACTAACATGGTCATTACCCTAAGAAAACCAATTAACACACGTGTAGCATTAGCATTAATACTACACCATTGTGCAGAGCCAGTCATACAACCCAATTCCCGCTAAACCCTTGGCTTCAATCACTTAAAACCATGCACACACACTCCAACCCTCTGATTTTCAACAGCTAGTTAAACTGCAACTGCATTTTGCAAGCAGGGTCTTCTTAACAGTAAAAGCACTACTGAGTGAAATAGATGGGGAAATGACATTGTGTAAACTACCTATAAAAGCAAATTCAAATTTCCCCTTTTTTAAGACATGTGAGAATTGGCTTGGGTTAACTTCATATTAGAACAAATCAATGTAACCTGCAGATGCTCTTTTACGGAAAGTCATTCTCAAAAAAATGCTTCCCCTCTCCTATTCCAGCAGAAAAGCATGAAGACATGCTATACTGTAACAAGTGTCAGTCACTTATCATGAATATGGGGATGCCTTCAGGCATCTGTGTGACTCCCACTGGATCATTCATCATTTAAACAAACATTTAAACTTCCTACTTAGCCCTACCATCATCTCCCAAATTCCTATCAGAACAACTTAATTATGTCCATACATTCATCTACAGAGATGTACCATATTCTCACATCATCAGGTTTTTCCTGTGGACAAGATATGCTCCCATCCCTTCAACATCACCTCGGACCTACCAGCTGCATACCAGCACAGTGGCCAGCAGCATTATCGCTTTAATATAAAGTTCAGAAGTAATTATACAAAAAGCTAAGAACAACTGATGCCTTCCCAAGCATGCAGTGTTCTGTAGTCATTCTGCCACCAGCTCCTCTAGCCCAGCTCGAGATGTTTCCTTCCCAACATACCTACATTGTGTAATACACACTCTAACCTTTGTGAAGAGAATTACAAGCAGTATTGCAATGGCTCTACAAAGTCTTGCAATGATATTTAAATATCATATGAGTGTCAGCTAATGGCCTGTGATGTGTCCAATTGTAGGACACAGTGAAACTCTAACAAAAATCCCCACAACAAAGCGGGTGACAAGTTTGCAGATGATGATGCCCGAGCACCTGATCACAGACTCCTCTGAAAGAGACAGCAAGCACAGAGAAGCTGGATAACATGGGAGCATGCACAAATCATGGCAGTCCCAACCTCCACACCAGTATCACTTTTGGAACTTAATGTTGGCAGATTGGTAACTGAATTTAAAGGATATTATTATAATCTTACAAAACACGAAGTTTTCATATTGTTTCAGACCTTACCTTTGTGTACCTTGTGTCTCTGCAAGGAACAGTCAACCCAGTTCATGTAACCAAATATTTCATAAAACATGCTTTTATTTTCAAACTATCAAATAAATTATATCTCTACTGGTTAACTTCTCTGTTAACCAGTTCTTAAAGTGATTTACAGTCCTTAATGCTCCACGATTACCAAAATTTTGCAGAACATAAAATTGGGATAATGGCGAAATTAGCCAGACCCGTGATATGTAATTGAGTTACTATCTGGGAAAATACATGAAATGCTTTTACTGCTTCCGAAGTGATGTTTCTTGAAACAATGAGTAGCTTAATTAATGCACACCAAAATACATAGACCTAAAAGTTCAGGTATGTGCAAATGATTTAAAAGTAGGTGTACACAAATAGTATAAGTAGTTTAACTATTTGTGGAATAAAAAAATGAGAAGGAAAAAAGAAATCTATGCCGAGCATAAATTCGAAAAATTTGAACCAGCTCACATGGGTAGCTTTAAATGTGAACATAAATCACATTTCCCAATATAATTTATTTAGTGGAGCTTGAAAAAGTGACCACCATACAACCTTTATTTTGGAAAGCAGAAACAGGGATGACAGTGGAGACTGATGCATACAGATGACAATCCAGAAGCAGAGCACATATTGAACACAAGTAACGCTCTGAAAATCATAAATTATAAACCCCATGCACTGTAGAGGCAAGGAGCAAACCCCACATTTCAGACACTACTGGTTATCAATATGACCAGGTTTATGCATCACGAAATGGATCAGAATAGGAGAACAAAGGCATTGGGGATTACCTCAGTAGGTGTTGGAGAGAGCAACTGAGGTGACTGCAAACAGCAACACACAACAAATTAGTGATACAAATTCATGCATGATGTTACTCGTGAGAAGAATTACTCTTAAAATATCACTACCCATGTACAACACATGATACAGTAAGGAAAAACACCTGTCAATTAAGTTAGGGCAAATTTTCTTATTACCTCTTTTTAATGAAGTACATAAGGACTAATATATAAATAATTTCATATTAGTCTTTCAGTGATTTTTCTACTAAAAAGTCTTGGGGTCTGGTGAGGCCAGTCCTGTGCCACTGAGAAGGGCAATAGGGAACTCCCAGTTAAAGCAACTGCCTGAAACTACACACAAGTCCCAACTAAATCTGCACTGAAGGATCTCCAAAATCAGGACTAGAACTGACCATTTTAAGTGAAAGAAAAATGTCTGCACTATTTATTTTCGATTAAACATCATGTAATTTGACAATTTGCTGCTCATTTTCCTTTCCAAATCAAACGCTATGTTTGGTTAGTTGAGCAAAATTGACTGAAAGTATTGCAGCTGCAGATAAGAAGCCAGGATGCTGAAATTTGGGAGACACAATTTTTTTTTTTTTTCCCCTCTGGTAATATCAAGGATAATAAATATTTGGAGCACTGGGAAATATGCCTGTTGGGTTGAAAGCACAGCCCATGTTTGGTCTGTGCACCGCTGCCAAGCCTGGATGTCACCAAGCACTGGAAGAGGGCCACAAACATCATCACCACCAACAGATTTTGACATAGAAAGGAAGTGAATACGCTCCAAAGGTTCAGTGTGAGGCAGCAGCTTTTGATGTTGTGAAATCAGAAACCAGAATACCACTTAAACCCTTTATCAAATACAATTTAATTATTTTTGAATACCTTACAAAGGAGCTACCATGGTTCAGCACTGTGCAGAGAGGGCTTGGAAGAAAGCCTGCAAAACCCAACATATGCACTGCATTTCACCCAACAGTGGTACTGAGACCTTAGTGGTACTGATTAAGTGTAAAAGGTGCAAGTGATAGCATGACTAGGGCTATTATAAATATCACAACTATTAATTACAGCATTTATTCCTGCCCATTCTCTTACACCTGGAGAGAATAAAGCAGACTTCCATGCTAGACTGTATGTATCTTGCTCATATCTAGCGTATTGTGAAGGTTTAATTTGTAAAAATGTAGCTAAAATTATAAAAGCAATCAGAAAGTCAAATGAAAGGTATGCTCAGAGAATAAAAGCTAACTTGCATGACAGGAGTTATACACAAGTATGTTTCACAAAGCCCAGAATTAGTATTAGTTATTAGTAAGTTAGTATTATGTTAAATTAGATTTTATTAGCACAAACTGTATCATATTAGCTCTGCATATGAAAAGGCAGGCATGACATGAGGATGAAGTTAAGGAAGGGACAGTTGAAAGAAATTTGTACACAGGAAAGTGATACCATCATTGTGTTACCAAAATAACATGGTACACTTTAACTAAAAGAAAAAAAAAACATGGAAGACATTTGGCTTTGCTTCTCATTTTTGCATTATAATTAGCAATGGCTCCTGTTTCCTACCACATGCAGAACTACTCCTATGGAAAAACATTTTAATTGCATGTCATCTCTTTAAAAAATGATCACAAAAAGCAATGTTTTAATTTCTACAAACTAAAAAAAATGAAGTGAGCAGAAACGAACATATTGAGTTTGGTTGCTGCTTTTTTTTTTTCTTTTTTTGGAAGGCATTGTGAGTGAATGGATGACATGACTCAATTAACTAGTGCTATAAAAGTTACCTTTAAAAAAAAAGCTACGCACATGTTAATAGTTTTTGGCAAGATGTTCAATGATGCACATAAAACCTGAAACTCATAGTAAAAATAATACCCATGTTTCAGTACCTCCCCGTAACTATGCCTGTCATCTGAAGAGTAACTGATATATGGAGAATAGGAGATCATATCTGGGCGGTCAATGTTATAGATGGCTTTATTTTTAGGAAGAGCAGCCAAGTCCCTGTAGTCAAGAATTTCATCTCCAAGCTTTGCCTAAGAAAAGGAGGAAAGAAAGCAGTGAGAATAAGAAAGAATATGAGCAGGATGCAATCAGACAAGGAAAGTTAAATGTAGGTAGAAAAGTCATAATCATAAACCACTTTTTGTGTTTGTGAACATTCAAATCTCTTGTATTTACTACACAATGCTAAATATTACTGCTGTTTTCTTTTATATACTGTTGCTTTCTACCTTGTCACTGGCATTTGGCTAACAGGAGTACCATGGCATCATTCCAATTCCCTGTTTATTTCCCACTTACCCCTGGATACACAAACAGATATAGGGGACAGATATTGTCTTTTTCAGGCAAAAAACACTGAATTTTGAAGTGGTTTCATTTCAGAATTCCCATGCTGTAAGTGAATATATATATTTCCAGCATATACTCTCCAGATGCTGAAAAAGCATTAATCAGCTCTTTGATCTTTCCCATTCAGTTGTGTCCCACAGCTTCACCTCCTTTCCTGACTATGTCTAAACAGCCCTTAATTATGGTTCACAAACCAGCAGATGATGGATTTGCACCACGGTGGAAGATCACAGATGCGACTCTAAAATAAAGTTCAAATCCTCTCATGAGACTCACACAAACAGCAGAGAGAAAGGACTGTGCTGGTCCCAGTTCTCCTCCTACTACACATATTCCAAAAGCATAACTTATTATCAAGCTGCCACATTTGCACAGATTATCCTTAGGATAATTGCACCAAAACTGTATCCAGCACATACTACGCTGCAGATATGATGACAAGTTGGCCACATTGAGAGTGGAGAAATAGGCAGCATAATTGTCTCGTTTCCACTTCAAGTTTCGCAGAATGATATGCTCTTTGTTGGCAACAAAATGATGAGTGAATCTTGCTGTGCTCTGAAAATCTCAGTATGATCAGCTATAAAACTGTAATAATGTTTTCCACATGCAGAAAGTACAAAACTATCCAGGATTTATGTGTGTAGTAATTCTGTTTTTTCTTAGTTTGAGCTAAGAAAAGTTCAATAGATTTTCCAGGGGAGTTTTCTACCAGGTTAAGAATCCAGGAAAAATTTAGTCTGACAACTTTCAGTTATCCCTCTTTCTAAAACAATGCATGCATTTGTGCAAACATAAACTACATGAAAAGAAGGAAGATTACTCTTAAATAAGAAAGTAGAACCAAGCTGCCATAACCATCACATATTCCCATCCTCAGAATGAAGGAAAAAAATGTATTTTAACCAAGTATGTGATTCTTCAGCAATCCACAGATCTCACTTTCTTTGCAGCTCCTTTAAGAAGCTAAAGAGCAATGAAATAGATCCTTAATGAACCTAAGTCCCTCCCTACTGAGAAGCCAGTGGAGAGCTCTGATGCAGAGACAGGTAATGCAAAGGTAAAGAATCTGTAATGCAAAGGTAAAGAAATACTTTGGGCAGCATTATACCTACAAGGAAGGCCAAAGAGACTGTGATTTGACTTAAGGTATCCAGGCTTTTGGCTATTATTCTAGTGAATCGGAAGTAGTTGAGAATTGGGAATATTTAAATATGAATTACAGTCACTTTGGCTCTCCATCTAGATGTGCAACTTCCTGTTAAATTTCAGATCTGTCAGAGGAGTAAAGCTTATGTTATTATGTAATTTCTTTCAGTTTAGATATAACAATGTGGGCAAATTTGGATGAAGAAACACCTTAGGGATAAAATGGCTTTCTAAACACTCAATTCTCCAAACACTGAGTCTACACTGTATATTTATTTTATTTCTTTCACCTACATTCAATTATGTGAATGGAGTTCAAATCTGCTCAGGAAAGCTCAAATTACAGTTGAGAGGCTTCAAGCCATTTCTTCAGTAATTTGGTATTTTGGATTCTGGTAAAACCACGCTCTAAGTATAGAGTATCTATTTCATTTGGAATATGTAATTTTGCAATCGTATAATTGTGAATATGGTTTGTACAAAAATATAGTGTGATTTCTATACCTTGTATGAGAGCACATATAAAACAGCTACATAAACGAATGTAAGCCTTCCAGTTGGATGTATTAATAAAATTAAGCAAAGTATAAAGCAGGACTTTTATTTAAACCTTATTTAATGGAGTAATTCAGAAATCAACAAATTTTTAATTAGGGACTCTGAGGGGTTGCCAGCACTAGGGCTAACTTCAGTCTGGATGTAACAAAATCATCCCTACAGGTCATGAAAAGATGCCCATTACCTTCAAAAGGCACTGGCCTGTGCCCTCTCTCAGAGCAAGAAGACACCAAATTCTGTTATCAGTAGATGAAGAAGTTTTACGGCTTTAGTAAACCATCTGTATGAAGCTCATCCACGTTTATGCCAAAAAACCCCTTGCTTCCCCTTTCCCTGTGTGCCCAGGCCACCACGGCCCAGAGGCACGCCTGCCCTGCGATGGTGTGGTGCCCACCATGATGTTCAGCATTGCTCTGACTCGATGGCTTTGGAAGGGCAGGCACCAGGAGCCCAGGGTTCCTGAGACTGAACTGTTTCCTCTGAACTCTTTTGTCCATGAAATACTTCACAGAGCTTACCAGCTGGTAAGGTACGGTTTTACTACGGGTTTTAATGATCTAAATCTCAGCTACTGCAGGAAGCTGCTGCCCTGCGTGCACCATCGCACCCTGTTCTGTCCTCTACATTAGCATTACAAGTCATGTAGACAGCTCCGGCTTTTTTTGCCTCTGGTTGTCTGGAGGTTTTTCCTGGGTTATTGTTTATCTCAGTCTGGCTTCAAATTTGACTGCAAATCTCTGTGTACACACTAGTATTAGCAGCAAAGAGGGGATGGGAAGACACAGCCAGAGAGGGACAGGGCCACGTGTGGGTGGGACCTTCCTTTCAGCGGCAGCAAGAATTTAAGTTTGGCAAAACCAGCCACAAAAGCACACAAGACAAATTTGAGCATGTCTGTGTGTCGCAACACTCCTGTAACAGAAAACACATGTAAAAACAGATAGCCAAGGGACCATTGTGATAATATAGAAGTCAGTAATGTTTTTAATTTTTTTACTTTCGTGTTTGTGAAAGCCAAAATAGGATTTAATCAATCAATCAAAATCAAGTTTTAACAATTAAGCAGTGAGAGATGGGACAGATAGAACAAGAATTTGCATTCCTCTGGGTAATTTTTTCTCTGACTCATATTTGCTAAGAAACTTTATTCTTTCCTAGTCCCAGCTTTATATTACAGTAACAAACATCAAAGTTGTGTGCTGATTTAATGATAGCCTTTAAAAACAAACAAACAAAAACAGAAAAGGAGAATGGAGGCTTGTCCTTGACACTTAACAACTGGTGAAGCATATTTAAATTTGTAACCACAAACATCGATAAAAACAGTACCATCCTGCAGTTAGATAAATGTCTCTAAAAACATATAAATCTCAGAAAAATTCTCATGCTTAAAAACACAATGAGATGGTGCATGCCTGAAAAAAAGAGCTCATCTGGCCAAAGAAAGCCCTTACATAATAATAGACTCCCAGCACAATGAACTGTCTTCACCATGACATTTCTTGGCTGGTAATATACTACTGGAATTCACCAGCACTCAGAATCACTGATAAGCATTTAAAGGAGGGGCACTTGTTCCACTGCAAGTTCAATCTTAACTCAGATAAAGCACATATTGTATTCAAAATAACTTTTATCTGAGGAAAAAGCACAAGTCTGGATCCAAAGCACTCTCTTCCTTGTCTTGGTGTAGGAGATAAAAGCCCCTAATATTTGTATAATAACTTCTCTGGAAGTCAATTGCATCTCCAGCAATTTTCTCACTATATGGTTCTAACTGATGAGGATGACCTGCATACCTGAGGGGCACTTGGCCAGGAGAAAGAAAAACCCTGGAAACACTGAAGCCCTGCAGGAGATATCTGTAGGGATCATATACCACATTTGCATTTTTTATCTACTGCTGGTAGCCTTGAGAATTTGTCCATGAACACTAAATTACAACAATTTTGATCTTGTATTGAAAAAAAACCCCCAAAACCTAAGATTTTATTATACTTGATATTTTAAATTCTCTCAATAAGCTTTACAGTGCACCTCATAAACCATAAACACTTCAAAAGTCCTCTGAGCAAGGGAGTGGCATTTGGCCACAAATCCTGCAATCACACGCGTCAGAGTTTTCATAGGCAACCAGATGCAGGCTCAGGAGCTCAATTTAAACAGTTGTGTTCAAATCTAAGTTTGTAATGTACCTGTGGGCTGTACTGTTTACCTAAACTTTTCAGAAAGAACTGTGGTATTCTGCATGCTTTGGTATAAGCCAGCTCTAGCTGTAATGCAAGTGCTTCAAATACTCCCCCCAAAAATAGCAGGAAAATGCCAGAATTCTGTTACAGCAAATGCTGTATTCAAACATCCTAAACTTGAGAAAATAATTCCATTTTAGAGGAATCACCAACTGCAGTGGTTTGGAGACACTAACTTTCTGTATAACACACTAAATTGTAGGAGGAAGCAGGAGGTTTTCCCCATCCCACAGAACAAATTTCACTGGGAAATACTCACATAGATCACACGGCTTGGGGAACCTGATGTACTTGAAGCAGGTACAGAAATAATACTCTCAGAGGAAGTCCTAGTTTCCTATGGCAGGAGAAGGGAAATAGATAGGAGATACAGAAGAGTCAAAGATAATATAACTGTTATTTCAAAAAAGCATACAAGACATTTAATTTAATTTAATTCAATCTTTACCACTCAAAAATGACATTATAGAGAGTTCAAAACATGGAGTTAAAAATAAAACAACATTTGCAGACAATCAATGTAACCTTTTCAAAATTCAAGAATTATTTTACACATGGCTTTCTCATCCCTGCTCTTCAGAAAAAAATGGGCCAGAGCATTTCTGGGGTGCCAGGACAGCCTTTGGGCACTATCAGAGACAGGTCAAGTTACAAGAGGACACAGTGACAATATTGTGCACACATTTTTACTCCAAGGTTATGGCATCAAACCATTCTAAATTGTGTCTGAAAAAACATGTCACACTGCCATGCCATTCACTCAGAGTGAAGACAACACGTTAAAGGACCCAGCCGTGTGGTAGGGACAACAGGCTGGAGGGAAGGAATGCCATCCAGAGGGATCCTGATAGGCTTGGGAAGTGGGGCCATGCAAACCTCATGAAATTCAGCAAGGCCAAGTGCAGGTCCTGCACCTAGGTCAGGGCAATCTCCAATACCACCTCCACAAACTGGGTGGTGAAGGGAGAAGGACTTGGAGGATACTGGTGGCTAAAGAATTGGATACAAGACATCCCATATCTCACACATGTTCTTTATTTTCTTCATAATCCATTACCCTTTCTAGCATCCCCACCCACGCCTGCTCCACGTCATCTCCCATTTTTTTCAATAAAACCTCACACCTTTGTTGACTGTTGCCTCTGTTAGTTCGTTTTCTGTACTACACATTTTTCTTCTTCTTCCACCGACCTCTTTTCCATATATGCCTTTTTATTAACTTTTCTTTCCCTTGCTGCTCTGATTTCTCTTGTCTTTTCCAGCTTCCTCCCTTCTGCTAAAAATCTCACTCTCCCATCATCTTTCTTTATGCTGTCACTCTCTTTAACAACTTTTTCCCTCCACTCCATCTTCTAAGTTTTGGAGCATGCTGCCACTTTCTCCTTTTGCCTTTGTCACCTACTTTAATTACATGCTGTTCATATATCTATATATAGGAAGATAACTTAAAAACAACAAATTGCAAGGTCGAACAGTAAATTTCTCAAGCAGTAGATCCCATTCCAGACTTTACAAGTTATGTTGAAAAGTTCATTATTACTCTCTCTGAAATGACATCCTTCCTTCTGGTTTTACTTTTTCAATAATGGACATAAAGATCAGAAAATAGGAAAAACTCCAGGAAGAAGAAAAACTGCTAGGCTTGGGAGAATTATTTGATATTCAGGGCTTGTCATAAAGAACACCAGAGCAATCACTTCCCAAACACATGGGTACAAAAACTACAGCCAAGATCCTTTAGGGTAAAGCCCAAACGTGGGGTTTTTTTGGTTTTTTTTTTTTCAAAATGTAATTTAGTCAAAGTTGGACTTTCTAACACACCAGATTTAACAATCTTTTTATGGATACTGCCTGCTGTTCTGACTTGTCCCATGTGCCTTCCTCCAAGCCTTGAACCAAAGCAGAGCTTCTTTGAACAAGGATACCAAGGGTACCACTTGGAGCATCAGAGAACGTCAGAAGTGAAAAACCCATGCTTGGCCTCTACATTAAATGAGATAGTTGTAACTCATTCCCACCACTTCAGAAGGATCACTAATTCTTCATGTCCTTGGAAGAGCTTATTTATCTGCTAATCTTGTAATTATTCAAGTTGCCAGAATTCCTCCCTTTTCCCCTTGCAAAGACTGAGGTGAACAATCATCCAATTTAAGGAGGTACTTAAAGCCAGAGATTAAAATAAATTGTGGCTGGCTTGCCAACACTTTAGAAACGAATAATAAAACAGAAACTCCAAGGAGATTTCTTTTTTTGTAACAACAAATAACGTGAAAGTCTTTTGACCTTTTAAGTTCAGAGTCAGATGAAAAGAGAAGAGGTCATGAACTGATAACATCAGAATCAGACAGAAGTTAAAAATTAACATTTTTTTCTTACTCATATTTTTTGACGTTTTTCCTTATTCAGCATATACACACACACACACACACACACACATACACACACACACATATATATATATATATATAAAACCCTTAGGTCAACATTCTCCTTAATCTGTAGCTTTAATCACTGATTAAAAGCAGAATATTTATATTATGTGATTACATTTCATTAGCCAACTAGATTAACATCATTTAAAATTTAAAATTACAGTAGTGAAAAATTTCCAAATCCTTCAACCCATGCCTGCTGCAAAGAAAAAAATAGGGACAGAGAATAATATGCAACTGAATAACACTGGATAAAAATACTGGGTTTTACCTTGTTTTTTTCTTCAGCCTTTGCAGCCTGTCTACACACTGGATGCCAAATGGATGTTCCTGTAAAGTAAATTTATAAAGTTCTGCTTAATTCAGTTCCATGATAAGAACCTTAAAAAGTTCAAAATAAGAATCTTATTGAACCCCCCCAAACGGTTTTATAACAAGACATCTATAAGACATCGGTTACTGACCACCTCCCCTGCTAGCGCACGAAACTTTCAGAGGTCAAGATGACAACCTCTCAATACCAGCCTGATCACAGACATTTAAAAGACTTTGGAAAGCTACATGTACTTCAATACGGCAGATCAACATCTAAATCTGGGTTCTCAGAAGTGTGATACGGGATCTCTGAAGCTCCACCAGTCCAACCTCCTGCTCAGGGCAGCTCCCATCACAGCAGGCAGGGCTGTGCCCAGATGGGCTTTGCCCATCTCCAAAGATGGAGATTCCACTGCATCTCTGGGCACCCTGTTTCATAGTAATATTTTTCTTTATATATAGTTAGAATTTCCTGCACTCTTCTAATACATATTCTTGTAATAGTTGGGCTTGGGTAATACACAGTAGCACACCAGGGTGGGATGACAGCATTGTGCCATGTAACCTTAGCTGAAAATCCAGTCTGTCTATCATTTATTCACTGTTCCAATCTTGCACTTCCCATATGTTTGTCTCTTCTAAGTCAACCACTAAGGAACTGCATAAATTCAGGGGAATATCCATCCTGGAGGAAGCAGGAAATACCGAATGAACCAACTCCTTATTGCATACAGGTATTGAAACGAAGACCTTAATGAGATGTAAGTAAACAATGAGTGTGAGAAAGAAACTTTAATAGTTTTGCACTAGTTACAAAGAAAAAAAATATTTTGAAAACTTGAACACTATGTTCGAACTAGTATTCAGTAGAAGTGGAATGTGTATAACAGAATAAAATAAAATAATTATTTGCATGTTTTAATAGTAAGAAGGAATCTTTATGTTTATGCCAGTCTGAGCTCAGACACGCCACAGATTAAAGCTCCAGAGTTAAACAACAAGAGTGCGCTGCAACTTCTGCCTGACTAAACTGGAATCTGAGAATCTTTGCTTAATAAATATTTAATGTTTATACTGGGTGGAGAGTATCAAGAAGAGTTATAGGAAATGCTTTGTTTTCACAGCAGTTTGATAGTTTTCTAACAAGTGGATTTTGGAAACAAGATAGAAAGTCTATTTCCCAGAAAACAGATGGAGATCATTAGAATTTTTTTCACAAAATAACCCAGATGAACCCAGACTCTTGCAGTAAAAGAGTACCTACCTATAAGTAGAGACCAGACAAATTATCTTTACTAAGTTACTGATTTTTTTTTTTTTACTGAACAACTAAGAAATAGTATCTTCCACTTACAAGTGGATCTGAGCTTGCCCCATTTGTTCCATGAATTGCTTCAAATTACCTCAATGGATTTGGAAGTATTTAGATCACTTTTTTTTTTTTTTTTTTCCAAACTACTCCTGTCTATAGCTAAGCAACACTGTGTGGGAAACTTCATCACATTGAAGAAAAAAAGTCCTATCACCCAAAAGCTGTCTGTTGAATGACCACTGAAGATTTCTGCTACGGAACATGCAACACCTAAAGTAACTTTATAGTAGTTTATGAAAAGGGCAAAGAACATATCACAAAACCCTGGTCTCCAACATTTTTTATTATTTAACAGGTTAGGCAGACCAAATAACTGATCATAGATCTTCATGGCATTAACACCAGTTTCTAATGGAAACTGCTGTCCATGTGAAGACAAAAGGGTATGACAGTAAGCTGGTGTAAACATTCCATGCATCAGAAAATAGAGTAAGATGGATCCAAATTAGCAGAGCCAGAGCTATTATTTGAAATAATAACCAGAACAAAACCTATCAAATATCCACCCTTACAACAAATGGAACTTAAAAAGAAGATTGACCTGCAAATAAGTTTCAGAAGGTTTGAAATCTAGAAACAAATTTGTAGTTTGATGTACTTTTTTAAAGCATTGATTCCATATGGGATTCTAGAACTGCTAAGATCCTTTTCAACTGGAAGAACTGCAGCATTTTCTGGCTCCTGAAGGAAAATTCATGAGCACAGACAATGTCCTTTAATGAGCTAGTTCTTGTTGCAAACCAAGTGACAATAAAATTATCATTTTAAATAAAGTATTAAACCATAATCAGATCTTACTGAGACCACCATTGTGTTTTAAATAAAGTCTAACTTTTCCAGTTTAAGGAAAAATTTCAAAGTATGCTTCTAGAAAACCATAGACAATGGCAAAGTCGTAAACACAGATCTGGGCAGGCATGTGGTTTTAGGATGATACACCAGCCTTTAAATTCCCACATCCTACTGAGTTTCTCTTTTCTGTTTTCCTTTGAAAAGATACTGCCAGTCAAAGACATATGCAAAAGCCTTTTTCTCTCGTGTTTTCCTCTGTGTTTAACTGTGAAAGCAGTTTTCTTTGATAAGTTTAATAGAGCTAGAAGTTGCAACATAGGAGGGATTTCAGCTCATATTTATGTTAAATGACATTTTTTCTCACTGTATACTTTATTGTACAAGTCCTTCTCTGACACTGAATTTCTCCTGTGCATGCCTATGGTGTGGGCAGGCAGGTGTGGGCAAGAGAGCCAAGTGTAACTGTCTTATTATTTATTTGATTTACCTTGAAGATACATTTCTTCTCCTTCTGCAAACATCTGATTGCACCTGACACATCGTGCGCAGGTTGGGTGATAATGCTTCTCTCCTGCCTGTTCAGACGGAAGGTACAGATGATTAGGCATATTGATCAATTTAGCAGTTTTTCTTTCATTCTCTTGAATATGAATAATTTAATTAGTTAATGATAATTAGTTCAACAGTTTCCTACAACCACAATGCTAATTTTTCGTTCTAGACAATTCATGCTTTAAAATGTAATTATGGTCCTGCCTACACAAAGTTAAAAAAAATGTTCATGTGCAATAGTTAAGCCCCTGAATTTACAGGACAGAAACAAATTTATGCAATGAACACAATTTCCCTGTAACCCAAGTGCAGGGTAGCTCAGGACTTACCTCCACAAGGAATTTGGGAGGTCATAACCTTGAGCACAGATTTGCAACTCAACCATATGTTCATCATGCATCAACTGAATACATCATCTTAATGCTCAGCAAAAAACATTCTTTGCAAGGAATGCTTGTAGCTTCTTTGAAAGTGTCTTGCAGGTAACTTGTACTAAAGTTTCCATGAGGAATGCGTGTAGTCTGCCTGTAGGACTGCAAGTCAAGAGCAGGCAGTTTTGGGTACTGCGCACTGACACCCTCACACAGACAGTCCAAGAGTTTTGCCATCTGTTCAGAGACTGATCCACATAATTTAATACCACTGTTTTCATTGACTGGAATGAGAACAGGACTGAGCCCTCAATTTTCTCAGAACTGTTCAGTAACTTACCAATTTTTATATATTTAAATTCTAAATTACCTGCAATGTTGGCTTGAACCAGTGACAAAAAAAGCACGGAGTTGTGCTCTGCTGCGTGAACAACATGGGCCAGTCCCTCCAAACTGCACTCCCACCACATCTTTCAGATGGCACTCACAAATCAGAGTTCAACGTCCCAAAGACAGCTCTTGCACATGCTCCCAGCACTCCTCACTCTTCAAAATCCCTGTGGAACTGAAAGCCAGATTCTGGCATCTCCTTTCTCCTCTTTGAACCCACACTCTTCCATGCTAGACAGAATTGCCCATGGTTTAAATGGCTCAATGTCAATGTTATTTCCACTAGGAACAAAAGCCAGGAGACCAAGTAACTCTACAGCTTAGAGCTAATGTAAAATAGGTTTAATTTAAGAGTAAGCAAAGCCTGACTTCAGCAGAAATTCTCATGAAGTAAAAAATATGCAAATTTGGGCATGTAGAATGTCTCACAACCTGCTTACCTGAAAAACACTGAAAGTGCTACTAGGATTGTGGGTGCCTTTAAGAAACGACTAATCAACTATTGCCCCACTGCCTTCAGCATGGGAATAGGCTCTCACAGCACTGCACTGTAAATCCCCTTATATCAATCTAGAAATATAGCCCTGTAACTACAAAGGTGACTTTTCTAACTCTTTCGTATTCACTAAATTTCAAAGCTTTCAGAGGCATTTATATCAAAGAATGTAATCTATGTATGGGGACTATTTTGCCAGTCACAATACCAATCACAGGAATGCAGTAAATCTAGGTTAAAGAATCTCTGGTTTTACTGCATCAGTGTTAACTTGATTCAGTCCTGAAAACCTGCTGCAGCATTTCAGACTGGCAATAAAGAGCAACACATCACATCAGAATTGCCATTTTGAAAACAGGTCTGCTCCAGTTCACTCTTTTTATGTTACCATTTGTGCAGATTCCAGAGTGATTTTTGCAATTTTAGACATGGAAGATGTTCACTACTACCTGTGATGATACCTTTAATGTGCCAGAACACAAAATATCAGTACTGAGCTTAAACTTCAGGTTTAAAATTGCTTGCCTTAGTGCAGATGTTTAAGCAGAGAAGACTATCCAATTATCACCAGATAAACTTAAGTTTGGCATATCAAATTGAAAAGAAATATAATTTCCCTTGGAAGTGCACAAGCATTGCTAATGAAATGCATAGTCTCAATAACTCAACTCTAAGGGAATTCAATTACTTCTTTGCTAAAATAAACTGCCTGGACAGATTCTCAGACAACCTGGATGCACCACAGAACTAAGTCTAATTCCCTAAATTTAACACTACAGCCAAATATATAATTTTAATTCACTTAGTGAATTTACTTGCATAGTCAGTAATATCAGCTTGGTATAGAATGGCACAGAAAGACCCCACAGACACAACTGTAACAAAAAAAAAATTAAGGGAAAAAGTATAGCGATCCTTCTGCTGAAGAGCACACCAGGAGAACTCCAATAGCTTTTGCATTATTATCTCTGAATTACAATGGCACAAGCTCAAAAATTTTCATCCAAGTGCTGACAGTGGCTTTTGTCACCCCTTGTAAATGTATTTTTATTTCATCCTTCTTCTAATCAAAGCACAGAGAGATAGCAGACACTTCATCACTCAGAAGTATTTAAGAAAGACCACACCATATTTCTAAATGAGAGGTGCTAGCTGAACCTGAGGCTAGGCAGCTGATGCAGGAATTAACTAATACTAGTTATTGATATGTATATGCAGTTACCCTGATTAGATATCATAAATGATATTCAAACCTAGGAGTCAGAATCATAGAGAGTCCCTTGGGCAAATGCCATCAGTGCCCCTTTCTCCTGTCCCTTCAATTTCAGGGGCTTGGTCTCATAGCTGAACAACTGGTTCCAGCAGAGCCCAGTTATTTTATAAGCATAGGGCAGAAAATATTGTATGGTTTTGGTTTAGTTGTAATAAAGGTCTCATCATTTTTTCCCTTCTTGCTTATATTGATGTGAGGTAGTTCAATGCAGCAAACAAATTCCTAACCATATGGTTACTTCTTTGCACAGTTTGAAAGCTTACTTTGACAGCTTGTTGTCTCAGTGTTTAATAAAATACCAACACACACAGAGCACAGAAAAAACGACACTCATCTCTGAGAGATCTCTTATGGTTGAAGCGATAGGTTCTAAAAAGCCTCCTCAATATCCTACATTTGATTCAAGACTGTACCAGGTCTTTGTGCCCAGGAAACCAGGTGAGAAGATAACATTATTGTGAAGACCAATTTGAAGACTAATTTTCAGCTGAGATCACCTCAAAACCTGAACAGCAAAGTGTGTCCTCAGTAATACAGTACATTACCAACGATTTAATTTTTCTTCAACTGGCCATGAACCTCAGCTTTCCACTATCACCGAGTTGCCCTCTTAGTGTGTAATTTAAACTGAGTCAAAACAGTCCTCAACACTCAGTATTATGAGCGACCTTTTTCCCTTTAGGTATAAGAGACCCCCTTTGAATGTGAAGTCTCTTCTGCAGAGAAAGAAGAGCCTTCTGGGCTGATCAGCAGGAATCAGGAATGTTTTACCAGCATCTCCTGCAGTCCTTGCCCTGAGCACATGGACCATGGCAGTGTTGCAACCTGTCCCAGAGCACACTGACAAACAAACCCATGCTTCACTTAAAGCAGGACCAGAGAGCTCTGCAACAAGGCACATACAACCACCTTTTCTCATTTCTCGTAACGTGAGACCTTGAACTAAGTAGATGGAGAATAAAGCTGATGTGACAAATGTGAATCACATAACTCAAAGCACAATTTGAAGACAGTAAAGGGGTGTTATTTTAAAGTCTCCGGAGCAGTATGATGACCAGGTCTGAAAAACATGCAGCACTAGCAAAACTTGAGTGATTCATACCAAAAGGAATAACTTTAACTAGTTAAGTTTGAGTTTTAAATTAGCTGTCATCACCCAGGAAAAATATATTACATTACTGCAGACAGCCCTGCAAAAAACTCTGCTCATTTTCTGGCTATAGGTGCCATAACTGATGAAGTGGTAGAATATATAAAAGATGATATGCACAGTAACTGTAACACTATCACAATGACTTTGCTTGTCTTGTCTCTCATGCTGTTTCTAGAAGTGTGATTGATATAATTTTTTACTGCAGTTGATGAGCGACAATTGCTTATGGATTGACACGTGAGAAATTGAGCAGCCTAAAGCTCAGTGTGAGCTGAGTCCTGGAATGAAGACTCAAGATTTCTGACGTCTGATTCATCATTGAAATCTAAGTACATCCTACCTCACTGCATTACTCAATGAAGTAGTTAGTAAAGGGAAGATAGAAAGTACAGAAAATCACTTAATATACTAGATAAACTTATAACTATCTGATTCTTCTCCTGAGAATTAAAAGCTATCAGTAAACTTTTTCTTGTAAAAATGAAAAATTATAATAATAAAAAAAACTGTCTTGCTATCAAAATGCATTGGGTAATTGACATTTTTTATTGCTGTCAGTAAAAAGTTTGTGGAAGTGACAAAAGGTTAGATTGCTGCAATGATTCAATCACATCAAAGCACATTTTCCACTTTCAGTGTATGTTCCTCATTACCACTAAGTGTTGTCTATTGAAATAGATCCAAATCCTGTCAACATCATACTCTAAAATCCCCAAATCAAGTCTTCACTGTACCCTATGTTGAACAGAAATAATGAAAAACAGCCTACAAAACACTGAGCTGGTGGGTATGCCCCAAGGAATGGTGCAGCTGCCTGACCCACAAACAAAGCCCACAGAAGACTGGTATAAAGCATTCTTAGTTAAGAGCTTTCCACAGGGAACAAATTTGTTGGAGAGTTGTGTCATCACCAGACAACCACCTGTCCAAGCAAAGGGAAACAGAATAAAGCACAAAACCACTGACAGTCTAAGCCTTCCCATCAGGCAGCTTCTCAACCTGAAATGAAGTATTAAAGATCTTAAAGAAGACATATGACTTCACTATTGGTGCTTTTAAGTGGAGGGAAGTTACTATTTGTATGGGATAGGAAGGAGAAAAATAATTCAGCAATGTAGGGATGGGTGATAGTGTAAAACTTTGATTAGACAATAAATTATTCTCTTTTGTATATTTTGTCTCCATTTCCTGTGTAATGTCCATTCACATGGACATTCCCATTTGTTCATTAAAGGGCACTGATATTCCTTCAAATAAACTTCATAGTACAGGCAACAGAAATATAATTCAGTTTAAAGCCAGGAAGTGTGAAAGTGACCACAGAACAACAGAATAATTCATCTAATCCAACCTCCTGCCCAAAGCAGGGTTGATACCCAATTCAGATCAGTCTGCCCAGGAATTTTTTCAGTTGAATACAGAAAACCTTCATGAAGGGAGACTGCACAACCTCTGAGAACATTGCCCCAGTGGATAGTAGTTATTCTTAGTGATTTTTTTTTCCTTTTTATCCAGTTAGAACCTCCCTTCTTTAAATTTATGCCAGTTGTCTCCTGCCCTCCCATCATGTGCCTCAGTAAGGTGCCTGTCTCCACATCCTCAAGGGCCTCCTCATAGGTATGTGAACATTACAATTAGTTCCCATTAAAGCCATCCCTTTCCTAGGCTGAACAAGTTCAGCTCCCTGAGCATCTCCTATGGAGGACATGTGCTCCGGCCCCTCAGCTATCATGGCTGTCTTCCACCAAACTCACACTGTTAGTTCTGGCACTCTGTGGAAGAGTTCCTTAAAATCTGCTGGCTCTGTTCTGCTCCCATTATCTATAATTTCCTATGTGCTTCATTATCTATAATTTTAAACTCAGCATTGAGAAGCGTGTACTTTCACTTTTTTTTTCCCAGAGTATATTAATAAAAAAAGTGGAAAATCACTGAACTCCTTTTGTGGATATTTAATTCATCCTGTTTATACTTCATTCATTCTTCAAATGATTGTTTTTACTGAGATATTAAGCCATTATGTGAATGAACTGTGCTTTTTTCTTAGGTGCCAGGAATGTACAGGGTAATGAATGAATAATGAAACACAGGTATAAAAAGGAACTCCACATATTTATCTTTATGAAATTTAATAAAGTTTTTGAATGTGATACAGCATTTTGTTGTTAAATAGCCCAATCAGTCACTGCATTGATTTATAAAGGCAAATTCACAATTTCCGTAAGTAAATGCAGTGACTTTGGCTGACATAAGGTTTTAATTCCTGCTGCCAAAACTACATTAGATATTATCTAGTAACTCTCTGACTTGACAGCACAGAACTGGCTTAGAAAATTTTCCTATCAAGTTATTCCACCAATTAGGCAAACCCAATCAGGGGTTGTTCTTGCTTATTCCCACGTGCTAATACAACCGTCCCGCTCTTGGCCAGTGCTTCGACCCAGATCGCACAATGTGCATTTAATCCAAAAGGCTGTGTAAAATCTAGGGCTCAGATGTTTGTCCTGTCTTTCCCTCAGGAGTACCACGAAGAAGGTGCAACATCAAATGTTATGAGTGGATGCACACACTGATACCACTGCTACTGCATCCACCTTGTGGTGTATTACAAGGACTATACTGGCTTCCATAAACTGAAAGCCAAATATTCAAATTACAGTGATGCTAGTCAGAAAATAACCTTTGTTCTTGGAATAGAACACTCTGCTCAGTTACCAGCTCTAAGAGGAATCTCATAAAATCTCCACTCGCATTTCTAGCACAGCCGGAGTTTTGCATACGCAACAGAAGGACTTGAAAAATTACTCAGTAATAGTTGCATACAGTAATGGTTAAGTTAGTAAACAGCTGTCATATAATCTACTGGGTTTGAAAGGACAGACAACATTGTCAAGGCAGAGGTATTTGGCAAAATATCTATTGTTTCTGTCATACAACAGTGTTGAGGAGAAAAAAGTGCGAGAGCCAGAAGTTAAAGACAGAATTCTGTGGAGAAAAACTCTCACTAATTCTCTTAGTCACAGTGGACCTGACTCACCACTGACTCACTTCAACAGCGTGCCAGTGCAAATGAACCGTTTTCATCAGGATTTACACCACTGTAAATGCAGTGTAATGGTTTGCATCAATCATTTTCCTCATCTTCTCCCTACTGGATTCATTTATCATCCTACGGGATGCCAAGAAACAGTCACATGAAACGCTCACTACACACACCTGCAGCATTACCTACAGCTTTAGCAATCTCACATGTACAGTTATTTCACGTTGTCTCGGTTCTGGGTGATCCTGTTGTTTTGCAGAGCCCTGAGAATTCCCACCCCCATCTGAGTCATTTTAATTGCTTCCCACACACTCTCAGGTATAAAGTGCAGATCAATTGTACCAACAGAATCTCAAGCTGCTCAGAATCATTCTATCTCAGAATGGTAATAACTTCCTGGACTCTGAGAAGAAGTTTCTAACGGCTGTGGGTAGAAAAAAACAAAAAACAAAAAACCCCCCCCCCCAAAAACAAAACCAAAAACAACAACAAAAAAAAACCAACCAAAAAAACCCACAAAAAACCAAAAAACAACCCAAACAAACAAACAAAACCAAAACACACCACCATCCTCCCCCCCCAACCCCCACCCCCCCAAAAAAAACCCCCACACATAAGGGGGATAATTGAGAAAAAACAAATAATAGAAGGAAAAATAGCACTATTACAACTGTAATCTAATTATGTGACATCTGCAAACAAGTTCTAGCTCAGGAGTATATTCAGCCCCACCACAATCAGATAAAATATAGAAAAGGACAACAGTGCATTTTTTTCTACAGAATTTGGTAAATGTTCTTGCAAATCAAAATAGTCTGTCATACCTAAAATCAATGATTTTGCACTCAGTTGTTTCTGTTATGGAGTGAATGATCTGCCTCTTTTGTCTTTTTCTTCTCAGCTTTGCAATTTTTCTTGCCACCCACTGAGACTGGAAGAGGCTTCTGTTTTCCATCTGCTCAACAAATCTCCATTATTTCTTTTCCACTTTCCCACTCCTTAAAACCCACCTAGGGGCCAAGACAAGCTGCAGCTGGCTCTCACTTATGCCAACTCTTGATAGGAGAGAGGGAGTGAAGAAGTAGAAAGATGACTTGCAGACATATTCCCCTAATCTTTGACTTTGCAGCTGTGTATTTAGCACACCCATTTCAGATGGGAAGAATGAAGCTCAACCAACACTGAACATCCCTGGACAAACAGCCTGATTTATCAGAGGAAGCCATCACAGCTCTTTTCAAGCTGAATGTGGTGATCTGGGCTGTAAACATCTAAGAACAGAAGCTGTGTCTCATTCTGTGCCTGAATAAGGACTGCTGTTCTGGATCACCAGATTTACCTAGGAGTGGAAATGCTGCTGTCACATGCAGAACTGACATTAATAATCCTTCCTGAAAGTAGGAAGTTTCTACTCTCAGACCTAAAACACATATTTCCAGTACAACCTACAAAAGTTCTTATGGGGGAGGGGGGGGAGGGTCAGAAGACATTTGAAAAAGCACAAAAAATGCTGAAGGTTAGTAGGATGAAAAAATCTTACAGCTACAAGGAACGAGTCACAGGCTGCTGACATGCTGAACTGTTTTCACATGGGCCAGAGCATCCTGGAGATACTTTATCAACAAAGGGAACTGTCACTGAGTGCACTTATTGCTGCACCACTGCCATGGTTACAGGATAGAGCTGCAGGCAGGGGCTTGTGCTGCTGATGGGTCAAGGGAGGTCCAGCCTTTGCAGAGCTCTGCAACAGCAGCATTCCCCTGAGGTGGGTCAGAGGATCACCAGGAATGGAAGAATAATTGGATGAAGGACTCAAGACATCCATGAGGTGCAATGTTTCACACTGTGAGAACACCCAAATGCTGGCAAATAGCACTGGATATTAATGCACCACCACAGCAACACATGGCTTATACAGGCAGTGTAGCTGCCAGACTGTGTGCTCCTGGGGTCTGAGGCTCAGCAGGTATCAGGGTGACTACTGGAATCACCCCTTTGATCCTTCAGACAATCAATTCATATAGTTTAAGATAGTTAACTGCTACTACATTTTTCTATGAGGAAGGGCAACGGACACCACAAGTCTGCCAGGCTCAAAAATCAAACTATGCACTAAAACTAATGCATACAAACCCACACAAGCATAAATGCACAGCAGCACTACTGAGGACTTTCCCCATACATGTGGGAGGAATTCTCAACAGAAAAGCAAGTAAGCAGCTGAGAAAAGAAATAAAAAACCCTCACAAAACCTGCAATAGTCATTCTTTCTTCTTTATGTACCACTGTTCCTCAAATCTTAAACTTTTCTGTTATTCAGAAATAGCTTGCAGAACCCCTTACTTTGGTAAACATGTAAGTCACAAGCTATCATCAAATGGTACTCAGTGCTCTTCAATAAACCTAACAAATTATTTACAGGGTAAAAGCCATACAAAGAGTTTGGTTTACTGTATAGTTTTCTCCTGACACATCAACAATTTGTGAGTTTTTAGCAGTTCAGATAATAAATACAGATAGGCGTAGCTCTGTATTTCTGGAGAGAAGAGGTGGCTAAAAAGGGAAAGACTGAAAGTAGGAGAAGGATGAGGTGAATTAATCTAGACCAATATAACTGGGGTACAGAAAAGCCTAAAAGATAAGGCGAAAAAAGCATTTGCACTTCTATTTATTTGCTTACTGATAGTATTTTTAATGATGCCTGTTTTAAAGCAGAAAGTCTAGGTGAGCTGTCAACACTTACCCTGCCAAATTCAGATACAATGCACTGATGATCAACCTGCCTTTGCAAGCCAGCAGCCCCAGATTAATTCAAGTGGCATCAAAGCAGAGACCATTCCCAAGCTGCAAATTGCCTTGTGTCTCAGCAAACATTATGCATCGAAAGGGCTAATTAATGTTTCCTACCTTAGGTGTCTCCTTTTGCAAAGGCTAATGCTGACTTATTTAGATGCGTCTTTCAGTTTTCTTTCTTCTCTGTTGAAGGGAGAAAACTGGTGCAGAGAGCAGTTTGTATCGAAGGTAGCACTGACACTGGATCCTTTTGCTGCTCTGCCAGGCTTCCCGAGGCTGCCCAAGCACAGGGAACCCTTCGCTCGTACAGACAGAGCTGCCTTTATTGCATGGTTCACTGTTAATGCCTATATAATAAGCTGCTCAAGCACCTTTCACACATCAATAGGTCCTGTTATTAATGAAACAGCAGGGTAACAGACATTGCAGAATGAACCATTCTTCCACGCTGCAGGCAGAAATTTGTACTCCCTGCTGTAAAGATTAGTATCGTCTCCCTGCTACACTGAGACTCTTGCAAAGGGAAAGGCAATCGATTTACAAAGTGGATATGGCTGTAAACAAAATCAGCTCAACCCCAGGGCAAAGCAAAAAACCAAATGAAAAATAAGATTCATGTTTTTATTAATAAGTCACTGAGGTATAAGTGACATTTAATTGACATACAAATTACTGACATTTCTAGTCTCATTCCTGCCAAGTGCCTACTGCATTTGTTCCCTTATTTCAAAATAATAAATGGTTGTGATTAATAGATTTTAAAAACATAAACTGATTATGTTTTTCTAGACATTTACACATACATGTAAACTAGTAAAATGCTAACCCTTTCTTCCCCCACATACACCGAGTCGTGCTGCCGTGTTAGGATGTCAGATACTAAACAGAAAGAGGGTTCCAACTGCTGTGATTTTCAACAGCATTTGTAAGACACATTTACACCACAGTCATTTAGCTGTGAATCATTGGACAGTTGTAGATAAAATGGAGTGCTGAAAATACCCCTGAGGGTTATTTTGGCCACTGATGGGATGCAGTTGCTTGTCCAAGCAAACGTGACTGCCTCACAGCCTATACTGTGTTTGGCATTAAAACATCTCCAGAAGGTTATCTTTGTACATGGAGGCTTCCTCTAACAATGTAGGAAACCAGCAGCTGAAACAGCAGATGAAGAGAACCCCTCCCCTCAAAGTAATATCTCGCTATGGGCTGTCAACGTTAAAGAACTCACAGGGAAAAAAAAACCCAATCACACCAGTGTGGGATATACCAGGAAAGTATACTTCCTTTAGAAATGGTGGAAGGGGTTGCTATTACAGCACAAGGTAGTGGGGAGGGGTTGTCTGGAGTATAGTGTTCATTCATGCTGAGAGAAGGTGGTTCCAGTTAGGAAACCGGTGAGAAGATCCACCAGCATCACCAGAAAAGCCTGGAGCTGACTTTACGAGCAGAGAATTGGGTTCACTCAGTTTTGCAAAATAAAAGCTGAGAGGAACTAAGACTAGCCTCTATAAATTCTCCTTAGAGTTCATCAATTAAAGGGGACAACACTTAAAAAAACCCTAAAAATCAATCTTATCCAAAGCATTTCTAACTACCTTAATGTGGACCACTTTAAAAAAGAGAGATGCTTTAAAAAAGAGAGATGCTGGAATTGAGATGATGTTTCTAAGCATCAGATGTTGAGATAACCCAGACATGCCTCCCAGGAGAGGACAAGGAGGAGTCATTGGCTGTCACAGCTTTGTCATGCACCTCAACAGCTTTGCAAACCTTTCACACAACCTGCTATGTGGGAAGGACTGGGAGACAGACAACACATCTCTGCCTCCCCCACCAAAATGCAGCTAAAAGACTGATTAAAAATGAGAAAAGAAATGGAAAGTGTTTTCTTGACTGAAATTAAAGCAGGCTCTGACGTATCATAAGAAATACAGTATATATATATTTTTTAAAAAGACAATTACTTTTTTTTAGGATATGCTCATTAGCACAAGTTGAAATTTTAACTAATAAATTACTGCTTGTAGTAGAAAAAAGGAGAAAAATATTTTAGTGCTAAGTGCAGAGAAACAGATTACAACATGACAAAAGGGAAATGGTTGGTCATAAAAATCAATGGCTTGTTATTTTAAAATGTGCATTATTGCATGATCATAACTATTGCAAGATTGGCAGTAGAAATACAGCATAAGCACTGAAGTACACCCTTTCTCTCCCTAGAGGTTTTCACGCACTGTGCATTTTAAGTCAAACTATGAAAATAAACTCCAGCAACCTCTTGCTCCTCACTTAAGCTGGCAGGCTTATCAATATATATGGTCAGGGATAAAACAACACAACTTCTAGGAGAGGACTGAGAGTGTTCTGTATGCACCACAAAGCAAATCTTGCCCATAAATGTACTGATGGGTAGGGTTTTGGTTTTTGCCTTTTTTTTTAAAGGCAAAATCATTGCTTTTAGAAGTAATAAAATATATCATCTTCATAAATGAACTGCTCAGCTCCTTTTACAGCTTTTCCAGTACAAGTTCCCTGGGAGAGTGGGTGCAAGCCAAGGTGGACTGGAGCAGGGGTGGGGGAAGAAAGAAACTAGAAAGGAATTATGAACAAAGCTACCCTGTGTTTAAGCCCATTAACTACATGAAATGAATCTGGCCCTCATAAAATGGGCCAAGAGAAGAATTTAGGTAACTAAATCATCATTGTATTTGGCTGACAACCTACAAAAACAGCCATATTTTTATAACTTATCAGTAACTCACATTAGTTGACTCTCCCTTCCTTTCTGCTGAATAAACACTTAAAACGAACAAGTGTTGGAAAGGGAGACAATATTATAAAATCTGGGCAGAGAATAGTTGTGGAAGCAGCTGTCCTCCTGACATTATCACAGAAATCAGAGATGGAAAAAATCCTATTAGGTCATATAGTCCCTCCCTTTGTCACTGCAGGACTGTTCCCTAACGTAGATTTTCCAGTGTCTTGTCCAATCTTGTTAGAAGACTTTCTAAGTGATAGTTTCCAGCAGCTCCCTTGGGAGAATATTCCTCTGCTTAATAAGTATTGCTGTCAACATTTCCCCCCACTCTAGGGGCAATTTGCTCTGTTATTTCTGTGATTATTTCCAGACAATATTCAAGATGGTTAAAAAGAAATACTGATGTTTTGAAAAATGTGTCAGTATTCCAGACAATTCCACAAATAACATGTCCTACAACAAAAGAACAGGCATGACTACCCTGTGTTTTTTCTGTCCTCCTGACCAGGAGATACGCAAACATATCAATTAGCCTGCTAGTGAGAAATAGACATCGAGGTCAATACCAAGACCAGAGAGAGAGAGAAAAGACCAGCCCCAGTGCCAAGCCTTTTGAACAAGTCCATCTGCTGCACACAAACAACAAATGCCTAAACCACGTTAGCTACGGACACAGTCTCTGCATCCTTCCAAATCTGTTTGCTCAAGCCACGACTTTTTGTTTGGCTTCCTACTGAAACGAGGTGTGCGCATCACCCCCTCATCCAGCTGCTCTCCACGGTCCACACCAAAACTCAGTGGCTGCTTATGTGATCCCTTACAGAGTTCCAAAGACTCATGGAAATCTGGGCTGATCACCATGGAGGAAGGCTCACGGTGTGAGTCACCACTTGGAAACAGGCTGTGGGAATGTAAAGAAAGCTCCTGAGATATGTCATGGAAAAACAGAGGGGATGGGAGCAGGTATCTTGGGAGATGTCATGAGGAACAGGACCTACTGTGACAGCAGAATGCTAGGACAGGTGACACGCACCCACATTCAAGCTTCATTAGCTTTGTTGCACACAAACGAACAAACCGTTTTGTACAATTCTGTAGAAAAAAGTTTACAGATCATAAAATGTCCGAGTTGCTCCAACAAGAGTCCAGACACTAAATGTCATTGTAACCATTCAAATCCATTTCCTGCTCCATCCTAATGTCAACCTATGTCTCCTGTTTCACGATACTATCTGCGCTTTTACAGGTGGTGAAAGTCCTTTCTCCTCATCTATGTTTTTTTAAAGGTTTTGGAATCTTGCATCAGTATTTTTTCCACAGTTAAATGCCAAAGACCAATGAAAGTAGCTCCCAGACTGAACCAGCACCAAAGCAAGATGAGAATCAGAGCTACAGAGCTGTCCTTAGAGCAGCACTGGGGAATGGAGAGGTGAGACACACACACACTCTGACCAAAACCATCATACGTAATCTGTCATAGTAGAATTCCTACAGTAGCTTTCAAAAATTAGCTTTTCCCAAGTTTGTTACTGGCCCATCTACAATAAAAACAAGGACCTGTCTTCCTATTCAGTACACTCTCTGCAAGCAGTCAGAAGAATCAACCACAGTCATATGTGCTCCCAGGTCCCACAAATCAGATGTGGTACTGTTACTATGCAGATCTTTAAGACTTGGTTTTTTTCTTTTTATTACCCATAGAGACAGTAAGGACCCAGTTCTTAATCACATCACACCACATGCTATTGTTTAACCATACTGCACGTAAAATATTACCACATAAAAAGAGCATTCCTGCACATATTTCAAGGCAAGAATCAGGACGGAAAAACACAATATTGTGAAGCCAAGAGTCAGTATAGAAACTGGAACTTCTGTTCCTCTCCTATCTCAGTAATAATCACTTCTTGTAAACTGCTCTAAGTGCACTCCAAATTTGCCACAGCTTTAACTCTTCACTCTCTTAATTCACCTCTCTTAATTACCTTCACTTTCAAATCTCACCCCCTTTTATTCCTTTTCATTCAGTATCAATGGTTGACACATCTGAAAGCAAGTAACAGCTTCCACTGGTGACCTTCTACATTTTTGAAGGTTTTAAGATGTTTTCTTGTGTTTTGCCTCTTCCAGTTGAGACAACTGTGTGCAAAAGAGTCCAAAAGCTGTCTTAATACTCTTTCAAATTCCCTTTTAGAAATCTCTTGGAGAGGTCTGTAAAAACATTTGCTAATGGAAAAGTCTCTCATGCCTATGTTAACACCATTATCATCCCATCCAACACAGACTCTCATCTAGTACAGATACTTGCTCATCAGTTCCTAATGAGTTATAATCGTCCACCACTTGGATAGTTAAGTCTTTGTGTGACTCCAAGCAGATCTTTCTCTGGTAGAAGCCCTTTGGGACTTCTCCAGGCTTTCTTAGCTGATGAATAGAAAGGAGTGAACTGAGCAACTCCTCCTAACTCCAGTACTGCTTGAACATCACAGGGAAAAGCAAAAAGAAAAAGTAGATAATCAGTGACACTGACAGGGTAACAATACACTTAGATCCAAGGATAAATTTTATTCAGATCAAAGGAATATATTCATTTTGTGACACTAGGTCAGTTATACAGAAATTTTTGCATAATGCATGCACCTACACTAAACAACCTCTGGCTTCTTAGACCAACAAATGCAAAAAAATCTCTGAAACACAGTTCATTTCTGGGTGCAAAAACACAGTTCAAATAATTCATTTTACTTTTCAACTTCATCCTATCTTTGGGGAACATAAATGGGAATCAAAAACCAGAAATTACAAATGTGTTCAGTGGAAATTTTAAAATGTGCCTGATAACATTCATTTATTGTTTCTGCTGAATGCCTGAACATTCTCCAGTACCATAAACATCCATTTAGGGTGTCTGTGTATCACCAAATCATTAACAGAAGAAACAAAAATCCCAATTACAGAAAAAGTTCCTGGTATTCAATAAAAGTAAAACTGTTGCATTAACACTCACTTGTGAGCATAGGACTGAACCCAACAGAGCTACACTTTTTGTACACTCTAAAATGTGCTTGAATGACTTACCTCGAGCACTCTTCCTGTGATGTACTTTTCACAGTTGTCACACCTGATACCAAACTTGGCGTGATAGTCCGTTTCGCAGTACGGAACCCCATCCCTAGGGAAGAACAACAGACTGTACAGATGTTGCTTTATGCAAGCTTACAGCTAACTGGGAGATTATGCATCTAAAATTTGTCAATGTTTCAACACTTCATAGGGTATTTATGGGCCTTCCTGCCTCCCAAGTATCTCGTATTCATTAATATTGTAAAAAGCTGAATAATAATGAACAATTATTTTGGACCACTTTTCTCCTCTGCTGCTAAACTCAGCCATCAGCCTTGTAACAGCACAGTCTCTGAGACCCTCACACCGCCTGTTTAATTGCATTACTCATTAACTTCTTTCATGTGTTTCCCCCTCTGAGGAAAAGATAGTTATTTCTACATATTACTTTTATCTAATTCATCCAGTTGATGTATTATCTGATATATGTATTACCTAATCCTTTAGCTGAGACTGCAGAGAGTAATTTCTCAAATATACTGTCTGTAAACCAAGTTTTGATAAACATTTAAATCTACTGGCAGTCTTGAGTGGATTTGCAAAGAGACAGTCATGGATCAAAACATCTTGAGAATGTGCTCCACAGAAGCCAGCATGACTACAAGAACTCAGCCTGAGCTGAATTCAAGCAATTCAACTTCACGCATGATGTGACCAGTATTTCACCACCACCAGTGAGTTAAGATACAGTTTAGAGATTTGTTTAGAGATAGAGATAATTTAGAGAAGAAAAACACCTGGAGTCTCAGATATTATTTTAAAGTGTCAAGACAAGAACATTTGGACTATTTCACCTGAAAAGAACCTGTTAATTTTACATTTTACAATTTTACTAAGCTGTACATGTAGACTATTAAACTGACGAATGAAAACAAATTGCTCAAAGAAGAAACTGGAGACTCTTCTTGTGTTTCAAAGTTCAAGTTAAACATAGTTAAATATGTTTTGTTTGTTATACTAAAGTAACCCACGATCAGACAGATTTATTAGCAGAGGCACAATTTTATCAGATATTTCCCTGGAGAAACAGAGAAATTAATTTTATAGCATGGAAGTTGGATTTCTTAGAGACTAACCTATAAGTTACCACAATAATTAATTTAATTAATTAAAGACAGGATGTTTCTTTTCTTGAGTTATTTTGTTTGGCATTTAGCCTTTTCAAAAAGAAGATTTTGCAAAAATTACATATTTACAATTTAGGGGTGGTTACATTAAATAACAAGTTAAAAAAAAGCACTGTACTAAAATCCAGCAGACTAGCACAACATTGAGACAATGCAAAAGCTTATTTAAGAACACCCTTTTAATAACTTTTTTTCTCCAGTGCAAGCTGTGAAATTAGAAGTTGGCCAGTGAAAGGCCTACATGTCACTTGGCCTGATGAAAGTGTTGACAAAGGACGTGGCGTGTGTGCATACTTTGTGCTGTTTCTCAGTGCTGCCATCACATTCAGTCCAAATCTCACAGCATGTGGGTCTGGAGCAGCACAAAAGCATGGTATGTACAACCTTAATGAATTTCTGGCTAACATTTCTTCTTATGTAATAGATCTAGAAAGAACAGAACCCGCTTGTTTACATTACAGCATCACAGAGAGCAAGACCATAGGTAATGAAGGGCATACATTTGGGTCTTGGAAACATATTCCACCTGCTGCCTCATTGTCAAGTCCCATTCCAGGTAAATAGAAAAACGTGACTTCTGCTTTTCTCCATTTCATTTTTTAAATACAATTTAGACAATACTGTAGACAATAATCTATAATATCTTATATATCTTTGAACATATATATACATATAAAAGGGTATATAATGATACATTAATTATTTGGCATTAAAAGAATGCTGAAAAGAGGTGATAATACTCCTCTACTTACTTGCTGATATACTCTGCATTCAGTAGCTTGCCACATGTATTGCACTTAAAACAGCCCAGATGCCAGTGTTTGTCCAAGGCGACCAAGGACTGACCATTTTTTATTTCTGAACCACAACCCCCACAGTCTGCAAGAGAAAAACCCAAGTGAGTGAATCATATTCAGCAGTTGGTTATGGCAGTAGCAGGATCCATCAGTGTCCCAGTAACAGCTCACGAGGGCTCCATAGCTCACTCCACTGCTCACTGATGGATGACAAGTGTTGCTGCCCTTTGAAAGCTCTGACACTGCTGTAAGACAGGCATCATTCAAAGAAAAAAGCTGATAACTTCCGTTTCCTAGTGACTTAGGCTTTATTTTAATTAATTTATACCGTGTTTAAAAAATACAAAATTTTGCTGATTAATTTTCCAAGCGTCACAAATCAGCCTGATAAAAGAAATAAAAAACCCCAAAGACTAAATCAAATAACTGATTCTTCATGTTAGCTTTTGCCTTCTGTTCTGCAAGCTCTACTTATTTCAAAATTCCTTTTGCAACCATGAAAAAAATCCAAGCTGAAATTCTGGTATGAAATTTCCTGTAACCAGTAATAACACACCAATACTTGAGAGGCATTTCTGTATGTGAAAGTGATGGATGCCTTTGTATTTATTCTCTAAAAAAAAATCCACTTATAGACAGCTCCAAGAGGAGCTAACAAAAAATACATGTCAAACATGCGATAACTGAGTAACAAAGGTTAGTCTATGTTGGTTAAAGAGGTTGTAGAGGAAAGAGTAACTGAGAAAAAGACTGTCTGGGGGTTTTGTTGCCCTTTTTTTTAACAATGGAAGACTTTGACTAAGCTAGTAAAAGCCAAATCTACACTCGTTTTTGCACCAGTGAGTGCCCTCTTTAGAGATGTAACATAGACATGGGATTTGGATCTCTGTATCCTGAATGAACCCTCTAATATCCTACAAGGTCCATTTCTCATTCACCCTTCACTCTACAGATTTCCTGCCAATGTATGATTTTCTTACAAAATGTTAAAATAGTCAGAATATGTGGAAAAAAAAGGGATAAATGCCACTGATAAATTGATTCTAGTACCAATATCACAGTAATTCTTCTAATCTTCCATAAAATATCTTCCATCTCATGTGGAAAAATACATAGCATTTTTAGGAATTCTTCAGGTACACCAACAATTTTCTAGAGAAAACCTGAAAGACACTTAATCATTCAGAAATGCCACAAGCGAAAAAACTCCACAATGTCTTACATGGGAGAAAGCTATGCAAAAGCATTAGAAAGATTTATCTAGTTATTAAGAAAGAACTCTCAACCTAGGATCTCATTAGAACATTTAGACAGTGCTCTTAAAAACTTACTGATTTAAGACTGTATTTAATTGGTTACATGACCCTAATGAGACAGTGTAAGTGAAATTGTAAGTGTTTCACTTCTGAGCACACAATGATAAAGCATAGTTTGTATTTTCCTTCAGTGGATTTGGAATGTATTGAGGGAGCACTAATGTGTCTCTTTAATGTCACCCTCTAGAGCACCAATACGTGGAAACAAGCCTAGCACAAAAGCACGCACATTACAGATCAGAACATTTGAGTTTTGCTAATAAAAAAGAACATTTGGGTGCGTGCCTGGTTTTAGTCCCTGCAGTATTCTACAGTATCTAAAGTTGAACTGCAATAAGAAATTTGTTTGTGATCTCCCCTGTACTGGGGATTCATCTGGAAATCTAATTTAATCTCACTGTTTGAGGATTTATTTCACAAACTGAATACAACATCATGTGCTCAGAGGTCATTCACCTTTCATCTGGTTTAAGCTTGGGTGGGCAGAAGTGCAGCATTTTGTGAGCTACTTTCTTTTTTTTTTTTAATTCCCAACTGCTGTTTTCTCTGTGAAGTGCCAGATAATTACAAACAAATATTGTGGTTGCTATGCCAACAGTGCCTACTGATGCCGTGTCCTTGTCTTCCCATCTTGGATGCAGCATCCTTTGGTGACTCAACTAATTTCAAGCAATAACTCTGCAGAACACATCAATTTGCTGCTACATGTTGATATTCTTTCTTGAGTACTCTCTCAAAATCAACAGTCACAAGAGGTTTTCAGAGCTACTGTTTTATAAAACAAAACAAAACAGAAAGGTAGGTACTTATATAATGAAAAATTCAAGGACTACAGGCAGAAAGCAAGTATTTACATTCTTCATTTCTTCCAAATGGAAGGCATGAAGGAGGTTAGAAGCAAAAGGGGAGGATGAAAATAGAAGGACTTGTCAGAGGGGGCAGTGGTGCTGGGAGCTCAGTGAGTTCCCAAGAGATGCTCTGAAACCACTGCTGAGATAAATAGGCTGCTGAACAGCACACATGGTATACATCAGACAGCTCTGAGACAGGAACAGACCCAATGTAACAACAGTGGGTCAATGTACTACTTCTTCCTTGAAAATGTTTGCCTGAAGTCATATTGGTTTTGTGCGCAAGAGTCACTTGTTTAAAGCATTAAGGTCTTTTCCAAGAAAGCTGTTGTCAGGAAATGCACCATTCACTACTCTATGTAGTTTGGGGAAAAGTTAAACTTTTATTTTCCAAGGTCAGGTTTTGCCACAAAGATGTGCTCCTAGTGCTGTTTCCCTCTGAGACAAGTGGTTTGCTGAGGTTTGCAGGTTCCTGTGCTCTGGGAAGACTCAGTGCAGTGACCCAAGAGAGGCAGAGAAGAAAAACTCCCCACAGTGTGCATGTGCACAGAGAAAGGGAATGTAAATACATTAAAGCATTCTGTATCGCAGATAATCAAATGAACTTGTTCTGTCAGTACTCAACCAGGCAAATAACGTCCATTATAGTCACAGGTACTTTTCACGTATGACAAGGAGACAGCAAAGATGGCCAAGAAGGATCCATCTCTGGAATGACTGACAAGAGAAAGCACCCAAGGGAGGGCCAACCTACCCCCAAGAGAATGGCATTAGCAAGAGGAGTCAGTAGAGCATCTAACAGAGCATTCACACAGCAGCTTTTGCTGATGAATTGTAGAAAGGAGACAGTGAAAACTTCTGTGAAGAAATGTGGGGGGAAAAGAAAACAGAATAAAAAATGAGAGATTTGTCCCAGAAGTGGGCTAGATTCCTTATGCAGGAAGATAAGCAGCCCATGGGGCCCTTCCTCAGCCATCTGAATCCAGTTCTACATAACAGTCATTAGAATTTTTTCTGTCCTTGCTGTTTAATTCAATTGCTGCTGCTGTTCAATTACATAAAGGTAGTGGTGAACTCTTAAAAGCATGGCAGCACTTCATGAGCAAAACAGCAGAGGAATGGAGTTCAGAATGACACCACCTCTCTATGATCTGCAAAAATGTTGGTGTGGAAAGACCACATTTCTTTCTCATAGTGTTTGTATCTCCTGATAGTGCACAATAGTCTGAGGTCAAGGTGAATGCTCCCCACTGACATTTCATACATTAAACCCCTTGCTCTGTAGGATTTAGCTACGCAGTCCTGCCACTGATATTTTCTGTAGCAATACTGGAACACTTACAAACCATTAAATCTCACATTGGTTTTTCTTTCAGATGGACTTGGACTAAATCCTCAAAAATATTAGCATCTGTATTATGTTTTTCTCCAAATAATTTGATTTAGTTCATTTTAATCAAATCTTTGAGAGGTTCAATGTATTGTTAATCCTATAATGGCACCATCTGTGTTTCTTTTTAATATCAGACCTTCTTGTAAAAACACCTATACTTTTTCATGTGGCTACTTCGTATTTCATGACACCTCTTAGGCAGCAGAGTAGTAGAAGTTCCAGTTATACACAGCGGTGTAAAATTCTGTTCTTTAAACCCGTGAAGTTCTTCAACCTAAGAAGTACTGACTGAAAAGAGCAAAATTCCGTACTTACTGCGTAGGTTCTGTACAGGGAAAGAGCCAGTGCTGCTGGAAGGGGGCAGGGAACATTTCTGGCAGATGCATTCCTTCCCATTAAAAGTTACCCGGTCACCCGCAGGGAAAGGCAACCTACAACAGCAGAAAGAAAAGCAAACTGGTTACAGTCTCCTGCCTTTATTAAAATTAAATGTCTTTCCATAAAGGAACCGATTACACTCTGGCTTCTTTTCCTCTGCTTGCCCAGTTCTCATTCAGTTTTCCAGCCACTTAGAGGCTTAAGTATCAAAGGGACATATCAACCAGACAACTTCAAATGCAGATGGTTACAACTTCTTGGGGGGGGGGGGAATCTATATCTATATCTATATCTATATCTATATCTATATCTATATCTATATCTATATCTATATCTATATCTATCTATATCTATATCTATATAAAAAGATACAAAAACACAGTGAGCATTCAGGTCTGAATTGTTGTGTATCTAAGAAATGCAGTATCAGCCAGGGTTCATCACTAACAGTATCAGTTACAGAATGAAAATAAAATTGTCATTACAGGCAGTTAAACAGATGCAAATGTAGCTGCTTTTATGTTGTTAAATAGCTGCACAAGAGTGATGGCTTTTATACAATAAAAACCAGCACTTGTCCTCACAGATTTTACCACATCAAAGTCCTTCTTGTGCTCAGAAAGCAAATGTTAGTGAACTCCCAAAGGGAAAAACATATCCCAGTTATAAAACCCACAGTGTCTACATTACTTGTTTTCCCTACTCAGCAACAGCTCTCCTTACACTTATTAAATCATTCCTTTTAATCAATGTCCTTAAAACAAAGGGTCTCTGCTGTACACTTCCTCGTCTGGGCACAGAAACTACTGAGGCTTTTTCTCTAAGGGAACCAGATGGACAAATCACTTCAGATGCAGCAAAGAATGGTGAGGATTTAGAAAGACATTTCACTCCACCCAAAGCTCATGTCCAACTAAATCCCTATCTAAGCTATCAAAATATGGCTTAAGTGGGGCACAAACATAACACACACCTTCTGCCTCATGGTGAAGTCCATCTGATCAGACTATTTCATTAACATTTCATTAAAACTCTGCATGGCATTCCCCCACAAATGCTATCAAATTCATACCAACTGCGAGGTTGTCTTCACTAAAAAAGCTACGCAGATACTTTGTGATAGACTTAAAACATTATTTTGCTCCCTAAACTACCTAAGAGAAGCTTATTCTATATTTGAATTACATATAAAAGATTTTTTTAATTACTTAGAAAAAGAGCAAAAGCAATGCTATCCTTTGTTTCCATATAATTTTACTAAAATGTATTTGAAACCACTTAAGCAAGTGTTCAACACTGCCATCCATTTTGGACCATTGGTGATAATTTTAAAAAATCGTGAGGACGCATGGAGTGTAAATATTATCTTTTCTGATATCTGCTAATGAAGTCTGCTTTTTGCTCTTTTACCTCTTTCTCAAGTCTTTATAGTCCAAAACCTTCCTACCTTGTCACTTGCCTGAAGTTACAGGAAGGAAGGATACTTTATGGAAACAGCCTTTAATATTGCCTTACTCTCAGACCCAACTAAACGATCTGTGCATGAATCTGGCGCAATGAGGTCCAACACCATGTTAGTATAGATCCAGGAGGCCTAAATTTCCATCTGTTTCAACAAGGATTTTGTACCATGAATTTTAGTCAATAACCTAACCAGAAGATGCATTCCAGGGAGCAAATCTGTCTTGTCTTGCAGTAATGCAGCAGCAGCAAGCTTCTGTGTGAAATATTCAAAAAAACTCCCAACACTAGCTTTTTAGGTCATAACTGTTGTCTGCAACAGATTTTGATACTTTAATTTAAAGTCAGAGATACTTCTAATACGTGGAATAATAAGAGTTCTATGAACTCACAGAAGAGCTGAGGTTGGAAAGGACCTCTGAAGGTCATCTGGGCCAACCCAAAGTTTATTCAAATGAGCATACATACATTTGAATAAAAATTAGCAAATGGGATACACTTCTATATAGATAATTCAAATTCATGACTAATTACCAAAAACTGTCTTGAAAATGGAATGATACAATTCAAATGCTGTCCTAATTTTCTACTGGAAATGTGAAAGAAACCATTTAATCACGTTTTAATTTTAACAAAACATTACAAAATCAAGCCTAGAACTTAGCACTGCTAATTGATCTGGAAAGACACAAGCCAAGGGATGTCAACCATTCCAGAAGTGAGACAAAAACTCCTGTATCGATCTCCTCTATGTTTTCAGGAAAACATCTCATCCTGATTTACAGATACACCCAGACTGATTATAACCACTGGTAACCTGCTCCAAATTAAACTCCTACAAAACCAGCACCCTGCTCCACTGATACCATCAAACAACCATCCTCACTGCCATACAATTACCCTGGCATCTTTCTCTCCTATGCGTGCCCTGGGCAGCACAGTGCCTTAAGGCAACCGTGTTTTGTCACAGTCTCTATGGGAACCAAGGCTGAGTTCAGCTCATGACCCAGCTGGGCTCTCATGAGATGTCTCAGTAAAACAGTAGGCTTTGCATCATTAATAATCCTGGGGATGGTGACGTGCTGGAGCTGTGAGCAATTCACTGCTCTAAAGAATGACTGAATACTGTACAATCTTGCACATAGTATATAAGGAGTAGTAGAGAAAGGTAAGGTAAATATATCTTCCTGACTCATGGATATATCTAATAAAGATCCAGCTGAACTTCCAACTGAGCACAGAACAGACACACCAGCAGCAGCTAAAGTAGAAGCAGGGACAGCCCACTTCAAATTGGCTCATCTCATCACAGTCTAAGCAATAAGACAATCTAAAAGGAAGTAAGCTAAAACTATGTGGTGGTTTTAGGCAGATTTTGGGAGAAATTCTTTTAAGGGGCCCCCCTCTCCTCCCTCAACTTGTTCGGGAAAAGACTTTTTTAGAGAGAAGTGGAAAAAACTTGTTTATTAAACAGGCAAAGCACTCTCAGCACAATACTCGATGATAAGAGCTTTGTGCCGCTTACGGAGGGATAACAAACTTAAAGAAAGTCTCTTTTTGAGGGTCGTCACTGTGCTCTACTGCTCTGTCTCCGCTGGCGTTGGGAGAAAAGGAGATGTGCAGGGCTGGTCTTGGTGGGGTGGGTCTCCTGTGGAGTCCCCCGGTGCTTTCTTTGGTCTTTAGTCTGGAGAGGTTGGAACAGTTCTGAGGAGAGGGCAAAAAAGCAAAAAGGAAGGAAAAAAAAAAAGGAAAAAAAAAGAAAAAAAAAAAAAAGAAAAAAGCTTCAGCTATTCTACAGCGTCTAACTACGCTAGCACTAAACTAACTAACTGCCGGGGAAAAAACAACAGAGCTTTTTTCGTCTTGCCGTGTCCCAACTCCCTCGCTTCAAGGTCACTCAGATGAGCAGAGTTTTCCTGGGGAAAAACAAACTGCGCTTGCCCTCCCCCCCTGCACCCAACAGATGATTGGGGATACACAGTCACCTCAGGACAAACTAGAAGAGAAGAACAGGATTATTGACCTCCAATACAAAGAAAGAACCAGGCAGATGACACCTCCAAACATACCAAAGCTCGTAGGTACCATGGCAAGTCACAGACCCTCCTCTGATGGGAGGGCACACAGGGGGTTTCCCAGCCCATAAAAATACTGTACTTGGTTTATTTCCTTAGAGTTCAGTAGCTAATCACCATGTCTTTCCATTCCAGTGGGAGAGGGCAACAATTTTGATTCTTTATTGTTCTCTAAATATGCAAGACATCTTGCCCTAAAAAAACTCCAGCGGAATATTCTTCGGAGCTGTCCACCCCAAGGTACAGACAGACGTTTCCTCCACTCAAAGGTCTTCTAAACCCATAAATAAGTCTCAAAGTTTGTTTCACTGTCTTGTTCACTGGGAACTCATACCCAACACATATGACAGTTTTTTTGTACCAGCTGACCTCTCCCTTTCACAAGTAGCTCTGCTCAAGCATTTCAGAGCCAGTATGAGTGAAGGCACAACAGAAGGTGGTAACAGTCAATTAACAAGATTTCAGTTTCTGAGCTAAGTTGTGAGTGGGACTATATATAGAATTTTAGGCTAAGAGCAGCATATCTGCCTTCAAATACAATGATATCTCACCACCAGTCACCCACTGAACACTGCTAGGTATTGCAAAAATCAGGACAGGGTTTTAATTAGCTACTTATCCTTTAATAAATATTCAGTGAGATTTTCACAGTAGGAAAATCTATTTTTAAAATGAGAATTAAGAGCATTTTTAAAGCAGCTCTCCCAAATGACTTGCAGAATTTTAATACGTCGATGATTCATTTCCCAACAAATTTTGTTTTTTCACCTGCCTACAGTATTTGCAAACCCAGAAAAAAATCTGGAGGTGACCAACAAAACTATATTGTAAAACATCAAATCATCATCAGCCTAATCCAGGGTAACTGTCAAAAGGTCAGGTCCTGGTCTTCTCCTTCTCTGCACCATGCCTCAATCTGTGCAGCTGTGGGAAAGTCATTCAGACTTCCTGGGAGGGACAAAAGAAAATATTCTTCTCTCTCTCTTTTTTTTTTTTTTTTTTTTTTCCCCAGAACAGATGGATGGTCATCTATTCTTTAAATTGCTGATCTGACTCTGTGGCTGAAAAGTCAACAAAATTTGATCTATGAAAATTAATGGAAGCCTATGGTCAGGCTGTGGAGAGCGCAAAGCTATTAATTTCAGTGGCTGGCTGCAGTTACACCAGGTCAGGTGTAATGTCAGACTGCAACCTAAAGACCAGCAGGATCAAATTCTGCTCTAACTTGTACCTGGTACAATCACATACCTCAAGGTGCTCCATAGGGATGAATCCTCGTGGATTAAAATGATGATAACGAAGTGGACATTGAGCGCTATCTACCATCCACACAAATTTCAGTGAGGGAAAATGCTAAATCCTGTAAGCAGTGAGGAACAACCCCACGCACCAGTGCACCACAGGGGTTAATCAGCTGGAAAGCATAAGAAGATGTGGGGGTTCCAGTGGACACCACGTCGGACAGGAGTCAGCAGCGTGTCCCCACGGCAACTGACCAGCCACATCCTGGAAGGCATTAATGTGGCCAGCAGACCCAGGGATGTGATCCTCCCTGCTGCCCTTCATTTAAGAGACTGCAGCAGGCACCATCTTGGGCTCAAAGCCTGTTTCGTTGTCTTGTTCACTGGGAACTCATACCCAACACATTTGACAGTTTTCCTGTACCAGCTGACCTCTCCCTTTCACAAGCAGCTCTGCTCAAGCACTTCAGTGCCAGTGTGAGTGAAGGCACAACAGAAGGTGGTAACAGGACAAGATTTACTGGAGGGAGGTGAAGGAAGGTGGCCAGGTCCAGAGCTGCAGCACAGGACACACCGGCCAGCAGGGGCTGCAGGCGATGTACCTGCTCAGGGGAGATCTTATTGCTGTCTAAAACTACCTGATGACACGTACACAAAATTGGAGCCATGCTCTTCTCAGAGGTAAAGAGTCAAAGGACAAGAGACAACAGACATAAATGTGAACATGGGAAATGTCAACTCAGCATAAGGAAGAAGAAATACCATGAGCTTGTTGGATGCTGGAACACAACATTCAGAGAGTCTGCTGGATCTCCATCTTTAGAAATATGTTAAATGAATACCATCAACTGTCTATTCAAACTGGACTTGCTTTGAGCCAGGGGCTGGACCACTTTCCAGCCTACATTATTCTAGGGCTATAGGGATGCTCCATACAGAACCAAAGGATCCTAGAATCACTAAGATTGTAAAAGACCTCCACAATCACCAGGTCCAATCTTTGACCAAACACGGCCATGCTCATGTCATCACATAGTGCCATGTTTAGTGAACACTACAAGGGATGAAGACCCCATCACTTCCCTGGGCGCCCTGTTCCAACGCTTAACCCCCTTTTCAGCAAAGAAACATTTCCTAATACCCAATCTGAACCTCCTTTGGCACAACATAAAGACATTTCCCCTTGTCCTATCACTGGTTGCCTCGAAGAAGAAACTGACCCCCACCACACTACAGCCTCCTTTCAGGCAGCTGCAGATAGCAGTAAATACCCGTGAGCCTCCTTTTCTCCATGTTAACAGCTGCAGTAGCCTCAGCTGCTGCTCACAGGACTTGTGCTCCAGGCCCTTCCTGTCAAGAGCAGCAGACCTAAACCTGAAGAGCAGCACACCACCAGCCCTTTGTTCAGGAGCAACCACATATTGATAAATATATTTGGTTTAGAATCAAAATACCAAGAACTCTCAGGCTGATTTCATCATCTTGGTCCCGACACCCCAGGTTTCTACAATACCTAGCTGTGTTCAGTGGGTGACTGGTGCTGAGATGAAGACGACCACTTCATGAGATGCCTTAAGAAGCACTCGGTGCTGCTTAATTGAGAACCAAACCTTTTGCAAATTCAGCAGCAGTAAAAAAAGTGAGCAACTACAAAGGTTTAGCATATTCAAAAAGTCTGTCATGACTGCTATGTTTAAGAAGAAACTGAATTTGAACTTCTAATTTTCAGTATTATCCTAATTCCTAAATACATACATACACAAAAGTTCTTAGTTCTTTCTAGAAGTAGCAGTGTTATATACATAGGACAACACAATCTTCCACTGAAAAAAAAGAAAAGGATTTCAGCTTTCTGATCTTTTTATATTCAACTGCCTGGCCAAAATAAATTCCCTTCTTGAAGACAGTAAAAATACAAATGGGTTGAAAGAGGTTTTATAGCTGGGTTTGGCAGGCAACCCCTTGAAGAATATGTATCTGCCTCTTTCCCCTCACATACTATTCACCTTGACACGGCACACATTCAGCTTCTGCCAAGATGCTGTTTTAAAAGAAAACTTCTTGAGCTCAGAAAAACTTACATACAAAAATTCTGTAAAACAAACACAAACACACTGTTTCCTTATTAATCCAGGATGTATGGGCTAATCTATCCTCCACCTAAGGGTCAAGTTGCCCTCGCTTTACCATTTACATGTCATAAGTTTTTTCCAACTTTTAAGTACAATACTGAAACTAAAAGGGGTAACTATTACATACACTCCTCCAGCTGGGTACACAAACACCAACCCCCACCCACTTTACTAATTACAATAGTACCCATCAAATCCAAAATCAAATCCCAGTTTTTTGATATTCAGGGAACACACAGACCATGAGTAACAGAAATAATATTCTACGTACGATTAGAGGGTCCATACATCTTTCTTAAATATGCTTACTAAATCTATGTGACTTATTAACACACTAAGATGCCTCCTGAAAATTACACTTTCAGAGTATTATCACAGGTATGACAACACATTTCTTTCAGAAAGACTCAATGTCCTGCCCTTTCCCATCCTACATTAGAGCCACACTGTCCTATGACAGCCATGTAAGAAGTATGTGCACAATTTTAATAAAACTAAGCTTCTATTGCTACAGCCAGCTGCAATTTTCTCCCTCTTTCTATTTCAGTTTTACAAACACATGAAGCTTTTGAAGGAAATGTTTTTGGCAGCCCTCTGGAGGACAAAGCTCCTTCCAATTAATGAAGCTGTTAAGAAGATTGCTCAGCCATTTCCTGGGAATTCAGATTAAGCATTTAATCTGCAACAGTTTTCAATCTATGTTGCTATTCTTCCCCTCATTCCTAGTTTTAGGCATTATCATCACAAAACACAACAGCAGAAAAAAGGTTTCGCTAGACTGCAACAGCACTGGAAGAAGAAGGGGTTAAGCCCTCAGTCTTTATCCAGGAGAGAAAACACACAATTGAAACATGATTTTTTTTAAGAGCCACTTGGTTAACACAAGACGGAAAGAATCAAATAGGACAGCACAATATATTGTACTTTTACCAGTTCTTCTCTGAATACATTTTTTTCTTTCCCCAGACTTTAGCTTTTGGCAGCCCTGGGCATTAGCATCTGAATCCCAAGAGATGCCCAGGGATGAACTGGATTTCTGACACCCCAGCTTTTCCACAGCGCTGAGCAGCAGGTTATAAATGCAGCACAAAGGGTACAAGCAATACAGCTCCCTGTGACACTGGGCCATGAGGCATCCACCAGTAGTAATATCAGGAGACAACTGGGCTTGGATTGCTGACTTTTTCCCACTGCTGCTGCTAGCTAGGTTTTCTCAGTGATGCTCCCATACACTTCCCACATGTTACTATTCAAACCTTATCTTCTCTGAAAATAAGGAGAAAAAAAAAAATAAAACCAAGTTGCTACTGACACTGGTTTACTATGCAATGCAGAAACAGTTTAGAAGTGTTACTTCAGCAGCTACAGAAATAGGGGTTACAGAAGTGCTCATTTAAAAGAATTTATCGATCCTGCAGCACTCTGGAGAAATGTGTCATGAGTGCAAAATGCCTTCTGCTGCCAGTGTTTTCATGCTGAAGATGGCAAGAGCCTGGCTTGGTTTCCATGAGAGCAGGATCAGCCCCACTGGCAGGCAGTCACCACCTCTGAAATTCACACCATTCTGGAGGTTAGCTTTCTAACAAGCACCCACATCAAAGTCTGGCTGTAAAAGGTAATGCCAAATGCAGTTGGCGTCACCCACCAACTACTACTGACAGTGTGCTTTAGCATTAAGGTTTCCACCCATCTGTAAGAAATGAGGGCACAAATGGTTCTCCTGACTCTTCCAACCAGGGAAAATGTCAAGGTAGAGAACTTTACACCATTTCCCCCCTATTTTATTATTACTGGTTTTTAAACAAACAAACAAAGAAGTTCCTTCTTTTGGCTAAAACAACACATAGTCTATCAACCTTATTTTTACTGAGGATATCAGTCAATAATATAAATGCTGATGATGTTTACATAGGACACTCTTCCCCATAAAAACACAGGTTATGTCTGGCTTGCAATGACAGGGGTAATTGAAGCTGATTTAAAGCATATAAACACATGACAGGATTCTTCTGCTGCTCTGCACCACAAATCAGTGATACAACCCCCCTGGGAGACACTAATTGAATCCTGCTAGTCAGCAGGGCATTAGCTGGCTCTGATGAAGACAATATGAATTTGTGTGTCCTTCCAAGAAATGCAACAGAAGCAGATCTGGGTCTCTCTACTGAACAGCTAGAAACAGTGAAATAGCATTTGATACAACAATTTAGTTATACAGAAGGTTAAAGAACATCTCAGATTTTATTTTTTAATATGATATATTATTGTATCAGGAACTCTGGTTTTTTAAAGCTTTACCACATCTTCATCACACATGGTATTTGCAGCATGAATAATTTCACAGTGCTGCAATTTAACACACCTGAAGTTAATTTGTTAAGTACTTAATATAAATATTTTATTCACAAGGAAAACAATTCCAAATTTCCAGGGAGGCAAATAAACTGTATCACCAAGCTACAAAATATCAGCTGAAGGACTGACTAAATACAGCAGGAGTTGGTATATCCAACAGCCTGAAACCTAAGGTAGGTAGTTTCTAAGTACAGTAACACACTGTTAAGTAAATTTCCTGTATGTTCTATTGATGTGACAAGCACGTTTAGCCAGAAAAAGTAGAATCAACCAGTTTTTTGATTTCTCTTAAATGAAGAAGTACCTCACTTTACAGAAGGTACTAGTGCTGAGAATAAAGGTACCAAAAATAAGAAAAATGATTTTTTCCTTATCTTTACTCTTCATGTTTGTTTAAAGTATCCAAAAGGGAAAATGTCCTATTAAACACAGCAAAGCTTAAACAGGATTTAATATAATAATGGCTTGTCAATCTTAGTCTTACCATGAGTATTATTATTATTCGTGCAATTGCTTTATTTAACTGAGATTCTGTCATGAGCCACAGCAGTTCTGGAATTTGAAGTCCGGCTCTTGCAACAGCACAGGAGGATTTCTGAGCTCGGCAGCTCCGTGGACAGGGCAGGCTGGGCTGGCAGACAGCCACAGTGACAGGGACATGCTGGTTTGGGACTGCACAGTCACCTGCATGAGGCAGCTGCACACAGAGCACCAGTGCCTCGTTGGGCTTTGAAACCATTTGAAAGTGAGGTTGCCTCTCTAGTACTCTTAAATGCTCAAGTTTCGCCAGAGAAACTATGGCAGTGTTTCCATTTACACCAAACTGCTAAAATGGTGTGTTTTCTGAGGGTTTAGGGCACTTTAAGCTTCTTCATTAAGTCTTCAGCAGATGTGTTTGTGCTATTTCTACACAAGAGGATTAAGAAGCAGGTCAAAATGACATCAGTCCCTTGTATTGCTGAGTTTGGGACCGGTGTGGAAAATGATCCCACTGAACTACACTGGGATTTAGCTGTAGCCTGCTGAGGACTCAGCCACTGGTATTGGAATCCTTTGTAACTTCAGGCCAACAAATGACAAAAAACAGCAGACAGCAGAGAAATAAAGCAACACTTGGGGCAAAACGTCTCACAATGAAGACAGTGGCAGTTTCTAAAGTACTTTGAAAACCTCACACATAAGATAATATAAAAAGACATTTGGAAAAAAGGGAGGCACTCAAAATTGCAGATTTTTTTTTCTTTTTAGTTCTGCAATTTTTTTAAGGAGTGAGTAACAGAAAACCCTGTCTAGGCTATAGGTTTGAATGCCTGGCATTCAGGGCATTCAGGCATCAGAAACACAACTTCATGCAGAAAACCTACCTGCAGACAGCACACACAAAACAGTCTGGGTGATAGGTTTTCCCCAGTGCTGAGACCACTTCTCCCTCAATGAATTCATCACAACTGAAGCATCGTGTGCCATAGAGTCTCTGGTAGTCCAAAGTACAGATGTAGTCTCCCTGTCTCACAAAAAATCCTCCTTGAGCCAGGTCACATCCACATGCTGCAAAAAGAGAAAAGGCAGACTTAGAAGGCAAGAAACAAACGCTCTAAGATTAGGCTGATTTTTCACCTGTGATCTGAATGGTTCCTAGTGGAGTCTTTAAGCACTTCAGTGTATGGGCTTATGATCACAGAACAGATGTGCATCTGAAAGACACTACTCTTACAGTAAATCACATCAGTCACATATTTTGGACATTAATAGCCTGAACTTAAGTCATGTAAAAATGTCAATCTCAGTGGAACCTTTGTGAGTACAAAGTTAAAGTCTGTAGGAGTTGAGTTCAGGGTTACCATAGACAACACCTAACATATTAAACAGGTTAAAAGAAAAGCATAAAGGATATAAACCTTTAAAATCTAAAGCACCAGTGTTACTAAGACACATCTCTGATAGGTTACAAGTGTTTGATATTCCTGGACACAAAAGGGGTTTACATCCTGCTGTCTCTAAACACAGAGCCTGATGCTCTTTGCAACTCCTGCAAGTTTTCACAAGTTAAACCAGTTCAAATTAACTCTCATATTTACCTGAAGAACATCACTCACCACATATGAACTGGAGGCATCTCCAGATTCATTTCCTCCTGGCAAAAGTAAGGTATTGGTCCTAAATGTCAATTTTTATTTTTTAAACTAAACCTGTAGGGAAGGGTTAAAGTTGACTAACCAAAGGCTTGTGAGGTTGTTCAGGGGTTTTCTTCATTGCACCAGGGATGAAGCTAGGCTGGAATTTTGAGAACATATAAGATGGGAAAGGAGAGACAGAATGGTCTGGTGAAGTCATACAGAAATAGCAGACATGTAGAACAAGACCATCATCCACATTGACCAGAATCTTCGAAAACAGACTTGACTTAAAAGAGAATTGGACTTCAAAGTGGTGATTCTGCCACTGTGTTGACTACTCCTTTACTGCAAGTCACAGCACCACACTTGGTACTACATACCTCTGCTCCTGTTCATGTAGGAATGAGTTCCCATCAGCAAATGGTGTTTACAGTCAAATGATGCTGAACCACAGCAGTGTCACTACTCACATACAGCCCACAGAAAAGGAGTGGGAATGTCGTTTATCAAATCTGGGTTGCATGTACAAAACACTGCTGAGTTGCTCAGCGCTTTGGTCCCAAAATAGCACAAGTATCCACGCCTCCAAAATTCAAGACTGAGGTTTACACTCAGGTACCTGAGAGCCCACAGGCACTTTGATTTCTAAACATAAAGCCTGGCAGCTCACACCTAAGTCTGTCTGCAGCGTCAGAATCAGTCATCTTGCACCTAAACTACAAGAGCAGAGTCCAACAGTGGTGCCCAAGGCACAAAGTAACACATCCAGTGCAGAAATCCCAAGAAAGCAGAGGATCCAGATAATTCATTCAAAATTACATCCAATCATCCTCCCTTTATTATAGCCTTTGTAAACTGTAGCACAGGAGGCCTGGGCTCAAGGCCCTCTTTGAACGCTCTGTGGGCTCATCCCTGATTTCAGTGCTCATCATTCTCCCTGGAGATGGCCCTGACTGCTGAGAGTCAGAAAACTACAGTCATGCTAGAACTGTATTAGTGCATGGTCAAGAACTGAAGAACTGTGGGTTCTAATCTTTCCTGTAACTCAAAATAATTCCAACCATATTGCACGTGTCATGGAGAACATGGATTAGATTATTTAAATTTCAATACATTGTTCATGTTCTCTGTCTCACAGGCTTAACACATTTGCTTTAACATTTCTCTTTCTCACCCGTGCTCTCATTTTTACAAAGGACAAGCTTTTTGAACAGACTTTCCAAAAATCTGGCACAACTTGCTGGATATCATGAGTTTCTTGCAGCCTATATATTTCAGGTACCTACTGGTGTCACAGAAGCAGAGCTCAGCTACAGATTTAAGATGATGCTGAGCAGCATGCTGAGCTGATACTGATGCCCTAGAGCAGTTCCAAATTGTATCATACAGTGTCTGAACTTGCAAAGTGGATCACAAGAGAAAAAAGTTAAAAGGACATTACATTTCTGAAAAGAGGAGGGAGGGGTTATGTCCCTACATACGTTTCTTATGTTTTGCACAAGCAAGTCTGTATTTATTGTATAAATGGAAGCCCAGCAGGCTCTGTCTCACTGCAGCTGAGAGTTCTGGTGCAAGGTTTGGGCACATGCCACTGGCATTTGGTGGCACTCTGTCTCAGCCTGAAGGTATTGCCCTCCCTCTCCTCTGTCACTAATGTTACAACTACTCCGACGTTGCATACAACTCCAAAGTTTGCACAAATGTACCTAATCCTGGCTTCTCAGGAAACCCTGCAGTGAAACAGAGACTAAAGAGAATGTCTGAAGGCAGCTACCAGATCTTACACTCCTAGGACAGGAAATCAGCATTATGTCATATCCACTCCTACCTAGCATTTGTCTTCCAAAGGAGTATCTGGAGGAAGGATTATTTATAACCTAGAAAGAGTTTACAACAGTTTCTGGAGCTCATCTTGGTGATAAAAGAAAAGCATGGCAAACACAGCAATTATTATTGAAGAGAGACTAACAAAGACTAACTCATCTTCTTCTCTTGAAGGAACTACAGGACTTAAGGAGGACAATATCCACACCATTTTTAGGGAGGGTATCTCAGGGTGGCTTCGCTTACAGCTGCATAATTCCACTCTTTACACTGATGGTTTGCAGTTACTTGACACCAAAATACTTCATATATGGATGCAAAGGGTTCCTCTACTGGTTTAGGAACAGACTATTTTTACCCCAGCACAGTGTCTGTAACAGCACCTGAAGCACTGGAATTTATGCAGTGTGTAATGGTAATGGTTTAAAACTAAAATAGGAGCAATTTAGACAGGATATATGGAAGGGGTTTTTTGTGGTTTTTTTTTTTTGTTTTTTGTTTTTTTTTTTTAAGTGTGGCTGGTGAGACACTGGAACAGGTCATCCAAAGAGGTGGTAGATGGTCCACCTCTGGAAACATTTTAAATCAGGTTGGACAGTGCCCTGAGAAAACTGATTTAGTTGACAATATCACTGCTCATTCCAGGGGAGTTTGGACTACATGACCTTTAAATGTCCCTTCCATTATTTTATAAAAATAAATAGCAGTAAATCAATTAATCAATGCACTTTAAGCACGTTGCTGTTTCACTACTGTATGCCATCAGTATTCCATTTGCATTGTACAAATATAAAATGCATATATTTTTGTGCTGGCAAATGAGTCTCCTGAAAGTAGACTAATCCTTGGCTGCGTGCTGGGCCTAAAAACCAGCTGTGTCCTGAGCTGCCTGGGGGATGCTACACCCGCTGTGCTGCCACACATTACAGCAGGCTGCAGCAGCAGCATGCACTGCAGGTCTTGCCATCCCAACAGTGCAGTTCTGCTGTCAACGTGCCAGACCATCAAATGGTTTACTTACAGGCAACTGCACATATCAAGCCTATATTTTTCCCTCCCATTTTCTGCCTGATGTAAGTCAAGTAAAATTTTTCTTTCTCAGCACTGTGGTTTTATGTCCATTTCTGGTACTTCCCTCCATCCATGAGATGGATGTCGCTGGCTGACTGCGATCCGAAGAATGACACATAGTACACTGCTGGTATTATTTTCTTTTCTTCATACACCATTGATGAAGTCTGGGACCCCATTCTCCAAAAGCCCATAATTATACGTGGAACATTTCTCCTGGCCACTACGCCTGTGAGAAGGAATCACAACCACTGGGCAAACTTCCATTGCTACAGCTTTGACTTAAGTTCAAGGTGAACTGCAATTAATCTGAAGCAGTCTACGCTCATTTCCAGCAGATGGCTGTGACTGTGATACTCCTTCTTGCATGGTCTGGTGTGGTAAGTCCAGATAAGCTTTTCACAAAGCTTTTGGGGAAGTCTTTCCTAGCTCCAAGTTTGCTGGCCATACAAATATTGGCACAGGAATATCATCTCTTAGTTAAGTCACACCTGAACCTTCAGTCTATTGGTAAGCAACAGTAAGACAGAAGGAACCCTGCAATGGGGTATATAAACCATACAGTTCAATGCATGAGTTATCATACCAACTGTCTTTCTAAACACATCTGTGAAATCAAGAATACTCAAGCCTGCCAGTCATTGGCAGTGTATTAGCAAATATATCTAAAATACCATCTATAATGTCAACGACTTGAATGACACCTCATTTTATTACTATCCAGGGCAAACCGAAGCAGCATGCAGCCCCAGAAAAGTCTTGGACAGACCTGCTGGCTTCTTCTCCAGCTTCCAACCAGGAAATGCAGAAAGGCGGACAGGTCTAATGGAAGAAAACGGGCAACTTTTGGGAGCAGAAAAGGTACTGAGAACTGTGGGGCTGTCTCATATCCTGCAACACTTCACCATGCACATGCAGCACTGATGAAGCTATAAAGGATACAGAGTACAGTGCACTACACAAGCACCCAGGCTACACTGCCCATGATGCCCATAAATTAATTTGTGGAGTAAACACTTCAGGGCAGGAAAACCCTTTGAGATTCAAAATGCTCTTATGAGATTGACAAAACATTAGAGGGTACCAATGAATGATTTGGGAAGTTTCCTGTGCACTATGTACCTTGACTCCTACAATAAATGGGAACTACACATCGAGTAATTTTTCATTAGAGAGTATATTTCCATTTTCCTTCTGGAGAGCATAGTTTCCCAAAAACTTAGAGACAGTGCTACTGCCCTATAAAAGCTCTCCCACAGTCTTAAGAAGTGAGCAAGGTCCTCACAGCATTAGTTATGTGGATGTTTCAAACTACCAAAATAACCCCCAGGAAAACTCGGAAAAATGTCTCATTTATACTGATTTCTTGTTTTAAGAACTCAGTCTGGTTATTTAAAATTTACAAGTATGCTAAAGAAATTTAAGAAACAGACTAATGTATTTTAACCCATTTTCAACCTAATAACATCCTAAGTGTTTATGATAAAATACTGCTGTCATTTGCCAGACTAATTTAAACAGGTTTTTAAAAACAATAAAAACCACAACCCAAAAGAAACCCCAGCGTGCAAAGCAACAACACCAAATATTTTCAGGTTTTTTTTAACAGTGCTTTGAGTGCCAGTTCCAGGTTTGCAAATTAAGTCCCTGCTCTATTCACAGATATGGCAGATGGTCTCGTGGTAATGAGTTGCAGAAAGTGGGAGGTGGAATTACACCAATGTGGCAGTGATGAATTTTGTGCAACAACTCTCTCTGGGTCTCCATGCAGGCATCACATCACCTTAGAGCACTGAAATGCCCAGTAGCTACCCCAGAGTGCTGCTGTATCCCTGCTGTGTCCTCAAGGGAAAGAGCATCACATAGTCTGCAAGTCCCCTGCATAAAGGCATCCTTGCACTGACTTTCCTTTGCACAAAGAAAACCTTATTCAAAACCAGAATTTGAGTAATTAAAACGATTTGCAGGCTTTTTAAATAATAGTAGTAATAATAATAATAATAATAATAATAATAATAATAATACTGTGACATTATCTAATGTGAACTGAAACTATGTATGCTCAAAACTTCTTTATATGAATAGTATTTTCAGTGCCTGCCAAGCTTACATAGATTTGAATATCCTATCCTCTAATGAGCCCTTAGCTTCCTTAGAAAGGTTGCAACAGGAACATGATTATAAAAAATGGGAAATTTTCCATTACTTTGTGATAGTGCAAGTTAATTAACTGACCAAAATTTGTTCATGCTATAATTATTGAGTTGTTATTAGAAAATTAGTGATTACATTTTTTAAAGTTCAGGTTTTAAAACTGCAACAGAGAACCATTTGCCACTACACTAAATTACTTTTGCAAAAAGTGATCCTTATTATCAGTTATCATCATTTCAGTGAAATAAAAATGACAAGCAAACATGACATTGGAAAGGCAGCCCTAAACCTACCCCACTCTGCAACCTTGGTGAGCATTACACTGGAAGCAGTTTTTCCTGTTATACTGAGTTAACAGGATCTGGGACTGCAAACTCCTGAAGGACTCAGGAAGCACTGGACACGTTACTGAGAGTGCCTGATGAATAAGAGTCCCTGCACTAATCCCCAGTGCCCATGTGTCCTGGTTTGGGATATACCAGATACACCACAAATACCAGAAATCCCTACTGCCTGGCAAAAAACTGGGACTCAGAAATCTTAGGAATGAGCTTCCCGTAAATGAGTCCCATTTGGAAACGTGAAACCCCGTAGCTATGTTCAAATGTGAGTCCCTCAGATTACTCAGTGCAGCTTTGAACATATTTATATCCTAGCAGATACATTTGATCTAACCAGAAAATAACTCCTATTGCCAAGTTACTCCATGTTTTTAATATTTTCACTGAATATTCTGTCTTAGCCCTTCTCATTAATAGGACTTCCTGATAAATGATATAACTCAGGGTTCTGTTGCATGTTCTACTGAGAAAATGGTACAGAAGTGATATATCCAGACCTGGGCTTTTTCACAATTCCCAGACACTGCAGGGTCACAGAAACACTAATCCCCAGAACCACATACCTTATTAGAAGCTGAAGATGTGATAAATTCTAGCAGATTAATTAAAAAAACCCATGAAAATTAACGGGAAGAAAAGTTGCAACTGCTAGCTGTGCCAGCAGGGAAGACTGATTGTGCAGCACCCACAGCAAGACAGCAATTAGAATCTTGATTAGGGGTAAAACAAGATACATACCAGATACAAAGCAGACAGAGCACATAGGTCAGGTTTTTACCTCTATGGCTCAGACTGGAAGTTTATTTCCTTTCATCAAGACAAACCAGGAAAGGACACAGATGTGAGTTACACACTTGTGTAAAGAACACTCTTTAGCAAGATGGCATGGACTCTCCCATTGAAATCGGTCACTGCCACTTCGGAAAAGTCAGGATACTATCAAAACACAGAAAATTAAATACTTGCCAAATACTAATAAAACATGGTAATTTCTATCCTTATCAAAGATCTAAGAGGCTACCCAAGATAATATAATTATAGCATCTCTCCTACCTACAATTCCATGTTAACCTGTCTCTACTGGGTCCATTAAATCACACTGTTGCAAACAAGCTCCAAGCTAATATTTGTCTAATACCATCCACTCCATTAAATGCAGTCCTGACCTGACAGACGCCCTCAGAATAGTTTATATTCAACATTTTTTTTTCTTAATTTGACAATCTAAGTCATTAATATTTTATCGCTTTAGTAATTTTCCTTGGTGCTTTTATTACAGTGGTAACAAGTAAAAAAGAATCAAAAGACATCTGCTTCATTATAACAGTACTTTTATAAAACCTGATTAAAATGGGATATGTTTTAAACTAAAAATTAAGTAAAATTTTGAATTGAGGTTAGATGACATGTTACCTACAGCATTTTATAAGCAGATTAGATGTGCAGCCAAACAGGAACTAACTCATACAACTAGATGAGTATAAACCTTATTTATAATGCCTATTTACCTCCCTAGGTCCTGTTAACTTTGATACTGAGCAAAACTAGCAGATGCCCGCAGTACTGCCGTGAAAATTTTTAATCTGGAAGTGTCTCTTAGTTTTGAATAATAAAAGAGTTGTTTTTCTTTTAAAAACTTTGAATTGTTTCTAATCGTTATCTGGGAAATGTAAGAACTGGACGGGAATGAAAGAAGAACTGCATGAGAATTAGTGACTTTACACTAACCTTCCTTGGTTATGTAATTTGATTTTAATACAAATAGCATCTATATAATTGCTGTGAGTTCTGAAACTCACAGTCCCCAAAAGAAAGGTTGCCCAGAGAAGTTGTGGCTGTCCCACCCCTTGAAGTCCAAGGCTGGATGGGGCTTTGAGCAACTGGTCTAGATGAAGATGTCCTTCCTCATGGCAGGGGGGCTGGAACGAGGTGATCTTTAAGATACTTTCCATCCTAAGCCATTCTATGAATAATCAGACAGCAGTATGGCAATAGAAAAAACTACTTTTCTACTCTAGAAAAAAAAGGAAACAATTCATTCAATGTATTTGACCCTCTGAAACCTCATAATTTATCCAAAGCTACCAAAGAAATAGCTCCAAATTTCTCACATATTCAAAAAGGTGTGACTTCTTCTAGTGTAATATCATCTGTCACTGATGAGGTCATTCAAACAGACCTCAAATACCTCTAGACATCACACCACGGCCATTTCTCATCCTTATCCACAGGCTCTTTTTCAGTTTTCATTTTCCATCATTGTACTGCCATAAATTCTGTGAGAGGGACCAAAATTTCCTGTAGTTTTATCAATATTAAATGTTTTCTGATGCAGGCTGCAAGATGATTTAATACAGAGGCAGTCAACCACGCAGGCAGCCCACACATGGGATTATCTGTTCTGGGCAGTCCTGCAGCTGCACTGGATGCTGGACACACAGCCTCTTTCCACATGCCATCTTTGGTGGATGAGGTGAGACAGGACAAACTGCATGGCTGAGTAGCATCAAAATAAACACACCACCGGGAGGAACCAACAATAAGATAAATACATTCTCAGAATCATCACCCTGCCCATGCACAGCAGAGGTCGTGGCACAAAACTCTTCTTCAAGGCTGAAAGCAGACTGACTCATCAGACCTGAATACCATTTTTTTGCTAAATGCTAACACAGCGACTATGTTCTTTCATCCATTAATTTAAAAATCTAAGTGACATTTGCCCAACCTGATTTTTCTCCTTTTATGTAGCTAGTGAAATGTATACTCAGTGCTCTGTTCTGTTCCAAAGCTCTTCTCGCATAACAACATAGCAAATCCATATTACAAAGCAACTTTTGCTTCTTAAGTAACACATAAAGCCCAGAAACAAAACAAAAATAGATACCAGAAGAATTCCAGAAAATTGATGGAAACCCTTGAAAGTTGATAAAAGAAATTATGGTATTTAAATAATGAGAGAAAACCCTGAAACCAACCATGTGTGCAAACTTAGCAAAATGATTAGTAAGGAGGAGTCCCTGAGCCCTGACACCAAGCAGCAGTTTAATCACACCTCTCTGACACTCTCCTGTGCCAGCTGAGAGACTGACAGGTGGCTGACAGACGCTACCCCACCACCTCATCAACACTGGGATTTCTTCCCTCATTTTATCCAAGATCTGCCAGAAGCGAACAAACTCCTTCTTATCTCTTACAGACAGAGAGGGGCAATGCAGCTTCTACAGTGCATTCATCATCTTCCTCTGCACTGCCTAAATTTGGGATCAGTGATCGGTTCAGTGACCACAAGCTGCATTTGCTGGTGACCTGGCATCATCTAAATGGAGACGGCCTATGAAACCAAAAACTGGCTGTACGATTCTGTCTCACTCCCTCTGCAGGATTTCTCTTTTCTCATAGCAAATCTGTTAAAAATAAAAGGGGCTTGGATTTCATCAAGATAATAATATGGAGCAAATACCAGAATGTTACCAGGGCTTCATGTTGGAGACAAGACTCCTGAATAACAGATCAGCTGCTCTTTTCCTGAGTTAGGTCTGAAAAACTGATTTAATAGTGAAATTTGCTATAAGAACAGTTGGCTTTAAAAGAATTTAGAGGATGCATGCATGGGCTGTGATGCCTTAAGTTTTAGCTTTCATTTTTTCCAGATTCTGTACTACATTGGTATATAACTCTGAATTTCATACAAAGCATTAGCAAGTTCTCCTTACAGTGTAGTTAGACAAAACAATCATTTTCCAGCCTGAGAACCAAGAACATCATTGCAGCTTCAGGCCCAAAAAGTACAAACAACAGCAAATTGAGGAGAGCAAACTGCAAGGGTGGGACTTCATAACCTGAAGCTGTAATTGGACAATTAACCCCAATATGTAAATGGACCAAAATTTATAAAAGTCTGAGAACGTGTGACCCATTGTCTACCTTGGGTGTAGCCTCAGCTGGGCTCTTGTAGTGCCCCAGGTGTATCCTTTGAAGGCCTTTTTAATAAATACCTACTTTATTCCTTTAACACTGTCTAGCCTCTGCTCGAGGTAGCCTCTCAAAGCATCAGCTGTGTTCTGCTTTAGATGCTAACCTCTTCTGAATAGATGACCAAAATATTTTTGCTGCTCAGGAAAGTGCAGTATGCTTATTTTGCTTGCTGTGCAATTTTGCAAAGAACACAATTATTGAGCTGAATATTTAGTCCTGTCTGCCTAAGTCATTAAAGATTGCCTCAGTTATTAATAGTATGTACTTAATCAAATGGGATTTTAAAAAATATCATTATAGCTAACAGATAGTGACAATTTTCTATCTAGTATTTCCTCTAAAGAGGAGTAGAAGTGGTTACAGTAACACATCTGGAACCAGAGACATGCTCATGTAGCTCGACTGAGCTACAAGGATTAATAAATGTCATTTCAAACACTGGTTAATAATGGAGCAAGCAGGTTGTTCAGTAAACATCAGTTAGCATTTATGTATTTACACATTTAAAACAAATTGGATCTTTGCAGCTTCCAGATAAGTTTTCAAAAGTAATTATACTTTCAAGCAAGTATCTGCAGAAGGTGTGTTGTATCAGATAATTTCCTTTTCCTGTGACCAACCTTCTGCTATTCATGTGACAATATTAGATCATCAGGCACCAACCTGGAGCAAACTAAGTCATTCCCCCCCCAAAAATGGAAAAGCATGGAGAGTCACACTGGAATTTAAAGATCACAGTCCCAACACAAGAGAACCTGAACAGATGTGGCCATGGCCCACTCTACAGCATGCATTAGAGCGCTGGAAGAGACAGAACCTCAGAGTTTCTTTGCAAATGTTTATTCTCTCCTAGCCTTGCTTTGTTCTCCCAAACTTCTCTTCTTCCTGACATCCCAACTGTAGTAAACTCCAATATGGATATAAACAGCTTGAAATACAAATATAAATGAAAATGAAATATAAATATAAATATAAATGGATATAAACAGCTTGGAGTACATTGAAAATGTACTCCAGTTTTGGGACTTAGGATGTTTATAATCTTCCAGTAAGGAGCCAGAGATTTCACAGTAAATCTTTTTGGGCATGGATTGGATTGGAAAGGCTTGTGAAGTTTCCAGGATCATTAAGTCACACACCATTGCTAATGCCCTACTCATAGAAGCAGCAGTAACACTTACCTTTGCAAACAAAGCATTTAATATGGAAATATTTGTTCTGAACTCTCAAAACTTCTCCTTTGCATGGTTTTCCGCAGGTATTGCAGAGAATTGCAGTACTTGATGGCTTCTCCAGCTGGCTATGTACAGCCTGTGGTTGTGAAACTGCAGGGGGAAACAAAAAGGAGAGTATTTTAAAGGCCATAGATGCTTCTTCTGTAAGATCTACAAGCAAAGACAATGGATACATAAGACAAATCAGGTCAAGCAGATTAAAAATTTAACTTCTGGGACTGGCCAGCACAGAAGAAAGATCTGCCAAAAAGGTTGAGCCAAGCCAATCCTGTTATTTCATAACTTTGAAACCTTTTGACTGAACACACTTCAAACATAAATCAGAATTCCTTATAGAAGAAAGAATCCACATGATCAAGGTCTTGTGAGCCTAAATTTCAAAAAATGCTTTGTCATATTTTCTCTTCAAGAAATCAAAACTATGAGATAAAAGCTATAGTTTTTATTCAAATTATCTTTAATGGGACTTGGTAGCTCTTTACACTGTGAGCTACTGATCTTTAAAATTCATAGTAAATGCCCTTTTTTACTGATTTTAAGGCAGAAATATAGTTCTGTAGATGTTTTGAGTACTTCTGAAGCACTGACATCCCTGTAAATAGCACACATATCTGATCATTAAACAAAGTTTTCTGTAATTTTGAAAGGAAACCATGATTTCAAGAGGATAGGTTAATCCAGGTTAGTGAAAATTAAGTGAATTAAAAATTTGCTGCCATCTTGTGATGTAAATTAGAAATTGCATTTTTTGTGCTGTTGATAACATGAGGTAAGTTGGCATCTCAACGTATTATGTGGAACAGGTGAGATATGACCTTATTCTTGCAATCCTGCTGCAGCACTTGCATCAATTTTTTATGACAGGAACCAAGAGAGGAATCATCAAGGCAGTTAACTATAAAGGAGCTGTACTGTAACTCAACAGATCTGGCTTTCGCCCCCTGTGAAGAACCAATAACAGGAAAGCACATAAAAGCATTTTAAGTAAATTACATATTTAATGACACTTTCTTCTGTAATGTGGCATGCTTACTCAAAGGCTGGATTGCTTTCAAGTGATTTTGTTAAAATTTTAGTTACAAAATTAATTCGCCAACCAACCAACCAGTCAACATGGAGCAACCTCTTGTACGCCAACAGGCTTAAGCAAAAAAGGCCCTTCCACATCCACTGAGTTGAAGGAGTCAGTATTTCAGAAAGATGCTAAGATTCCCCTCCCACACACTCTTCTGGGGACTTGCTGCAAGTTTTACCCAAAACAGCACTTTCTACTGCAACTAAAGTGGTTTGGGTTTCTTTTTTACCCAGAAGATACAAGGGTTTGAGCTTCTCATGGCATTATTCAACACCCACTAGCATTTTGCCTTGTCTGCTAAAATTACACATTCTGTGATGGTCAAAAAAGTCCTACTCAAGGCATTGTGAACTTTGGAGCAATTACTGAAGGCCTGGTTATAATTAAGGACATCTCCAATAAAAACAACACAAGCACGACAGGCAACTGGAAGTTTATAGAAAGGCGGATGCCCAAACTTGCACAGAGCAAGCAGTACAGATTGTTCAGGCTACTATGAGGGTCTGATTTATTCCTCAAATAAAAACAGAGGAAACTCTGAACTTTCCAATACTTTTGACACAAGAATTTCTCTGTACTGTAACCTGCCCAAAACAAACGACCCACCCTGAAAAAGAATCAATCCTGTAAGAAACCAAAACAAAGTATTTTCCCGAGTTAGTTACTGAAGTAGCCACAAAAAAGTTTGCAACTATCAATAAAGGTTTGCTCTTTCCAGATTTGCTAACAAGCATTACATATGTAGCATACAACTCAAAGAAGACTTAACATTTGGGCCTAAGCAGTTGCATTTGAAATATAAAATTCTGATTGGAACAGTTAAACAATTAACTTTTCTTCATTCTCAACTATTGCCATGTTTCAACCTTTCAGAACAGCATCTCTCCAGTGGCAACCGTGCCTGGCCAGCGTAGAAAGCTGCCAGCTCCCACTGCGGTGTGTCCCCCAGGCTCAGGGATTCCAGCTGCAGTGCGGAGCAGGGCCAGGAGGACCCCAGGAGCACTGCCAGAGAGCCCGAGGGCAGCCCCCCCAAACATCCCCCCTTCCCTAAAGGGACAACAGCCTCACATTTCCAGAGAAAACACTGCTTTTCTATTTGCTTTCTTGCCCACAGGAGTTCAAAGCTGCACTTTATGCAAAGCAGCAGAACACTGAAAATTGTTGCAAAGTTGGGTTTCTTTGGTTTCTGGTAATGGTTGCAAACTTAAAACGTGGCAGAAAACAGAATTTTTTTTTTTTTTTTTCCACGATGTATTTGGTGCTCAGTGTCCGAGCTATAGGGCAAGACTTCACACATTTCCTACTCTTTGGGTCTCTGAATCAAGATTCAGAATTTAAAAAGCTCAGCAACTCGTCTATAAAAGAAATTTAGAAGGAAAATATTTAGGTTTTTCTTTTTTTAAATTCTTCTTTGAAATTTCCTTTGGAATTTTTCTATTAACCTTGAAGTAACACAAAACATATTTAAAATACAGACTGCAAACAAAGAAGTAATTATTTTTCTTTTCTCTCAGTTCAGAACTAATCAACTAAATATTTCACACAAAACCCCAGTAGGAATACAGTGCCTCGGAGACCATTACAAAGAGGTCCTTCTGAAGAAAGTTTAAAACACTCACTCCTCTATCTAGCAAAACAAAATCATATAATTAATCCTAAATTAGTTTATATTTTACAACATTGACACTTAATATGGTTTAGGTTGAAATTTCAACTGCTGACTATTCTGAGAAACTAATTCTATTAGGGAACTTCAAATTTTAACTTATGTTTTAAATCATATTTAAGGAGATAAGTTTACATGGCAATTTTCAGCATTCTACCTTTATGCCTTTATGTATCAAAATGTCTTCAAAGCAGCAGAAGAAACAATCAACATATTTAATACGTGAAATAATGAATTACTGATGTAATGTAATGATCTGAGACTACTCTTGGATCATAACTAACTAAAGAGTTCATTAAAAATTAAATGTTCCCATTATATCCTAATTTATAGAAATTTCCTCATTAACTTTAAGTAACTTTTTTCTAAACCAAAATATAACTGAGTACCAGATTATCTAATTTGCCTTTCTTCCAGACTACATTCTGCTCCAGCAGAGATGTCCTCATGAATCCTTAGACCCTAAAAGGATCCAACTACACTCACTTTTCAACAAGGACAAAACCTGGCAAGGAATAAACGAGCAGTTTCCACAGGACTTCTTTGTGCAAGACTTGTCTGCTAGGGACATTGCTGCCAATATTCTTGCCAACTGTCCAGCGCTCACACATCTCTGATGTCAAGACTCAGCCTGTCTCCACCACGCTACACAGTAGATAATTCTACTTAGTTCTGGACTAAGTAGGGCACATTAAGCAGCAACAGTTTGCTGAAGAATAAGTCAAATAAGAAAAACTCCTCAGACTCACTTCTGTACTGCTTACTCTAGACATGCACTTGCTGCATGTACCACAGGGAAGGAGGGACAGTGGCACTGTGTATTATTAAAGCTGCATTACACATCTTATGGCTGCTGTCAAGGGATGTTTTCAGTGTGCTTATAACTTTTGCAGATTCACAGAATATCCTGAGATGGAAGGGACTGACAGGGATTATCAAGTCCAACTCTTGGCTCAGGACCATCCCTAAGAATCACAATATTTGCCTGAGAGCTTTGCCAAACTTTAACCATTTACATGAACATTACTTGCATTTGATGATCTCCCACTTACTTCTTCAGGGAAAATTTCAGACAAAATGTTTAAGCTTTTTATAAAGGTGGAAAAAGGTTAGTATACAATAAATTGGTTTTCAATATTAAAAAAAAAAAGCAGAGCACCTTGCTTTTGGAAGTATTTGGATCAAAGGCTGCAGCCTTACCTCGATGAACACTGTGATAGGTTCACTGGATCCATGAAAATCCACAGCTTGTGATAAAAAACCCATCCCTTTGACTATGCCCAGCTCCTTTGGCATTGCTAGACTAAGCAGGATTTAAAAGCTGCGGGGACTGGCAAAAGGTGCCAGAGATAAGGAACAGATTTGGGTGAGACAGGAATGCTTTGGAAGCAGAACAAGACAAGTTGATGGCGGTGACAGAAGGGAGAGGATTCACAAATCTCTGGTCATGCTCTGCACAGGAGCCTGGGATAGAAAACGTCACCTTCTCTCTGCTGTGAGCAAACTGCCGAGGGAAAACAAACCCTTGGCAAAAGATCCAGGCTAGGATTGGTCTATGCAGAAGATGACAAACCCCGTTGCTATCAGGCTCACCAACAGATAAATGAGAAATCTTTATGGTAGATTACAGACCTGATGAAGAAACATGAACTGCAGAATTTGACACAGCTCTAATGCTTTTTCCAATCTGTTGTGTTTTGTTTCAACTCTACACAGGAACCTACAGAAGCTCTTTCTGAGATGGGAAATCAAGTACTGAAAATTAAGAAGAGTCATGCTTAAGACTGCACACTTAATTTGGAATCAAATCTCAACTATAAAGTTTAATGATAAAGACTTCCAACTTCTTTGTTTACTATACAGACATAATTAAGGCCACATCATTCATTTAAGCCATGTTACTTAACTCTGTTCTAAAAAGTCAGTTTAATAGATTTACTGCTCTTGGTGATTAAAGACACCCAAAATGATAAAGGGCCAAATGATACAACTTGATATTACAAGCTCAGAATCTTTGAATAATTTGGGTTGGAAGGCACTTTAAATGTCACCTAGTTCCAACCTCCTGCATTGGCAGGGACATCTTCCTCTACACTACATTGCTCAAAGCCCCATCCAACCTGTCCTTCTCTGATACAGACATTTTAAAGAGTACTGTGATCTAAAGAAAGGTGCAATCTGAGTGGAGAGACAAGAGTCATGTGAAAAGAAGCTTTGTTCCTAATATTTGCAATCCTGCCAATTCCCTCTCAACGCGGTGATTCCTCACCAAGGCTCCTGGAAGGACAGCGCAGAACCAGAGTCTAAAGGCAACAATGAAAGGAAAAACAAAGGGCCTGGAGGATGAGGGGCACCTTCCCGGTCCTTTTTGTGGGTTGTTCTGGGGCTTTTTTTATTGTGTTCTTGAGGTTTAAAAACACGCAGGCCTTTAGGGTTAAAAAAGTGCAGGCCTTTAATTTCATACAAATACCGTATCATTGGCCTGCGCCCTCCAAAAGCAGAAAAGATACAACAATTTTCTTTAGCAACTATCAGCATGACAGGCTTCCTATATAGACCCACAACCTTTTGCTTCATGAGATGAAAACATATTTTTGAGGGGAAAAATATCAGACATTAATATTTAAAACTACAATTATTAGCTGTTTAGTTCATAATAATGTTCAGCTTTTTCAACAAAGGCAAAGGTCACATTCCAACTCTGAACCAAAACCACACAGCACTAGTAAGGGATATTATTCTGCATGAAGGAATTACCAGCAAATTGTCCTTGTGTTGACACTGAAACCTTCCATCTCTATAGCTAGAGGCGTCTACTGAAAATCAAAATAAACAAATATCAGTCCCAAATGCCATTTACTTACTAAGTATTTGAGAAACAGGACAGGATTATTGATTGCTGACATGCTGTATCAAGTGATTTGGGAAGGGTGAGGTTCACAGAAGCCCAGAGGGGAATTAAATTTGCAATCTTCCTGGAGCAGGATTAAAGGAGATGCACACAAGTACTGCTGGAATTAGAGATTGGAGTTTAATCGTTGTTTTAACAAACCCTTCTTGTGTCAACTGAGTCAAAACACTCAGGGCTGAATTTAAAAACATCCAGATGAAAATAAGGAAAGATGCATTTAAGTGCCTCTAAATAACCCAGTGAAGCATTATTCCCACTGTAGAGCTGGCCCCTGCTCTCTCCCTGTCTTGTGCCTGTGTTTAAAATCCAGCGATGAGGAGCTGCGCTAATGTGAGGACAACATAGAAATACATAATATAATATACATGCAGGGATCAGAGATCTACATGGGTGTCAGCTGTACATTTTTAACTAAGGGGGGTAGGATTTCTTTTTCCTAAGAGCTGGTGATTCATTGTGGAGTCTTGTTGGGGGCCTGAGACCCCATTGGTCCTTTCCACAGAAAAGATGAGAAAAAGAGTAATTGTGTAATAGGAACTCCACAAGGAACTCCACTTCCCATCCATCCTGCCAACCCCACTCCGCAGTGGGGAAGAGCAATTCCCTGGCCCCAGCCCTGCCTAAGGAGTGGATGTGTTAGATGTTCTGGAACAGAATATTTAATAACTGGTGGTAACCTGGTTTAACCTATTTCTCAATCAGCACCTTGTGTTAAATGACTTTACAAATGTGTTTCCCTGCTTTATGGTGCCTTCTCGCTATAATGCCCTGTTCTTCTGCGTGTCTCACGGGAAACCAGAAGATCAGGTGGATAAAGGGAAAGAACTTTTGCTGTCAATGTCCATATTACGTTGTCCCTTGAGCCTTCCAGCTGGCCACACAGGGGGCTGAAGTGTCCCCAGGCCAGCACACAAACTCCCTGCCTTTCCCAATAGTGCTCTTCTGCACCAAGAGGGTATGAGCATCCCCTCAGAAGTGCTCACTGCTCTTCTCAAGACCTCTGAGGTGACTCCTATAGCAAAGCACTGTCACTTCTCTCTTTAGTTCCTGCATTGTAACTGAAAATATTCACCAAATTCAATAAATCTCTATGTCAATAGGTCTCAATTTAATTCTTTCACATAGTCCAAAAATACAAAGTTAAATGCTTCAAGAACTGTGCTGCCTTTTGAAATGTACACCTGTTCCTACTACATATAAGTAACCACTCCAACAGTGCCTTTCCAAGGCATGCCCTTTCCAGCACTTCCTATTCATGATCATCAAAAGAGAAACCCACAGCTGATACAGGGCACACAGCACAACTGAGATGACCTCTGCTTTTATTACCAATTACTGAGTTTATGGAACCAGAGGAAAAAGAGCGGCATTATCCAGCAGGAGGTGAATAAACCATGCACAAGAGGTGCAACACAGCTTGAGTACTCACACAAGAGTTTCAAATCTCACCATATGCTCTGTGCTGAACTCACATCACATAACCAAACCTAGTACAAGCTATCCGCTGCCCTCGTAATTATGATAAAATATTTACCGAATTCAAACACAGCTCATGAAAATCTCTGCTGAGTCTGAGTAACAGCTACTGAAGCATTGTAAAGGCTATTTTTGTACAGGTTTAGCTAGATTGCAACGAGATAGGATATAGAAACAATACTCCAAGATAACTGCATAAAGAAATAGGGGCTTTTTTCCCATTATAGACTAATCTAAACTCTGAAGTCAATTTCAATTTAAAAAAAATGAGGAAAGTTTTCAAATTGAGCTGTCAGCTAACTACCAGAATCATTATCATTTCCAAATCATCATTCATATAATTAAAAGAACACAAAGCACAATTTACAATAAATGTTTAACCATCTTTCCCCACTCGGCTGTGTTTCCGCATAAACACAGTTGTTATTCTCACGACAGCATCAGCGATGTAGTTACCACAGCCGCAGATGAAAAACAAGTCATTTCAGGTCTAGGCTGACCAAAATGTGGAGTCACCACACTGTACCTGTATCTTCGGGCATTGCTGCACTAATTCCCCCAGGAGCACCGATGCTGGTGGCCGCTGCCGTGGGGAGCAGGATCCGCGGTGTGCGCTGCCACAGCCACAACCAGAGCCACAGCCAGAGCCACAGTCACAACCAGAGCCACAGCCACAACCAGAGCCAGGACCACAGCCAGAACCAGAACCAGAGCCACAGCCACCGCCACAGCCGCGACCCCAGCAGGGCCGGGCTCAGATGACTCCTGCAGCACCCACGCACAGGCGGGAGCCGGGCCAACCTCGCCGTCACCACCGTGTAAAAATAGCGCCCTAGAGAAGCCGAAATATTGTCACGTCCATGGGGGGTGGCACCACTGGCAGGGTCGTGGAGGGACCGGATGCGGGCCGTGCCAGCAAGGGGTGTCTTTTCATCAGGTGATACCAGAGCCGCTTCAGGGAGGCGCCGGGCACCTGGGGAGAAAGGCTACAAGAACTAAAACCTGCAACTCCTCGTCATAAATTAGAAATACAGGCTGAGGCAGCAGGAAAACCCCTTTAGGCATCCCCCAAACACAGTGGTCCTTTCCCTCTGCCGCAGGAGGACACAGCACTGCTGTCAGAAGGAGATGATGTAAGCAGTGAGATGCTCTCACTGTGCGATACCTGGCAGCCAAAAATCTCTCCCCTGATCGCTCATATGGAGTTGGAATGTGTTTCACTGGAATAACAGTGATGTGCTGAGCTATTTAAAGCACTACATGGGAACAGAACGAGCATTTCTATATGGACTCTGACTTTAGAAATCTATATGGTGAGTACACCACTGCCCTGGGCCATGCCAGACACGGTCTATACCTTTAAACAGCCCTCAGCTGACACGGCCTGAGACCCAGAGCACAGATCTGAAGTTGCCAGGTTCTACACAGAATTTAAAATATGAACTACTTGATTTAAAAAAATCTTCTATATGCATTCTCTTGCAGAAACTGCCTTTTGACATGAAACTCTTATGTCAGCTTTTTATTTTGTTCAATATTGTTGTGCTGCCTGAGTGAAGCCAAATCCATCCTCACACTCTTTTGGATCACCATCAGCCACCCTGGCTGAGCTCTCCAGATATTTGCAGGATTTGGCCTACTTAGTTTTTCCCAGCGGCTACTTCAGCTTGGCAGAAACACAAAAGGCACTTTGCTAAATGGCAACACTCCGAAGGCACATAAATTAATAGGCAGGAAAAGTGAAAGGGTTTTCATTCTTACACAGCCTTTCCCTCTGCTTGCCAGGCTTCCAAGGCTAAATGCTTGGTAAGTTGCATTTTAACGCTGCATGATCGCAATGCACACAGTGCACTGATTTGTATTTACAATTTGAGGTGCGATGCCTGAGCCTCCCCTGCAGTCTCACCACGGGGATACAGCAAAGGAGAAATCACACCCGGGGAGCTCAGAGGGTTTTCGTGGTGTTTCTGAGAGGCTCCATCACCACTCATGAGCTTCACAGGCACAAGGCACGAGGCCATTGCGCTTCATTAGCATGACGGGCTGGCTCGGGGGAGCGTGACAAGGGACAGCAGCGGCAGCAGAACAGGCGAGAGATCAGAGACCTGCTGCAAATGATCCAGAAAACCGTGTAGCTTTGGGCTGATTCCTCAAATCAACACAAACCAAACACCTGTAACTCCACTGTTTTAACAGTAATAACAGCACACTGCCCTTGCTACAGAAAAGGACAGGACACTTGTTTCCTCTTAAATTCTCAAGTGAAGTCCTGGTAGCCACAGCAGCGCTCTTGCCCATCCTCTGTTTCAGGTTTGCTTTTTCCAAGGTTACATTAGCCAGGTCAATGCCGTCACCAGCATCTTTGAAAACAGCAACCGGAATTTAGGCCACTCTGAAATGGATTAGTTGGCTGCAAAATCTTTATAACCTGTGGTAGCATGAGTTATAAAGGACATTTTAAAAAAGATTTCAGACCCATTCCTAATTAACTCATGCTTCTTTCCTGTACTCACTGCTCTCTTTCCCACTGTAAGCTAAAGTGAATGTCAGTAGTAACTGGACTGGTGATAGTTTAGTTTTAGGTAGTTCTTGCAATGAACAAGGAGTTAGACTTGATTACTTCCAGTTTGAGATATTCCAATAGGATTCTATGACTCTAGGAAGGTGACAGTACCTAGTCTAACCCCATCCTGTTCTTCCTGTTCTTCGCAGCACTTCACTAGGCCCACTTTGAGCTTCTTCCACAGTCTGTCTCTGAAAATGTTTTGGAACGATTAATTTATTAAAGGTAGAAGAACACAGAGTTTATTCTTCATGATAAAATATGGAAGTATTTTCTAACAAAGAATTTTTTAAAAATCAGATTTATAACACCACCTGAGATTCAGGGATTTTGCAATATACAACAGTTATGTACCTTTTAGCTTGCAGCAGCTCTTATGTTGCTTAGGATTGGCATATTGGTTTAAATTTTAGGTTGCCCTGTGTGGAGTCAGGAGTTGGATTCAACAATCCCCATGGATCCCTTCCAACACAGGAGCTTTTATGATACTATAAAACTATGTTCCTGGACTTTAAGTCACTCAAGTCTCTACCCATATATATGTCTGTTTAATAGCAAATGGGGACTACAGAGTCCAGTCTCAATACAGATGAAGATATTAACTTTCAATAAATAATCTCTAATTAATGACTTTGAAAATGCTAGAAAATACAAGAAATCATCACATTTCACAGGTGTCTTTTTTTTTTTTTTTACATTTAAAGATGTATTTTCTTCTCGGTTGCTAAAACTGGTTGCAGTGCTGCTTCATGGTTTTTTTTTTTTTGCTTTTTGTAGTTTTGATCCAGCTTAGTGATAATTTGGATTTTCTACTGGGGATAATACAATCACAAAGAGAGACGCTGCTGTGTTGACCAGTGACAGGACCCAAGGGAATGGCCTGAAGTTGTGTCAGGGGAGGTTTAAGTTGGATATCAGGAAAAGGTTTCTCACCCAGGGCATGGTTGGGCACTGGCACAGGTTCCCAGGGCAGGGGTGACAGCACCAAACCTGACGGAGCTCAAGAAGTATTTGGACAATGCTCTGGGGCACATGGTGTGACTTCTGGGGATGGTGCTGTGCAGGGCTAAGACTTGGAACTTTGAGGATCCTTGTGTGCCCTTTCCAACTCAGGATACTCTATTTTATGAAAAATGCAATAAAATTAAATATACCTCTCTATATATTATCAATATATCTCTATACTGACACTGATTTTGGTAATATTTTATCACTAGGACAAAATAAAATTAAGTAATAGATGTTTCCTTCTAATTATCATAATTTTTTAACTTAACTGTTGTATTCCTAGCAGCTGTGCCCAAAGTTGGAATGAATGGCCCGCGTCCCCAAGCATTCATGACAGAAACAAAAAAGGACAAACCCATGGCAGAAGTGAAAATGAGCAGGAAAAGGGCAAATGAGTTCAGTAAATGGTGCCTCTACATCTAAACTCGTCTTCCAACTTTCTGCCCAGCCTCTCTTGCACGAATCCCGTTTCTGCTGGGAATGAACTTGCAAAACCGCCCAACTCTGCCCTCAGTGGCGCCCGGCATGCCACCAAAACTGATCCTGCTCAGAAACAGCCTGAGTTTAAACTTCTGGCTCTCAAACACCTCCATCCTCAAGTCCATGCATGAGATAACACTTCTCATTAACTGCACAGCCATGAGCCACGTGCACGGTCCTCTCCAATGGAAACACATACAAGCAGGTCAGAGACAGTGGGCTCGTACAAGGCACTGAAGTGAAGAACCTGCTTTAGCAGGGAGCTTGGGCCAGATGAACTCCAGAAGCCCCTTCCAACCTCAACCACTCTGTGATTCTGTGAATCCTGCATATTTATGAAGCAGGAAAAATCAGGCTGAGGATCCACTCTGAGCTCTGACAGAGAGCAAGCAGCTGTGTCTGCTCCAGAGGTAACTGGGTCATGAGTCCCGCTCTGCTCCTTGCTATCTCTTGGGAATAAAGAGCTTCCTTCAGCCTTGAAATCCATGATGACAGACCTTGACTGCTGGCCAGCAAGTTGGATGAATAAAAGCAGAACTTCTCTCACTCCCCGCTCCTTCTTCCAAGGGGGACCTCTCTATGGCAGACCTAGATCCAGACCAAAGCTGGCATTATCCCCCTGTGCTCTCCCAACTAGAATGAAAGCACCACCTAATATTCTTCAGAAAACTGTGCACCCAAAATAGTGAGCAGAAATCAAACATAAACCCTACAAAGCCTTAAGCAGAGATTTTTACAATGGGAAACAGTGGTGTATCAAACCTAAAAATAGGGTGCAAGAAAATGCTTAAAGAACTGAAAAAATCAAGCACTGCCCCATCAAGAGGTGAGAGCACATGCAGAATGCAGTCTTCAAAGTGACCCAGGTCAGAGGATAAAGGAATAGGGTCTGGTCAGCAGCAGAGAGACAAGGAGAGCCACAGTGATGGTCCCGTATGTCACACATCCTAGGAAATGAACCTGCCACACAGGGACTCTGCTGACCTTATGAAACTCATAGGGATTGCCAGTAAAATGGAGCAGACATCAGATAAGGAAAGATTTGCTTAAGCAGAGGTCATAGGCTACTATTTAACCCAGAGAAAACCTGCCATTTAATAAGGATAAGGCAAGCAATTAACAAAAGATATTAGTTTCTAAAAGATCAGGCACGATAAGGGAATTTTCACAGAAAGGACTTCAGAAATCAAGAGGGAAACTGTATACCCAGTGGTGAGCTCGGATAATGGGATGTATTGTATTAAGAGAAGACATCCTGGCTGCAACAGAAAAGGTACTGTAACAAGAACCACCCAGGAAAAAAACAGAATCCAAACCCAGCATTTTATGGGAAGGAAATCAAAGAAGCAGAACGAGGCAATAAATGTCAGTTGGTGTGGCCAAAAATGGCACGTGGTAGGCAAGAGACTTAGAAAAACTCATTTATAACTTTGAATACAGGAGGATTTAAACTACAATGTGAATTTGGAATTTAGGGGATAGTGAGTGGTGCAAAAAAGATGACAGGCACTGCAAAGATGCCAAGATAATTTTTGGATATTTCTTTTGGTACTAAATGAACACATGGAGAAGGTTTTCAAGGGAGGATTCTTCTGTATGGGCTGATGCTACATGCACACGAAGAGAGAAAGAGATTACTAAATTTTAACTTATCATTGTTTTATATATAAAATTACCATTCAAATTGTCTGGATTTTTAATCAATGGAAATTTCAAGTGCTTAAATAAAGAGTAAACAGAAGTATTACCTAAAGAATTCAACCAACTTAAAGGATCTTTATTGCATTGCTCTCTTCTGAAAAGTTACACAGACACTGTCACAATTCTGCAATCACCAGCTACCTATCATACCAAATTATCAAATGGTGATGTGGGTTGGGTGCTATTCAGAAAAAAGAAAGATTCAACCTCTCATGTATTTTAATTAGAAACAATAAATTTAACTTTAAAGGTTTCTTACCAAAAAAAAAAAAAAAAAAATTGCAGCTACCCCACCCCCATCATCCCTCACAAAATTGGGACATTTTGAGAGTTACAAAGCCTGGGTCTATGTCTAAGAGAACTCATGTGCCTGAAATGCCACACACATTAAGTCCAAAGCTGCAAGGCTGGAAACCCCTCCTTGACATATCCAAGGGCTGGATTTTTCACTTCCCATTTCCCAGCTGACCATGGGTGACTGTGAAAGCACCTTTGGCTTCCACATGCAGTGGGAACAGCTATGTGTGCTTGTCTGCAGCTTGTGTCCCCCGTGAGTGTGGGTACCGAGTTACTCGGCGTCACCCAGCAGATCGGAGAAGTTTCTATTTGAAGAGTTACCTTCCTGGTTTTCCAAGAAACAACTCTGTGACCAAAGAGACCTCTCTGAATCCTCGTCACATTTGTTGGATACACTCACCCCACAAGCCTGGGATGTCTTTCTTCCACAAACCCTGCAGCTCAGTCCAGCTATGGTGATGGCATGACCAGGACAGTTTAGAGATGGCCATGCAGATAGCCTTGTGCAAAAAAAGCTGACTATCATCCTCAGATTGAGGCCACCTGAAAAAGTGGCAAGGTGAGTTTTATGCCAGTAGATCCTATAGGGAACCATGGGTGCAAATTCCTCTTCCTCAGAGCCTCAAGCAGCTGCAAGTCCCACCCTGGTGTTAGAAGAGATAGCTCTGCTCAGGTTCGCAAAGGAGAGAGACACTGAAAATAATATTTAGGATCTCAACTGCAAATCCCAAGTGAAAAGCCCTGAAGAAGAAATCTGCCCCAAGAGGGGAGTGGGGATTTCAGACACATCCTCTTCTGCAGCACTGTGTCCTGCACACACACAACTCCCAGCACTTTAATCCTTGCCTTCAGCCCACAGTGACCACGCCAGAGAACATTTTTCTGTCTGCCTTCCAAATCCCATTCTCTGTGAAGGGATGTAGCTGCAAAGCAGCAGGTAAGATCCAAATCCTACCTAAATACATTCATTTTGTTTGATGATCACTGAGGAATTTTTCAACAACGGGGAGTGATGTTTTGAAAGCAAAAAAGAAGTAATTGTTGGAAATGTGATGCTGTTACACGTAACCCTGTTCCCAGTAAGGTCCACCAGTAAAACCATTATTGATCTGGTTGAAGACTTTCATCAGCATTCATTTCTGAATTCTGTCAAGTTTTGATCTTAGCAGTTGGCTCATCACAACCAGAAAGTTCAGCCTTTCCCCTGCGTGCCTGAGGTTACAATTTCCCATCACTAACATCTGAAATGCAATTATGTCTCCGATCTCACTTTAATTCCAAGAAACAAAGTAGATTTTTTTTATTATTATTATTGGAGTGTGTCTAAATTAATGGATATTCTTCATTGCTTAGTTCTACTATAAGCAGCTCCAAAATCTCAAGAATCAACTTAAAAAAAAAAAAAAAACACAACTCACTGGACTGTATATCTATTACTGTTCTGCACCTTCCTGGCTGCCTGATGATCACTTCTAGCACCACCAGTTACCCAAACCACATTCCTGCCAGTCCCCTCATCTTTAGAGAATTCTTTCTTGGAGAGCTGTGATCCAATACCAGAAACAGTCACTGTGGTACTGTTTTCTGGCCCAGGTCCGTAGCACCTGCTGGGTGCACCCCTGCTCTGCATCGCTCTTCACACGGGCATCTGCTCCATCTGTATCCTCAAATGGGGGAGGGGGACAAGCACATTCCCTGGCTTGGAAATGAGCAAATGTTTGCAACTGGGGAAAAACAGTGTAGAAGGAATTTCCATGGCTCATTTGTCTTTCCATTCCCTGGTAAAAACAGAGTAATAATAACAACGATGCCTGTTTGTTACAGCAACACCAAAAAGCAAAAGCAAGATAATATAGAATTCATTTTGCTAGCCAAGCCACAATATACCACACCAATCATTAAATAAAATAATTTACTAACTTTCCACTAATACTATATGAAATACGTTTCTAAAAGGGTTACAAATAATAACCTAAGGACCTTTGCAAAGGCTATTTCCTTTTCATGTTGCAGTCTACAGCATTAAAAATGACTAAAATAATTACTTTGAAATATAAAATATAACTCCTGCTTTTATTTGCCCTGCTTAATTTGGCATTAGAATGGGATTAGCTCTTCTTGTACTGCAATCATAGAGTTAATTCAAATATACATAGATCGTGATGTTTCTGAAGTTCTGATGCTAAAGTCACACTACCACACACAGTGCAATTTAGTTATCTTTGGTTAATTTGTCACAGTGTAAGAATTTCTTCTTAGATTCAGTTGCACCCATACAAATCTAATTCTGCTTCACCCCCATCAGATGAACCAGCATGCTGCCTCCCTTTTTACATTCAGGCTACACAATTTCTGCAATTACCTCTTGACACGGCATTCATAGCAGAAACGTGTTACATTCACACAAACACGACCCCAGAGCCTTCAGCTACAGTGCTACTTCTCGCACAGTTCTATTACCAACAGGAACATTTTTGAGGTATCTCTACAACGTGCTTTTAGACCAAGTTTTGAGCCGCTTAATTTGCAAACCACCACCTCATTGAGAATGCAAATGAGTTTTAGTTCAAAATAAATATTTTGTTCTGAAGACTTATATTCACCTTTTACAGACAGAAGGGGAAGCAGCAACATCATCTCATAAAATCATATTTATAAAAACAATTATATTGTTCAGCATTTTCCCAGGTAATGGACAGAAAAGCAATTCAGTGAAGGACAGATGAAAATCCAATGCCAAATTCCACACAAACCTCTCTCCCCTGATTTCAACAGGGTTGAAACATGAAGTATCTTGTGTCAAGTGAACAGTAGTGTGGTCAGGAGATCCTGAAGCACGCTATTCCCCATCCAGCCTCTGAACCTGGCTAACTCCTCACATTCTGCACAAAACATACAATTAATCTAAAACTGTAGCCAAGGTCTGTCTGGTGAGCACAGAGAACCTTTACTTCCCTTTGTCTCAAGAGAAGCCTTTATCTCTGTCCCTAACAGAGAAAAGCCTAGCAAGTCACTGCAATGTGGAGCCTGACAGCCCCCTGGGCAGATGTAGGTCACTCCTCCTCCTCACAAGGGCAAGGAAACCAGGAGTTTCATCTGGCTGCAAGCTGCTCCAATTGCCAATAATCCTACCAATTCGAGTCTTTAATAACAACCTACTAAGACGGCAGTGACGCAGGATGCTGTCCCTTGACCTACATGCCGCCAAAGCGAGACTTGGGCTGTTGGGCCATCAGGGACACAGCTGTCCAAGGACCCAGCCCGTGCCAAAACACGTTCTAGTACATCCCCCTCTTGCTGACTGCCTGGCTCCGAGGCTGTTTGCTCCCACAGTCCTCCCACCTTAAGTGCTTCAGGTTCCCTTTCACCACCCCACGCCGGATGGTCGCTCACACATGGGTTTGGTCTTCTCACTGACAGCTGCTCTTCGGGCAGTTGGCTTTATGTAGAAATTATGCATAGCCAAATCTGGGGGACCATGGGGTGCAGGGATGTGTCCGTACACAGCCAGCAAGAATCCAACAGGCACATGCAGCCCCACCAAACCAATCCACACACAGTTTAAGAACAAAGGACAAGCTATGGCCGTGAGGTGCTGGGCTCATCCAGAACAGGACAATACCCAACCGCCAGTCTACTTGCAACCAATTCAATTTACTTCTAATTTAGCTCTATTTTCCCACAAACACTCCCTGACTGCCCTTAACGACTCCTTTTCCCAACTTCAATCCTTCTCCTGGACATCTCTCTTCTCCTGGGCACACAGTTTCTCCAAACATTCCTGGAGGAAGTGAGTCACCCTTACAGTTTCCCAGGGCTGCAACACCTGGGAGTTCTGTTCACCCTTCCCCACTGCTGACCGTGTACCAAAGGAGCATCAGATCACAGTCTGGCACTGCTCTATTCCCAGAGCATCACAGAAAAATGACAGTTTTAATTAAAGAGAAGCCCAACTTTAGTTTAATGCAACACACAGAAAGAACAAGTGATCCATGGTACCACAGCACATTTACAGTGTTTATTTCCAAAACAGAGGATAAACAAAGATAAATCTCCTCCCTGTCCAAATACTCCTAAAGTAAATTACGATTTACATAGTAAATATCCTATCACATCCCACTTCCCTCTATCATTTGGAGTGGCAGCCCTGCTCTCACTGAATTAAAGAAAGACAATTCTGCTTTGTAATGAATGAAATCAACATTCTCTCCTGTATGACTTGGTTTTCTGCACTGCTAAGCACCATCATTATCTGGACTTTAAAATTTCTTCATTTTAATAGTGTTTCTGTAGAAACAGGCCTGAATTTCAAAAAGTTATTTTTCAAGGTGGTCTCTTAAAATACAGATGTGCTCGTAGCACTGAGGGAGGTACCTAAGAAAAACATAGTCTAATAAAGTTACACTAATCAAGCTGGAAGCAGTGAGTACTAATTTCATATTCAAAGCATGATATGCAACTCCATGAGAAGACTGATGGGCTTGTCAGGGTATGAAAAAATTATATGATGCAACTGAATTATCTCAGGAATACAGTTTCTTACGTAAGAGCTAGGAAAAGGACACAATCAGGGCTAACGTGCTAAATAAGCAGAGAACTAGGAACAATTCCTTAACACAATCCAACTCTTACCTATGTAATAATTTTATCTACAACTGTCACTGGGGCTGTGGAAAATGTGACATCTTGTGGAAATGCTTCTCTCTACTCACAACCAGCTAGCTCACCCAACCAATTAGACCTTAGGCGCCGAAAGCAGAAAACTCTGAATCAGCCACCATGACTTGCAGAAACCCTTAATTTGACCTAGCTTCTGGACTCAGTTATTCTGAAAACATTTTTCATACTGTCAATCACAAATCAGCCCCAACTCTTTAAGTGACTCTAATAGTAATGTTTGCTGTATCACTAACAATTAGAAATTTCGCTATCTCAATTTAAGTCCCCTTTCCAATGCTGAGCTGAAACAGAGTTGAAAACTCTGGTCTGAATTTCAGTCTGGCACAAAACAACGATTTCCACTTATGCTCCAAGCCATACAAGCTTGGTGACCCCCATGATGTCACAGGTTCCCTGTCTGACACACAGCTAGAGCCCAGGGCAGACAGTTTTAATGCCTTGCACTGCACCACTGAGTTCATAACAACAATGCTTTTAGGCACCTTCAAATTTCCACAGCACTGTGAGCAAGACTAACATGTCATCTTTTCCAATGGCAGCTGTAACCTTCAAAGGACCACGTTTCCAGTTCTTCCCTCTATGTAAACATGAGCTTTATACAAATAGAGAGATCAGGTAACACTTCAGCCTTCCATTGTTTGCTAGAGTTTCCTGAAATGCTACTGCCAATAGCAATGCAAATTTTATCAGAAGGGTTAGTGACTCCCGGACAAAGTCACTCATTGAGAACACTGTATATGACACAATGTGCAAATATATTTTATTAAAAGCAAGGATATAATATCTAATGGTTTAAGCATTTCTCTTAGGCAAAAATTAACAATGTGTGGTATAGCATAATAAAAATGAAACATCTTTAATCTCTTGCTTCAAAATTAGGCCCTGAAAGAGGAAATTCTCTTTCTGCACTTTCAAAATGTTACAAACTCTTACTTCCAGATGCTGATTACACAAGTCAGGATATAACCAAATATTAAATATATGTGCAAAATGTATCTTTAATGTAGACTCATATCAAAACTTCACAGACTAAGTGAAAAACAAAGGAAGAAGAAAAACAAAGAAAAAACCCGCAAAGCTGCCTCTTTTAGGGGAAGATTTGTAAAACGATAGAAAACCCCTGCATACAAGTACCTGGGAACTGCTGGCCAACATAGATGTGGTACTGAGGAAGAAAAAAAAAAAGGACCGGGGGAAATGCAAACCCTACCAACTACTATTTTCAATAATAGGAGAACAACAAGAGGTTCTCTAGAGCTGAGAAATAGCAGGAGATCTCTGTCTAATCTTGGGCCCTGCTATTCATACAAAATAGGCCTTTCTTCATACTATTTTCTCAAGAAAATGTAATTTTGCAAGGAACACCTGCTGTCAATTCTTCCTCTTAACCAAAATAATAAAAAGTGGTCCAAAGACTAGTTAACCTTTAAAAAAAAAAAAAAAAAAAAAAAGGAATACTGTGTCATTCTACAATTGTTGTCTAAAAATACAGGGTTTTGTTGATAAATATTGTTTTGTCAAGATAGTGTCACGGAGGTTTTCTATACACACAGCAGTAAAAATATCTTGATTTAGAAATACACCATTAACACAAGGACATTCTATCCAACTCCTGAGAAAGCTGCAGAATCCCTGCACCTCTAGTTCAAGAATATTTTCTGCTGCACTTCACATTTTGCTTCTTATAAACCTCTATTTAACTTTCTTTCCAGTTTCAGATCAAATCTGCCACCTAATTCCTACCTTCAGTGTCATTACTGACAATCTGCGAGGGTGGTTATATCCATACAGGTGTAATCAACACTTATTTACAAATTGATCAGGTTAATTTCAGCTGTGAGTTCCACTTAGCATCAGGTAAGGGTAAAAGAAAATTTCTGGAAGTTATCTCTCTGTCCTCCAGACAGGCAGCCCAAGTGTCCAACCATACAGCACTGTAGCAGCAGTCCCCAGAGATGCTCCAGCAGTCTGACAGATTTCCCACTTCCACATTTGGTCTGTTAATAATTACCAGAAACCGGAAAAAGACAGAAAATAAACTCATCATTATCACTGTGAAACCTACTGAGAAGGAGTTTTCCATTAATTTTGTATGTTCCCTTTCCAGCCAGTGAGATTACATTTGGACAAAGGTAAAATTATAACAAGCACTTTAAAGTTTATTATTCTACTTACATTTAGATTTAAGATTTAATTAATTTTATTTGAAGCACTGATCCAAAACCTTTCAAACACACTCAGACCTACTCAAAAGCCTTAATATTTATATGATAAACCTCAACTTTGGCACATATCAGTCCTTTTATTGGTTGTAAGATTAGATATGGACATAATTAGAAAATGTAATAAAATAAAGTTTGCTTTTTTAAACTTGAAATTCCTCTATCTTTAAATAAAAGCTCATTTTTCTCAGTATGTTTTGCTATCATTTTACAGACAGTTTTACTTTGCTGAGATTATACCTCTCCTATCTAGGAATTTCTTATATATTTTACATTCACTCAAAAAGAAAATAATGGTCCCAAGATTCAACTTTAAATCAAGACACTAGCTCAGAATTGGTCTGGCTGTAATAACAACACATTAAATTATAATGAGAAGCTGTATACTCTGCTGTGCAGCAAAGCCATAGACCATTAGAATTTTATTCTCAGGTCAGCTGTACAAGAGATTAGATCTTTTAATTATCTGTCACAGAATGGGAGTTAGGAGCCCTGAATCCATTCAGCTGTTCAGTTTGTGACCTGCAGAAATAAATCTGACCTCTTACAAAGCACATGTAAGCACCACACACACTCTGAGGCATGGCAAGGCTTTTGAAATCACCATGTAACTCTGGTATTACACTGTGCTCCAGAATAACTGAGCTTCCACTGGAAATGTATGTGAGCCTGTGTTTTTTGGAAGTGCTGCACAAGAGTCCCAGAAGCATTGTCGTGCTGCCCTGCTTTAGCTTTAAATGTAATTTTAATCATGCCAAAGTCAAGTTTAGCACTCCCACACTCTATATTTAGAACCAGAATAATTTAGGTTGGAAGGCACCTCTGGAGGTCATTTAGTCCAGCCTCCTCCTCAGCACAGATCCCACTGGATCAGGTTGCACAGGGCCTCGTCCCGTCCAAACCTCAAACCTCCAAGGCTGCCCCTTTCCCTACTCCAGTGCTTTACAATCCTCTTGGGAATTTTGTTTCTTCTTGTACCTAATCAGAACTTTGCCAGATTGCAAGCTGCCACGGGATTCACTCCTGTCCTTTTGCCACACACCTCTGGGCAGAGCCTGGGTCCCCTTTCTCCAGCCCAGCAGCGGGACATGAAGACATGATGCTGTCCCACAGCCCCTCAAAGGAGCCTGGCTCCTGCAGACCCTCCTTGTACATCCAGCCTCTGCCCATCCAGGCTGCCTGTCCACAGCCCTGCTCCACTTCTTCCCAGCGCCAGGACCTTGGCATGACAGCAAAGCAGATCTCTCTAAAATCCCTCTCTAACATGAACACCACCAGAGGTGAGTGAGGACACAAATTTAAGGCAAGGTGATTAAAATTAGCCTTCCAAACTCATATTTTATATCATTTGAAAGCTGGCCCAGCATTCAGTGCTGCTGAACACCTTTAACTCGCAGCATCTTGCCCATCCAGGTTTTTTACACTGCCATCTTCCATCAGAGCATCATGTATCATAAGTAACAACCCAAAACTCTTCTATCTGGATCTGCCATAAAGGAACCTGGAAAGCCTTGAGGGGCCACCAGAATTTCACAGCAAAAACAGAGCAGCCAAACAGTTTTTCAATCTATGCACATACCAAACATACATAGAAACCAAGGCAGCTTACAAAGTTACACATTTGACACTGCAGTTTGCCATAGAAGTAGAGATTTTGTTGAGACAATAAATACCAATCTCACCTAACAATATATCCTCAGGATCACAGGCATTACTGCACAGGCATTACTGCACAGGCATCCAGTTTCCTGCAGCCCCTACACCCTGCCCAGGTTCCTTGCAATGTAAAGAACAGGCAATGTGATTAACGCTGCTAATCTGGCTGCAATGTGAATTTTGGCTGACTCTTCCATATGGGAACTCTGAGAGTTTTGACTGCAATATAAGAAGTATTGTTAAGCCTTGAAGTTCTATCACAGCCTTGAAATACTTGTTTTAAATTAAGTACCATCCCTCAGAGATATATGACTGTGCAGCAATCTGTTCTTTAGTTTTTTATTAGATTAATTTGGTTATAGTTGTCATAGTTGCAGAAAAAGGTTAAAAGTTTTTAAGATTCTATAAACTCTTCTCATCCCTTTCCAGTATGAACAACATAAACAAAATGCAAATGGTAAAGAAGAGGCTCCAATTTCCATTCCAACTTATGATTATGGATGCCCCTGCTTGTGATTTTTCCCTTAATGTTCTTGTGCATGTAAATGGCCTAATTAATAGATCTCAGAGATATGCACAAGGTTTTGGTTTCTGCTTTTATACTCTCTGGAAAATTGATGATACTATAGTATTTTTTTAAAAAAATACAAAATATATGTACTTAAATAAGTCCTAGAGATACACTACAATACTTTGTTTTGGAGAAAGAACACCAATCACACGAGTTTTGGTCTGAAGTGACCTTCCCAGCATGTTGGGAAGAGCTGGCAGGGCAGTTCCCACTCACCAGCCAAGGAAAGGAAAAAATATTCTGGGGAAAAGAAAAAAAAAAAAAAAAAAAAAAAAAAAAGAGAGAGAGAGAGAGAGAGAGAGAGAGAGAGAAAATACTCTCACAGCAAGTGATATTCCTCTTGGAAATGGCAAAAGTGGCCACTTTGTTCCACTCACTGATTTTCTGGTGGGGGAAACAGGACAATGGTGTCAATGCCCACAGCTGAGCATCTTGTACCAAACCAAGGCAGGGGCCAAAAGCATCTCACCAACACGGCTGGTACCAAGGGATCCAGAACTGCCCCCAAGCCCACCATCACTCAGAGCAAATCCTGAGCTGCTGGATCCATCTGTGTACCTTTTACTATAATACCTCATTTTCCAGCCCCTAGGCAACTGACAGAGCAGATGTCACTGAAATGACTTAATGCATTAAGCTGCTATTTGTTAATTCTGATGTGGAAAATGTGTCACACTCTAAATAGTTTAGTATGTTAATGTACCACTGCAGCAACCTACAGCAATTGTTAATCATTTTACTTTATTTATCATACTTATTTTGCTTTAAATCATAATTAAAACTTGTTTTCTTGCTTCGTTTTAAGTGTACTTACTCTTAACTTCACCTCCAGTTTCCTCAAGCTGAATAAACAAAACTATTCTCACATATAAACATTTAACGTCCTAGGATATTTTATCTACCATTTGCTAAATTACGAAGGACAGATGCAGATAAAACTTTCAGTATAATATATTCTGTTAACAATCTGCAGCACAGTAATTCATAAATGAAGGGACTCTGGGAATAACAGCTTTGAGGAATAACAGCTTAATTTCTGTGTCTGCATAAGAAAGCTGACCAAAGCTATATTTCCAATGGGTTGCTGAGTAATATTATTAAAATCTGAAATCTAAATATTCTTATTTGAACCAAATTTTTTCCAAAAATTTTCATCAAAATTTTAATTCTAAGGTAAGAGCAGATTTTAATAACTGCAGAATGAAGTTTTATTTCTAATATAAATACACAGTTCCTTATGCTTCAATGGGATTATGCATGACAGTACAGCTAGTCTTGAGCCTGAAGATTATTCATCTCAAAAACTTTTAAGGAATCAATTTTAGAATCATTTTTAAAACATTATGATGAGCAGCACAAATGAGGAATTCGAAGCTGTAAAGATGAACACCGCACATTTGAAACTGAAGGAGCAATATGAAGTCTACTGAATTTTTCTGTGCATTCACGAGAGATGCTGCAGAGCCTTATTAGCCTGACGAACTCTAAGCATGTATCAGTAAAAATAATCCTCTTGCATGTAGCTGCAGCCCTTTGATAAGTCAGCATCCCTTGCATTAGCACTTCTGGTTTATTGAGACTCTGGGCACAAGACACATTCAGTTTGCCAGAGCCTTGCCTTGTTGATCTGGGTTATGCATTGCACTGTGACAAGCCTTTCCTACAGGCACTGCAGGGCTGGCTGCTGCTTCACCAGCGGGGTCATGTCAACAGCTCTGCAAATAACCCTCATGAACCTCTTAAACCGCAATGTAAAATCAAAATTGTGGAGTGCACTTTTAAAAATACAGCTTCTGAAACACACTTCTGTGCTTGCAAACCCAGTTAAAGGATAACGTTGTATGACACCGAGGAATTCCTGCAAAGAAACACCTGTCTGCTTTTTTCTGTACAGCAGGCTCATCTGACTTGATGGTGGGCAAACAGCCACTCCTAGCTGAGACTGCATGGCCCATTGCACAACGGGTGCAGGCACAACCCACTGTGAGACACCTCTGGAACAAAGGCCAAATGTCATCAAGAGGCTTCTAGCAACAAAAAAGCTGGAAGGAGTGTGCTCAGCAACTTCATAACCACCCTGTGCTGGTCCCCAGCAGGCACCCCCAGCGTGGCTCCACCTCTCCTTGGAATAGCTCTCATTATGCATATGCTTTTCCCCCAAAAATTAAATTATACCAGCAGTGACACACTTCTGCAATGATGAAATGACCAAAACCTGCTGACAAAGAAATGAACACAGGAATCTGACAATTCCAAACAGAGAGCAATAGGACAAAAACAACAGGGTGCACTTTGGTCAGATTATTCAAGATGGACTTGGTTGTCTCAATGTCTTTTGAAGAGGAGTGCCAAGTGTGGCTTGGAGCAGGTTCCCTTTATCTAGATAAAGGTGCTCAGTAAAGAAGCCTGACTCAGTACCAGCCCTCAGAAGTGAAATAATCTTCACGCCAACAACTCAGCTTTCAGGTCACTGGGGGATACAAAAGCTGACGCGTGCTATCAGCGTGACCTGGAAAGGACCACAAATATTTTCTAAATTACCTATTGAATCCATGTGATTGCAACTAATGAAAGCTGCAGAAACTGAAAAATTGGAAACCTCAAACTCCAGGTTCCCTACCCAGCTGGGAAAGGGAGATGGGTGAGCAGAGAGAAACATGGAGCTTTTCCACTTTGCTGCACTCATCTGTAACAACGGCCTTTGGGGAAATACTAACCTAAGCCTGTCTCTAGAGGAAAAGGCAGCACGTTATCTCTTTGCCACGTTATGCCACCTTTAAAGAGCTTTCAAGAACTGGCAAGTGACAGTGACAGCTGCTGGCAGGGGTCTGCTGGGACAGGCGTCACTGTGGGCTGCACAGATTCCTTGGTGGGGCTGCACGCTCACAGCTTGGGTGCCAGCACATGCTGACTTTTCCTACCATCTTAAAAAAAACCCCAAAACATATTCCAGGGTTAGGTTCTAGGGATTTTTTTTTTTTAAGGATTTTACATGTGCAGTTTGATCTGATGGGTGACATCAGTTGCAATCTTGGTTTCTTTTTGAAATTAAATCTCTTCATGGAAATGATCCAGAGAGAAACAAAAATCAAGGGCAGAAATATTTAGGCTGCCAGGGGCATGGGGTTGGCAGCAGGAAACCGGCTTTGTTGCAGTTGGTTTTCTCAAGTCCAACTCTTCCCTCTCTCCTCGAGCCACTGGACAAGCTAAGGACCACATAATATTTTCAAAACTTTGGGAGAGATGGCAAAAAATTAACCTTTCATTTTCCTTTCTTACATCTACAGACAAGTGTCAGCCATTCATGCCAATGCCAAAAATAACCCAAAATGTCTTAAGTCTTACACATGTAAAGTCAGAATGACCTAACAGAACGAACATTTAATTCAGACTTTCATATTTCAGACTGTTCCTCTCCTGACTAATCTTACCCAACTCAGGTCACAAATCTCTACTCAGTTCTGCATGCACAAGCAAATCCCCTTCTCTTGTGAGAGCTTTGCAGTCAATTGACAAATACTATTAGAAAGCTAAATACATTTACAAAAATATGAGCACCAACATACCATAATGAAACTACCAAAAAGAAACCCTGACATCAGAGAACATAAATGTAATACATCCTACCAAAAAAGGAAGGGGCTCCTGCAAAACATGGCAAAAATGTCTTAAAGATATGATGTTATCTTTTAGTTTAGGATTAAAAACCTGTGTTTACCAGTGACACAAAGCCAGAGACATCTTCACCCAATAGTTTACAAACTATATAAACTGCAGTCAGAAAAAATACAGGGAATATTAATATGTCAGCAACTCTCGTAATCATGACATTATTAGTATTTCAGATTTTTCCAATAATTTATTGCATTATTGCTTTCTTTAAGCCATACCATTTCAGGATGCTTACAAAGAAGTGTATCCAATAAAAAGTTGAAATAAATTGATAAAAAGAGATTTTAACACTGACAGCGAGATTCAAGAGCCACGCTGGAAGCAGCCTAGAGACAGGAAGGAGTGGAACACGTAGGGTGATTTGTTTATGGGTCAGTACAACGGCTCTGTGCACGTGCAGCTCCTACTGCCACCCAAAGTGCTCCCTCGCCACTGCCCCGGTGCTACACAGAGCTGCCAAGGTGAAATGCCAGGTAGGCTGTGACCAACCTGGTTCTTTAGTAAGTGTTAATTCTTCATGGTACCGTGGTAGCAATGCAATGGAAATAACGTCCATATAATATTTTTGTTCCACAGCACAGTTACAATGATTTCCTTAGAAAGTTCACAGGGGCTATCTAAATTTCAGTCTTTTGCCTTCCAGCACAAGAGACATGATCTGCCTTCCAGATCCACAGCACGGAGCCACAAGTCAAGCTAAGGGTGGGAACTTTCCTTTAAAATGCTGAGGTTTGTTGTTTACCCACTGCTAAGGTCTCTCTAAGCAACAATGGCTGTGCGACACAGGTTCGTTTAGGGAAAAAAGAAAATTATTTTTTTAATTACAAAAATGTAAACCAGTACAGCATTTTCTAAGCACGCAGTGTAACTAGCACAGAAATGGACTATCAGGAGAAGTGATAGGTTCAATATCTTTTATTGTCTTGAAAGCATACACGTCTGCTTTCGCAAGCATCTCAGTATTGGGATACACGAGTGAAAACAACCACTTATACAGAAAGTAGGAGAGGATTAGATGGTTTAGCAACTGAATTTGACCCATAACTTAGTGTCTCAAAAATAGCTTATGCGAGTAACTAGAATTAAATATGGAATTCAGAACTGTAATATTTGTGCTTTTTGATGCCCACAGTGCAAATGGCTATACTGAAAGGATCCATCACTCTAATTAATACATAATTACTGACCATACAAAACACATGTATGATAGCAAAATTACTAAGATGGAAGCTGGGACTGCCTCCAATATACAGGATTTCTATATATTTCCAAAAATACTATTTACCCTTGTATTTAGAAAGGCTGTGTGAAGCTTTGTCTTTTCAGCAGGACAGGTAAATCAAGCATCCAACCAAGACTGTGGCAGTTTCTGACAGCTTTAGCCTAACAGCCAGGCTTCTTCTGCCAACTTAAATTTGCAGCTCGTGCTGGTTGCTGCTTTCTAAAATAGGCACGACTATGGCACGCTTCTAGATCTATGTAGACCTTATGTGCTTCAGAGACAAGACACAGAATGCTCAGCCGAGCATCTCCTCAGAGCTGGCAGCACTCCCCTAACATCAATCTCATAAACTTCACAGGACACAGCCCGAGCTGTTCCCATCAAAAGTCAGCTTTGACCTTGGGAAAAAACTCAGGCATATCACAAATTAAAATTATAGATCCATGGAAAGAAATGCAAAATGTGCCTATTTCTTCAGCAGTTTTTCTGAAAATGTATCATATGACTTCAGACCAGAAAGATCATTTAACCCCAAAGTTTAGCAGTAATGGAAGTTAAGGGTTCTGAGTACAACCTAGGCTTTAGTCTTAGGTCAAATCCTATTAATAACATAGACAACCAAATCTACAGCAGTGTCAGTGAGTAGCTCTGTTAAGATATAAATAGAACTTTTTAAAGTTGGCTTTCTGCATTTAATGAAGTTTAGGTCACACTACCAAAAAGAAGCTAAAATTCATCATGTGTCGTGATGATCCCTTAATACCATCTTGAAAAACATACAAGACCAAGATGGACGCAGGCATGGTCATCGTTAGTTCCCAGGTCGGGACAATGGGCACAGCTTGAAACAAGCTACTGGGCCACACAGGCATTCAATCTGAGCTGGTACAGTCTAACGATCTGAGACAATGACAACAAATGTCAGCAAATTGGAACACAATCTACTGTGGTTTATCATTACTAAAGGTCTCATGCCTCATACAGACAGAAGCCATAAAGAAGCTGCTAGAAAAGCTTTGGTTATGCTCTCACTGACAACACATTAAGGCAATCTGTGAGATGCTTGTTACCTTAGTTTGGCACCATGAAAACCTGCGGCTGTTAGAACAAAGATGCTGAAATGATTGCACCTAATTCTGTACAAAGGCACATAAATAAATGCCCTGGTTTCAAAGAGATAAAACACTGCAGTTCACAGTGATCTCATCCATGGGTGATGATACTTAGAACTTCTCTGAGTCTCAGCAGTGGAGAAAGATTTTCACACCGAACTCCATGTCCCACTTGAGGAGGGGCTCTGCAGCTGCACATCCATAACCCCCAGGAGAGGTCTACATCTTTAAGCAATTGTTCAACAGACTTGTGATAAATAAACCCTGTTTCTCCATGGGGTCTTGTCAAGGAAAACTTACCAATGTTCACACATGCAGCTGACACCAGTTTTTTTCTCCAGTTTTCCAAGGCAGGAATGAGCCATCAAAACATGGCCAGGAAGACTGGTTGGTAAATGGCCACACAAAACATTCAAGATTAATCTGCCTGTGGATCTCTGTAGCAGCACAACAGATGCTCTGCAGTCACAGTTAAGGACAGTTTCAGATATCCACTGAAAATTTTGGACAAGATGCCCAGAGATGCAGCTGACTGCAGGCTGATCTTCAGTTTGACAAATGCTAGAGCAACCTGGCCTATTAAATTTTGAAAATCTCAGAGGCTGGAGATTTCATGGCCCCTCTTCTACCCTCCTTGGTTCCCTCCTGGGTTCAAGACTTCCCCTGGGATTTCACTTTTCCTTACAACCAGCATGAACTTCTCCTGCTACCCCTTCTGGCTGTTGCTTCTTGCCCTTTTTCTATGGCGCTGTAAGAGGAGCTTTGCTTCATCTCCCCTTCACCCACCCATCAGGGGTTGAAAAACACAATTCAATTTCCCTCTGTCTTGTCTTCTCTCCTCCAGGTGGATCAAGAGCAGACCCCTCCACTCCCTCTCCCTGCCTGCCACATTCTCAAGGAAGCGCATAGCAGCTTCCCCTGTCATGCTCACTGGTAGGTCCAACCCTGGTAGGTCCACTCTGTTGGAGTGGATGGGAACACAAGTGGGTGGGAATATCACAGCTGAGTTACACTATTAGTCCTGGAAAGGTCAGTGCAAAACAACTCTCCTTCCTTATCACCAGTATTCACCCATCACCTGCACCCAGGAATGTTCCTGCCACTGCCCGGAGCCAGCGGCAGAGCTCAGGGTTGAGTTTAGTCTGAGCAGGGCCGGAGGCTCAGAGCACAGGCAGAAACCCTGCAATTGGCAAACCTGACTTGCAGCCAGGTTAACAGACAGCAGAACAGAGAGCATATGTGCAAGTCACAGGGGTGAGGTGCCGGAGCCAGTGCCAGACACGCGCGGTACTCACATACGCAGCCCCAGCTGTTCCCAACTGCCTGCTCTCCCAGATAAGGCGTTTGGCTGCAAACCCTTTTCCATTCCCATCTTCATCTCATCAAGGGTAAGAGTGGCAACACAGCCATTTCTATGGTTTCCTTTGGCATCAGTACACAACTGTATACCTGACCTTTAAGATTAGAGCCTCTGTACCTGTGTTGCATCTAAAACTGTAACCAAGTGATTGTCTTCACGCTGCAAAGCCAAAGGAAACACCACAAACACCCCTACAAGTCTCCCTAAAGCCAAACTTTCCAGCTGAACTCAATCAAATATCCTCAGTGGGCTCTTACAAGGTAAAGAACAGAAAAGCCTGCTTGACTTGCAGGTCCCAGCTGAGTTTGCAATACCGAGAACACCATCAGGAAAAGAGAGGCGAAGAGCTTGTAAACACAGCAAAGCAAATTATAGTAACGGAGACAAAAACAAAAAGGAAACTGTAAAAGTGTTTTTCATGACTTCTAGAGCATTCACATTATTTTAAACTGCAAAATTTACAGCAATCTAGGATTTAAAAATGTACCTCAGTGAACTCTCTTGACAGAGGTAAAAGTAAGTCAAGAAAAACCAAAGTGGTCTCTGATCAAAAACTCTCCAAATGAATCCCTGCATACAAGGATGCCCATTCATCCAGTCTCATACAGAGTTACTCAACAGAGAAGAACCCAGTATATATTTAGACATCAACTAGTAAACTGCCTTATGAATCACTTCTGAAATTCCCTTTATCCTAAGTCACATACTCTATGTCATATAATCTCTAAGTCATATACTTAGGAGGAGAAGGAAGTATATGACCTATTTTTTAAAGTGACAAGAGCTCCTGCCTGACACTTAAGCAGAACAGGTTCTGTGGCTTGTTCTTCATATGATATGCATCAAACTTTAACTCTTACTTCACCATGAATTTCACCAAGAGCAGGTGAGGGATTTTTCCCCCACTGAACCACAAATGAACTTGGCTAAAGGGAAGAGGAAGAAACATATTTCATCCTCTTCTGAAGTATCATAGTGTCTCATGCTGGAAATGAACTAACAGAAGAGGCATTTGAAAACTTCCCAAGGAACTGGATGCTGTATTTGTGAGCAGCAACTGCACAGTAACAACCAAGATTACACATTTTTCTTCATATCCACCATGTAGAGCAACTGCAATCTGTTACTGTTCTACAATGACAGCATTATTTAAACCTAAAAATAACAGTTTCTAAGTAGAAAAAAAACAACCTGCAATTAAGAACATTGAAGTATTTTCAAAACATCACTAGTGCTCTCCTGCAATTCAGGAATGTGTATTTTTCATGTTCAACTTCATTTAGACTTTGTTTTCTTTCATCTTTCATTCTTATAGATCAAGAAATCAAGAAACTTGTCCTATAAGATCAGGAGATTCTTCAAACTATAATTAATGATCAATTTGACTAATGCCAGTAGAAGGATTTGATTTTACAGAGAAAGGGGAAAAAATGGCTCCTAAAGTTACAGAAATATTCACTGAACAAAGTTTTTATTCTTCTCACATTTCTTGTCTGAAATTGAAAAATAAATAACCATGTTTCATGCAAGACAATACTCCATCTAGATTTCAGAGCACGAACATCAACTAATAAGCTGTGAAAAAAAAACATTCCAACATTTCAGACGGTAACAGTTACGGACTTTGACACACTGCTAATGGATCTTGACACAGGAATAATCTAAATTCAGAAATGTTTGCCTTAAGGTTATATTTAAGGATGCAGAAAGCAAGTCAGCAAATTGTCCAATAATCTCCAAGGCCCATGCGCCACCCTCCATCTGATGCTGGGGTTGTGCAGAGACCCAGCTCTGCTGCCTGGGCCCCCTTTCATCCTGGCACTTCCAGAGCTCTGTTTCTAACAGCCCCATGCAGCACAAGCCCTTTAAAAACAAATATGTTGAATTCATTCTTGCGAGTGCTGGGTGCTTGGTTGGAGAACCCAAGGTCCAAAGGTGAGTTAATGGCACCAGCAAACCCCGACAGGTCTGGAGAATGCAGCAGTGAGCCTACAACTAACAGTAGCCAGGAGAGAGGAGTTTCCACTACTAAAGCCTTAATTTGTGTAGTTAGAGGGGAAATGTTTGTCAAATCGAGCAAAACTAAAATCAGGATTTCTTCGCTTCTCCTTGAATGTTAGCCATCCCATTGAACAGAGGAAGAGAGACAAAAGTTACCTCAGTAGCCATGCTTGTACTTCTCAATTTTCTCTACGTTTCTTAGCCCGCTATGGTTTTATGTCAAAGATAATTATTGCTGATTAAGTACATAAGCAATAATGTCCTGAGGAGCAAAAGTGAAAGCATGCTACTTGTAAACAGTACTGCAGGGGCAGTCAGATGCAAACAGATACCAGTCCAGAAGAGTGCTCAGCACTGGACATTTGCTGCACTGAAAACAGGCAAGTGGGCAAGGAGACCTCACTCAGAAAGCCAAATATCTGAATTTTGTTAAGCAGAACTAGCCACCTTTCCAGAGATGGGCTGCAGCACACAGGCAGCATGTGAAGGCCACCAGAGATAGGATGTCCTGCAGTCAGGAGTCACCGGCTGATGTGACATCACCTGAGAATGTCTTCTGACCTACTTCACCCTCTCCTAACTGTGCTGTGTGTTTCCACCATTCAAGAACAGGCTGCCATTTAAAAGATACATACACTGAGCTGAAACCAATTTCTTAAGAGTTGCAAATACCCCAAAACCTTAACAAATCCCAAGATACAGCTTCCTGTTTTTTACAGTCTAAGAAATTAAACAGAGTCATTGCAATTCAACCTCAGAGGAAGAAGATACCATCAGGAAATATATGTAGCTGTTTATTTTTTCAGGGAAACTTGGCTAAAATGGCAAAAAAATGAAGTAGTTCTGCTTTTGCTTCATTATGAAACATGTAGGATTGCATGTTATAAGGTGAACATGTTATTAGTCCATTAGCTGGCAAACTCCAAAGCCAGCTGAGCTCCTGTTGCTCCTGTCTGATAATTCAATGCTCTTTAACCAGTGCTCAGAACGAAGGGCTGAAAGAAAAATGCTGTATCTAAGTATAAAATATAGCACAGTCTGAAACAATCATAACTATTGTCTCTAGGGAGGATTCTTATCAGCATAGTTGCATGTGAACTTTGAAAAGGAATTAATCATCTCCAAGCTGAGCTGGACCCCGTGTGACCAACCTGAGTAACCTCCTTTGTAACCAGAGCCACTACATTCCTGCTCCATTTGGGCTGTGACACTCGATTAGCCGTTCTCTGATCCATGCAATCAAATTGCCCCTTTAATATAATAGTTTAAAGACTAAATAGCTGTGTGAATATGTGTCATGACATTTAATTTAATCTAATCTAACTCACCTAGTATGTAATTAGCTCTGTGATTCCCTTTTTGCACTTAAATAGTAGACATCATGTTACCCTATTTCTGGGAATTGAGGAGAACCTCATTTTCACAATCTCAAATATTTAACCTATTCTGTTCTTCTTGCTTTGATTTCAAGATGGCAAAGAACTGAATTATTACACTGAAAACCATATTATAAACTCTTAAAAGTACCTTTAGTACCCTAAAAGCACAACCGTTTCATGTAGATCTCCCAGGTACAAAAAGCAGTGAATAGGCTCCTTCTTAGAAATAGTTTCAGCCAAGACCAATGGTAAGCATATAAAAAGCAACTGAGGAAAATATTGCATGGAAAAATCTAATTACAACATATGTAATAATGCATCTGAGCTGTGTCTTGCTATACCAGATGTTTTCTAGATTTAAAATTATAGCATGACTCTGCAGTCCATTCATCAGGACAATGTTCAGTGTATGTACTATTGAACTGATTTAAACTGTATTACCCATAGCAATACGTTACAAACTACGTCACGTTTACCAAATATAAGCATTACTGTATCTAATGCCAAATCTTATGGTCAAAGTGTCAAAGTAGTGTCACAGCACTACCTGAACCCTCTTGATATAGAAAGTGAATGATGCATTCCCTTGGCACAAGAGGGGACACAGACTGAGCAAAAGTTTCTGGAGTAATACGACAGATCCACAACGGTTTGTTGCATCTCAAGAATAAAAGAAACGTTGGGGATTTCTCCTAGATTACCAAACCATGCAGCCATTTGTTGGATCTTGCAGGGGGCTGATTTTAACACCCCACTGCACACTTGTTTTCTTTGCAGAACTAGAAATATCTTCCTGTTACAGTAAACAGCAAACTTTGAATTAAAGCCTTTCCATAGTAATTTTGGTGGAAATCTTTTGGGAACAGCAATTTTAGACAAACCGTGGCATTGAAATTGTTGTACAATACTTGCCCCATCAATGTTAATGGAAAATTTCCATTGATTTTACTGAGTAGATATGGGCTCTTCACATTTAATTTATCATGAGAATTGATTGAAGGTTGTTTACATAGCCCACACAGACACACAAAATCAAAATCTGGAAAGATCAAAGCTAACCCTATACCTAAACCCAAAATTCCTAAAACTGCCAGTTATTCTTTCAAATGAGACCTAAGAACTCTCAGGGTTTTTTTCCACTCTCTTTTTTCTCAGGATGTTATTTTTATCTTGGCACTGTTCATTTTTGCTATTTAATTTACACCGTGTTTGAAGCAATTGCTGAGATAAAATTGTGTCAAGTCTTCTCTGCACTAACTTTTCTATTAGGTTTATAACTTTAGAATCTATTTAATTGACATTTAAAATATTACAGAGAGAAAAATTTGGACTCTAGTATTTCCTCTACCAGGCTCGGTTCTACCACAACAGACTTTACACATTTCTCAGTATTTTATGTTCTTCAGTTCAAAATTACAGCCAGGTGATCAAGGAAAGGATTCTGTACTGGCATTTTGCCAGCACCAAAGGAGATGTTACAATCCCTGTTAACTACCTCGATCCTCTTTAAAGACAGGAAACAGACTCGGGATTTCTATCGCAGTTCAAACACCCTGCAACGCATGCTTTACTCTCACCTGCACACCTGCCTTGGCCTGGGAACTTTCACAGAGAGCACCGGCATTCTGGCAGCACATGTTTCACCACAGACCGTATGAGAACGTGGACAATCAGCACACATGAAAGCACTTATGCCATCAACAAACATGAGGAAATGACAGACTAGGTTTTCAGCTGAAATCTGCGGCAGCTGCCTGACCCCAGGTCACTCACTGTCCTAACCGGGAGCTCGTTCTCCTCTCTGTTTGCACCAGGCTCCCATTTGGCTCCGTGCGAGGATGTGGTATGATTAAGCATGTTGACATACAGAGTCACCACATAATTGCAGCTATTCAGCCTCTCCCTGTTGTTGTGGTAGAGCGTGTATTTAACACTACAGTTACCCTCAGAAACGAAATACACAACCAACTCCCACAGTCCTCCCTCGCCTCTGTGCACAACCCTGCATTTGCCTTAAGGACTGTAATATTTTGCGATCAGCTCTGCTCTGAAGTAACCACCCCCCGCCGACACACAACGCAGATGAATGCTGAATCTCTAAAAAATACAGTTCCAAGTCAGTTCTCAAATCCTGCATGTATCACAGGATAAATTACTTTTCTATTGCCCTGGGTAAGTGGATTACTCCGGGCGGCAATCCTAGCTTGGGCTCCGTGGCACACCCCCAACATCCACCTTCTCTACGACCACAGTATCTCCGCCAGCAGAAAAGGCCGGGCTTTTAACCCAAATATCCCCGTCTGGAAAGCCGTGTGCTCCCACCCGGGATGCCGGGCGGGCCGAGGCACCGGCTGATGCCGCCCTCACCGCACCTCGGCTGCGGGGCCGCGGCGAGCCCCGAGCCGCCGGGTACCAGCGGGGGACGGACCCGGGGCCAGCCCGTCCTGCGGGGCTCCGGCCGGGGCTGCGGGGCCGCCCGGGGCGGGGCGGCTCCGCCGGAGCCCCGGCGCAGGTCCCGCCGCCCGCACCGCGGCGGATCCGCAGCCCCTCCCGCCCGACAGCGCCCGAGGCTGCGGCAGCTCCCCCCCGCGATGCGCGCACACGCCGATTCTCGTATTTTCGGGTGGTTTCAGGTGAGCGATTTATAGCCGTCCGCCTGCACCCCGCGCGACAACGAGACGGACCCGAGCTGGGCAGCGGCAAAGGTCACACAGGAACGACGGGGGTCCCGGCCGTACCCCGCGCCCGCCTACCTGTGCCGGTGCTCATGGCGCGCAGGAGGAACCGCTGTCACCGCCACCACCGCCACCGCCGCCCGTCACCGCGGCCCCGCGGGCGGCACCGTCCCCGCCCGCCGCCGCGCAGCGGGGCTGCGCCGCGCTCCGCCCCCGCCGCCAGGTGCCGGCACCCGCAGTCCCGCCGCGGCTCGGCTCGGCACGGCACGGCTCGGCTCGGCTCGGCTCGGCACGGCACGGCGGCACCTTGGGAAGTGTAGGCAGCCCCGCGCCGCCGCCCGCGGACTACATCCCCCTCCGTGCCTTGCTGCGGCCGGGGGCGGCTCCGGGCCCGCCGCTTCTGCGGGCGCAGCTGCTGCAGCACCCCCCGCCCCGCAGAAACTTCTCCCCAGGTCTCGGCTGGAGGCGCAGCCCGCTCCCACCTGTCCGGCCTCCCTCGCCCTGCGGCTGAGATCTTCCTCTGCATTTCCCTGTCCCCCTCGTGCTCGGCTCGGATGATGCCCGAGCAAAGCAAAGAGGAGCACAGGTCCCCGAAGCGCCCGGGCAGTGACGATGAGGATGCCTGCGCTACTCCTCCTCAGCCAGCCCCGACTCCCCGGCAGCGCTGCACCGCACGGAAGGTGTTGGCAGCAAGTCTGGGCGTTCAGCGTGGGAAAGCAGTGCTTTCTGGATCAGGTGAACTTTCACAGATCCTTTGCATTTGAAAGCACAACGGCACACAGTTACCATTAAAGCCATTTGTTTATTAAATACCCACGTATTCAATATTTCAATCTAAAAGTCTATTTTATTTCCATGAGAATAAATGGGTTAAAAAAAACCAAAAAACAAAAACAAACAAAAAAAAACCCACCACAACAAACAACCCAAACATCTGTTTTAACAAATACAAAACGAGCCAGCGTGGTTGCATAAGTGTGCTGTACTGCACAGCTGTTCTGATGCTGATTTCAGACTGGGTTCAGGGCAGCTTGGGGTTACAGGAACAGCGTGAGGAAATAGAAGACTCACTTTGCATTAATACCAGTCTGATGATTACTCTCTGTTCCTCTGACAGTTGTATAAAAGTTATAACTTAATTAACAGTTGTAAGCATAAAACCTACACAGCTTTCCCAGCCTACACCTGAAACTGAAGAGAGATGAACTCTGTCACAGTACTTACATGCCGCACTTTGATAGAGAATCGTGGTCCTTGGCCCTGTGTAAGAATAGCAGTACCTTATGGCCCTTATGTCACTTGTCTGATGTACATGGGGAACCCCTGGACATAATCACTGCCATCAGGAAGAATGTGGACCTGCAATCCGAGCAGCCACAGGATCAGACAATTCAAACAAGTAACATCCAATCCCTGACAGCCACCATCAGTGGGTATCTGCTGAGGGGACTTCCTGAGCCAGATGTGTGTTCTTTGTTAAGAAGAGCCTTCTGTGGATTTTATTCTGCTGTCTTGTCCAGTTATAGCTTGAACCCATGCACACTTCAAACAACTACAGAATCCTGTGCAGAGAATTTCACAGCCCAGCTGTCTGGTGTGAAGAACTATCTGCTGTTGTTTTGAACGTGCTGTTTGCTGTTTTTACTTGGTCCCTGCTCATTCTTGTAGTAGAAGAGAAAGCAAACATATAATTACCTGTTCACTTTCTCTGTGTCACTTATGAATTTACACCGCTCTATCAGATTCTACCCTTCACTCCTACCCTAGCTAGTCATTCCTTAACATGGGTGAGTGGTAACTTCAGTACCATGCTGCTATCTGTCACTTTCTGTCATTTGTTCTGGAGTTTTATTGTTTGATTATCAAGTTTGGTTTTAATCGTGAAGTGTCTTTGCTTATAATAATCAACATCATGAGTTCAAGGCAATCTCTGAGTGATGTTAGTGACACTAACCCTGTGGCTGCCCATACATGTTGCTTTTAAAGCTACATTAGACAGAGCTCTCGTCTTGAATGTGGTGGGTGTACAGTCCCTATTGGAGGGAATGAAGAGGAAACTGCCCTGGGATTGAAGGCTGTTAAAAGACAGTTTGACCCTTCTGCTGGCTGGCAATGCAAAAGGAGAAGGGCTAAAGCCTTCCATAATTCATTGCATTGAGAACCCCAGGGCCATAAGAGGTTTTTGGAAGTTTTTCCTACAAGTCATAAAGACAACTTAAAGATCAAGGTTACTACACAAATGCTCAAAGTGCCCACACAGTCCCAGATCTTAGAGAACACTGTGAGAAACAGCCATGGACTTCAAATTTCCCCTTGTTTAGGGTAGTGCCAGTTGCCACAAGCTTGATTAAAAACTCCTGTGAAGCACT